>NC_081541.1:44700690-44771098 GCF_901000735.1 Corylus avellana
TTGAAAGACTCATACTATCAGGAAGTTACCTAGCAGGTCCATCATAGTAAACATCATGGTCAAGTCCAAGTCATACTATTAGAAAGTTAACTAGCACTAGAAGGTCCATCATTGACAATTTATAAACACAAAAAGGAAAATCTCCCATATTCTAGTATAGGAAATTTAATTCAAAAAATAATTATTAGAATTTTATAATTTTACCCTAAAATTATCTGAGCAGATCTAGAGAGCTTGAGTGATATAGAAGAGTAGTCTTAATGAATACATTGACATTTTTAACTCTGGTGTTCTGTTCTTAAGGAACATCAATGACCATTTGAATGAGAGGCAAGCACAAGAGAGATGTATACTTGCCAACATTAACAATTATGAGCAATATATATATATATATATATATATATTGCTCATTTGGCTTGTAAGGAAGGGAGAAGGAGAGATTCGAACTAACGACCTCTCCACTTCATAAAGTGTGGTTCTTATCCAATTGAACTATCCCTTAGAGTTAACTATATGCAAGAAATAATAAAGATAATGGTCAATGATATCTACTCTCAAAAAGGTATAAATATCTAAAAATAGCTTCATGAAACATTTTTGCAAGTCTGGATGATATTATGTTCAACACCACTTGTCCTAAAAGATTAAGCTTATAGAAAAAGATGAATTTAATGGTCCTCCATGACTAATCTAGTCATACTTTGTATTAACTACATGCAAGAAGTACAAAAAGTTAGCATCACTTCAGAATCTAACAGCATATTACTTTTCAGTTATAAGATTGAGAACAGTCTTTGTACATGATGAAAATTTATTAGTCTCACTCCTGCTATGTAACTTTTTCTTCTGGGACAATAATTTGACAAATGAACAATTAGAGTTCACGAACTTCCTAATTCCATCATGCTCACCAAAGATTGAGTTGATCTAAGGTAAGTTCATAGATTGGATAGCCTTAGGACCAAATGATTGAAATTACATTATGCATGAGGGATAGATAGAGTGCATATAAGCTAGGTAGGATTTAGGAGAAAACATATATGAAATATAATTATCAGAAACAAAAACATGCAAAAGGACATGGAATGCAGCCATACCTCATGGCAGACCAACTTCATACTTCTTCTGCATTCTGCATTAAGAACTCTCAGTTTTTCCAAAACCCCAAGGGCCTTTCCGGATAGTCTAATAAGAGTGGAATATTAATGAGTTTAGTCCACGAATCCTTCACACCAAATTTGAACAAAACCCATATAACGAAAGATCGACTGCTTGTTTCCCGGTGCAGATTGCTTGAGTAAAACCTTTCTTGAGCAGATTTCTCTAGTAACTGTATATCAAAGGATATCCTAAAAACCCCAACTCTAAAGTATTTGAGCTGTCTGGCAAGGCCACAAGCCTGTCACATTCCCATATTTCCAGATTATCAAGAGAGGTGAGGTTTTCCAGTCCCTGGGGCAGAGATTCAAGATTTGGCAGTCGCTCAAGATGAAGAGAGGATAAATTAGAAGGCAGCAAACACTTGTCAGGAAAAGATACCAACCCTTGACATCCACCAAAGGACAAGTCCATTAGACAAGTGAGTCTGTGCAGCCCCCACTCATATGAGGGCCTGAGATTCTCAGAGTCTAAGATTGAGAGTGACAGCAGATTGGCCGGTAAGCCCCCCTCTGGAAATGATGCAAGACTTGAGCAACCATCTATGCGTAGTTCTTCAAGAGATGTGAGGCTATACATCTGATTTGGTAGGTACTTGAGACTCCTGCAATTAGAGATTTTTACTGATCGCAGCTTGGTTGGCAAGCCAGGTTCTGGAAAAGACAAAAGAAGTGGGCACTCAACTACTTCTAAGTAATCGAGACGCTTGAGGTTGTGTAGGCCTCCAGGTAATGACTTGAGGTTCTTACAACTACTAATGAAGAGCTCCTTAAGGTTCATGACAGTGCTGGATGTGACAGTGGACAGCCCAAAAGTTCCTTCCGAGAAGAACATGATAGAATGACAACATGAAATTTTAAAGAATTCAAGACAGATATTGCTTTGCATCTGCTCCGGAAGTGACTCTAAACTCATGCAGTCATGGATTTCAATTTTTTTAAGCGTGCTGGGCAACTGGCCTCCTGGTAAAGATTTGAGAGAAGAGCAGCCTTCAATTACCAAGTATTCAAGTAAAGGAAACACCTTCTCATTGTTAAGCATCTTCCACTCAGGGAGGAACATCAGAGCCTTACAATCCTTGATCTCAAGTCTTATGAGCGTGGAAGGCAAGCCTGTCGCAGGAAAGGACACAAGCGAGGGACATTTTGAGACCCTCAACTCCTTAAGAGATGAAAGTTCGTATAAACTTTGTGGCAACTCCTTTAAGAATGGACATCCGGAAATCTCCAAACGCTGGAGGCAATGGAGATTTTGCAATCCGAGTTCATTGGACAAAGTTGTGAGCTCACCAAGATTAGCAATCTGTAATTCTTCAAGAGCTGTTAACTTTTGAAGAAACCTTTCAAGCAAACATATGAGCATGGAAATTTGACACACACGCAGGTAAGTAAGCGAGGACAGGTTACCTATGCTTTGTAACACCCTTTCATCAAACTTATTTACTTCTAATTCACGGATTGAAGGAAGCCCCGGAAGTTCAGCCAATTCTTGGCATCCATTTATTTCAAGCATTGCCAATGAAGGAAAAAGATGGGGTAGTTCCCTCAGGTTGGGACATGTCCGTATAGAAAGCTCAAGGAGGCAAGGGAATTCACTGCCTTGTTTTAAGTTTTCATCAACTGTCAAAACCCTTGGAAGACTTTCCAATGCTTCACACCCCATAATACTCATTTTTTTCAAGGCAGGAAAGTGGTGTAACAATTTTCTTAGCTTAGGACAGTTACGGATTTCAATCTGTTGCAGGTTATTGAAGTCTCCTCTGCCTTCAACTCCAGAAGAAGACCACTCCTCCCACAGTAACATGTTTTCAAACTTTAAAGTCTCCAAGGATGGAAAAGGCATAGCAGAAAAACAGCCATCACCATAGAACTCAGCGCCTATTCTTTTAATTCCTTCCATTCCTTCAACCATGAGGTCTTTGAGAGAGGGCAGCTGCCCAACTGGTGGTAGATGACTACACTTTGAACAATTACTAAGTCTTAGAACGATCAGATTGGAGAACAAAGGAGATCCAATCCAAGTTGGGAATATTGTACCTCCATAGTCCCTGATAATGATTTGCGTTATGTTTCTGTGCGGTTGCAACATCTCAAGAACATCTGTTTCAACTGATTCATTTCTTGAACTACCCAAACTGTTGCTCCATCCCAGTGTTTGCTCAGCAGGTTCATGTGTATAAGATTCCATGCCTCGAACTGAATCCTGTGACATGTCAGATACTCCCTCTGCAACCACATAATTAACTGAATCTTCGATGCTGTTTCTCCATGGGAATACCGTCTGATCAGGTACTCCCTCTGCATCCACAAAATTAACTGAATCTTCAAAGCCGTTACTCCATTGGAATACCAACTGATCAAGTCCCTGCTTGTCCTTCAAATTAGCCTCCATTGCATCGGTAAAGCTGACAACGTTTTGCAGTCCGGAAATGACAAGTGATCCTTGAAGTTGTGACATGTCTCTCAAGTCTCTGATTCCTAGCCCACCATCTTTACCCACTGTGAAAGTAGATAATGTTTGAAGATTCTTCAATCTACAAATTTGCTGTGGCATCTCTTTTAACCTGCTTCCACTCATGCAAAGATGCCGTAAGCACATTAGCTTCCCCATATCTGCAGGCAACTTAGTGAGAGAGCGACATTGCAATAGGATCAATGTTTGTAAATTGTAAAGAGTACCAGTTGAGTCAGGTAATGTTTTAATTGCTGTGTGAGAAAGGTCCAGGTAGCGTAGATGTTTTAAGTCACCAATGGAATCTGGCAATTCAGTGAGGCAACAAGCATTAAATGACAACACTCGTAGATATCTTAGCTTTGGTAAGAGATCACGAGGGACTTGATTAGCCAAATAGCTAATTCCAATAGTGCCAGTTGGATCTAACGGTAGGAAGGTGCGTAAGCGTTCAAATCCATTGAAGGCATCAAATTTTGAGAGCACGTCGCGTCTGCCGCGTAAGTACGAGGAATGGCGAGCCTTCTCATGAATTCTGTTTTGATTACCATCCTTTAGGTTATCCTCCAATCTGAAACAAAATTCTCCAGAAACAATATGAGCTAAATCTTTCATGAGGCCATGCATCATAAATCGCGACTCCTTGTCAATAGATTCTTGAAAGAATGACCTTGATACTAGCTCGAGAAAATATTCGCCACCCACATCTTCCAATCTTTTCTTGGCATTAGGTTGCAACACAAATCCTTCTGCCATCCATAACAAAACCAGCGAGTCCTTGTCAAATTCATATCCCGGAGGGAATATTGAACAATATGCAAAACATTGCTTCAAATGCGCAGGAAGGTGATGATAGCTTAGTCTTAGACTCTGAAGAATATCACTTTCATCATCAGGTAGATCCCATATTTTCCTATTCAATATATCTTTCCATTCGTCTTCTTCTTGTCTAGAGCGCAATAGGATTCCCAGTCTCTTTGCAGCTAAGGGCAAACCTTCACACTTTTCCACAACCTCCCTACCAATTGCCTCCAAATTTGGATAGAAATCAATGTTTCTATTCTCAAATGCTTGACTTGTGAACAATGACCAGCAATCATCAAATGATAAACCTCTCAAATGATGAGCTGGAACTGTCCCCATGCTTGATGCAACATCCCTATTCCTCGTTGTCACCAATATTTTACTTCCTCTTGCCCCTGTTTTTAATGGTTTCCATAAGAGATCCCAATCATTATTTCTCTTGTTCCAAACATCATCCAAAACAAGCAAAAATCTCTTCCCGACCAGTTTCCCTTTCAAACTAACTTGAAGCAGATTTAAGTCATTGAGATCAGTATTTTCCCAAGTGATTGACCTAAAAATTGTTTTTGTTACCCTCACTACATCAAATTGATCAGACACACACACCCAAATTCTTAAATCAAAATGCTCCTCTACTCTTTCATCGTTGTAAACAATTTGAGCAAGAGTCGTCTTGCCAATACCACCCATCCCGAATATAGGAACTACACCAATTCTATTCATAATTGGTGCATCCCTCAGGAGCAGCTCGATTATCAAACCCTTTTCATGATTTCTGCCATAGACACAAGTTTCATCTACCAATGAAGTTGTTGGTAATCTTTGTTTGAGCCCCGACGAGCTTCCTCCAACACTGTCTTTCAAACCAAGGGCTTCTTTATATTTCGCAATTAATTGTAACTTCTCAATAATATTTTTCAATTTGGACTCTATCTCTCTACTAGATGGGGTGGAGATGAAGCTCCAGTTCCATACCTGATTTGGGCTGGCCTGAGATTCAGCTTCCACCTTACATTTCAAAGCTTCGGTAGCAAGCTCATCCAATATGTCCTCTGCATCATAAAGAACATCTTTAGCCATGTGCAGCCACTTCTCCACTGCAGGGCTATGAAACTGCTTCTCCTCTGCGTCATTAAGCAGTGCTGTGACAGTCAGCAATGTGATCTTCAACTTTTCCAGCAAATCATCGTACTTCCTGCTGCGTACCAAGTCTATGAACTCGCGGGAAGCCAATCTGTCAAACAACACTTGAAGGAAAGCTGAGAGAAAAGCCTCTCCCACAGCCATGGTTATTTAACAAGAAATTTAAAAGGAAACAAAATTGAACAAAGATAGATAATGCAAACAAGAGAAATGAAGCAGATTTTGCTTTTTCAGCAGTGCAGACTGAAGCAGCCAACGTTGAAACAGAATTATGATAGTGGTTTGAAAAGTCGCACTAGTCTATAATAAAGAACGACTGAGGCTACCAACCAGCCACTTGTCGTTGAAAAGTGTTTAACACAAGTTCGTGACTCTTCGGCTCAATGATTTTAAAAGTTATTTATGAATGTTAAAAAATAAATATAAAAAATTGAGAATAAGTGTAGATTACTTAAACATATATTTAATAATAATTTTTGTTGGAGCATTCGTAGGTTCAATAATTTGCTACTCAGCTATTTTTTTTATGGCTAAGTTGTAAAGGACTCAATGAGATTCTTACAAAACAAAAAAAAGATTAGAAGGTCTTCCGTTGGAGCCGACAAACTTTTGATGCCTAAGTTAGCATATTTATTTTTGGATAAAAAAATATAATAAAAATTCACCTCTAATTATCAATGAGTTGAGTTAATGGCTAGAATTTTTTCTAAAAAAATCTTAGAGTCACAAATATGACACATGTCTTTGTAATAAAAAAAATATATTATTAAAAAAAATAATAAACAAATAATGGGGTGGCCGGCCATCCCATGACCCCTTGGGGGTTGTTCGGCCACCCCCTAGGGCCAAATGAAAAAAATAAAAATAAAAATAAAATAGCGTTTGCCTTTGGGGGTTGAAGTTGAATCACCCACAAGGGAGATGGCAATAGCCGAGTCAACCCTCAAGGACTAATCCATTATTATTATTTTTTTATTCATTTGTCCCATGGGAGTGATTCGGCCACCCCTAAAGACAAAGCCACCCCAGACTGGTCGGTTTGAGGGTAGTCAAAATCACCCCAAACCCAACAGGGGTGGCCCCTGGCTGGCCATTTGGGGTGGCTCAAGCCTCCCCCAACTAAAATGAGGTGATCGGCCACCCCCTATGGCCAAGATGGAGTGGGCGGTCACCCTTTTTTTTTTATTAATTTTTTAAAATCTTAAATAATATTTTATGATTTTTATCGCATGTAAAACATACGCCCCATTTCAATTTTAAATTCGAAGTTGGAAATCTTGTACTATAAAAAAAAAAAAAAACTCTTTAATTTTAAATAAACTCAGAAAAGGATTTCGTGGTTGAGAGTGGTAAGTGAGAGACATAAAAGAGAGAGATTGGGGAAAAAAAGAGGCCACTTTCTTTCTTTCTCATTTTATTCAAAGATTAAAAAAATGTGCACACATGTCATTACATGAGTTATCAATAACATATGATAAATAAGTATAAAAAATGGGACTTATAAAAAAAAAAAAAAAAAGTATAAAAAATGGGGCCCACTCAGGGAGATTTTCTCCCCCAACAATTTTAAAATGATTTTATGAATATAAATAATGGACGTAACATATGTGGGAAGAGTTATTGTCGGATAGTGGTTCATTTGGTAAAAAAAAAGCCGACGTAGATATCGCTTGGCGGCTTGGCGTAGATCTCGCTTGCTCCAATCGTTACGTGAGAGAAAAAAAAAAATCTGTAAATATAATATATTCCAGCTGAATATCGTTACATATGAATGCTTTGTCTTTATTAAATTGAAAATAAAAATAATAATTAAAAACAATTCATGTAAATATATATTCCAGCTGTACAATATATTACCCTTCTTCTTAAACCTGCGGCAAGAATTCCAAGAAACGCGTGCACTCTGTAACCTCCTCAATCCACAGACTCCTAAAATCAACGGTCATTAAACCTTCAACCCGAAAATCCCAACATAAACCCCTCCACACTATAAAACAACCTCCCACTTTGGGATCCAAACTATACCTAAATAAACCGCTTCTTCGAATTCCCAAAATCCAAAGCCCTAATTCTCTCTCAATCCCCATGGACGACGATGATTCGTTTCTCGACCACAAACTCTGCGGGTACTTGTGCGCCGTTCTCGCGGTCAATCTTCCTCCGCCTCTACGCCCCGAAAAGCTGCGTTTCAACACTCGCTGCGAAATATTCGGGGACGGTTCGGAGGTCGGGTTCAGGTCCCATAATGGCGTCGTGCTCTCGGTAGTTTCAGGTTCCGAGCAATGCGAGGGGGCCGGCGTCGTTGCGGATAAGAGGAGGAGGAAGGTGAGGAAGATAGGGCAGGTGCGCGGCAGCATTAGCGTGGTGCACCAGCTGCACGCTCTGGTGACGCACAGGTGCGTGAAGGTCAATGCCCGCGTGGTTTGGGTCGGTGGTGGTGATGTTGAGGTGAGGGCGGTGGTGCTGGTGGACGTGTACGTGCCGATCGTGGCGTGGAGCGGATGGCAGTTTCCGCGGTCCGGTGGGATTGCAGGCGCGCTTTTTAGGCACTTGAGGTGTGGTGCTATTTTCATTTGTTGAAACTCGGTGATTGTGTATGCATTGTTGAATTCACTTTAAGAAAAAAACAAATTAAAACTATCAAATTAATTCTTTTAAGAGACAAGTACTCTTCTTTACTTAATTTATTGAATCTCTCTTAGCAGTAAATGCTGAGCTGGTAAAATTTGAATCAAATAGCAATAGGATTTTATATATATTATAAGTGTGTAGCTTACTAGTCAAAAAAGATTTGCTAGGACGTTATTAGTCAGTTGATTGATAAGTTTCGAGTTTAGGGTCGAAATGGATATCGAGTTTCAGGTAGTCTAATATATATAGGTAAGGTTTTGTCTCCGTCTGGAACTGGCCCAAGTTGTAAGGTTTGTTCACATTGTGGATTAGGGTTTAAGACATAAGAGGCATTGCGATATGGTGGTAGAGAGAAGTGGTGGGCAATTGTAGGATTGAGAATCTAGTTCTGTTATGCAGCCAATGTGGCCTCTTATGTGTGATAATGAATCATAGTTGAGAAGTTGTTTGGGTACAGGATCACTTGGACTGCTGTATGAGTCCAGTATCAGCCAATTTGGTTGACTCATGAATTGCTTTCTTTCAAATTTGGTTACTACTGACCTGTTCAACAAGGAAAGGCCAATGCATTTTAGATTGATTGAGAAATCAGTTCTTAAGCTTTTGACGTTGTTATTGGGACCATTGGTCCATTTTATCCTTGTTCTTGGAGACGCGTTGTTGGGGTTCCCTCTTAAGACATTTGGTTCATTTGAAAGGTTCTGCATTTCGTTATGTTCAATCATGTACACTGATTTTTTTTCTTTTTTCTGAAAATTATAGCAAGGAGTAATATAGAGCGAGACAAATGTCAGAAGTGATAAAAGTAATATACTTGAAGGAGATTTAATGTAGTGAAATGGCTATTACAAATAACAATTATGTAATGGTGTGTCTAAAATCACTTCTTGGAAAATGCCTTATTTTGGTTGCATCCAACTGGTAGTCCTTCTAGTTGTATTTGTTTCCATAAAATAAATAGACCCTCGTAGATGCATTATTAACTGTTCCTCTTTTCCTAGCAACATAAATTAAATTGGAAGCCCTTTGTGAGTCTACCTTGCTGACATAGTACAATAACATTCTCTGCAGCTGTGACTGGGGGGAGAGAAAGTCAATGCTTGCTCGTGGAGAATATTTTATAGAAGCTCATGGAGCTGATGAGAGCATTTGGAATCTTTCTGATTGTCATGTTATTGGTTGTAAACTGCATTACAATGCCACTGATTCTTCAAAAAGAAGGTTATTTGAACTTCATGAAATTTTTAAGAGCTTACCTAGCGTGATGAAGGAGAGACAGCCTGATTCTTCAAGAATTATACCAATAAATGAGTCTTATAAATCTGGTGTTTGGGATGTATCTGATGACATTTTGATTAAGATACTAGCTACACTTGGCCCGATGGACCTGTATAGGGTTGCAGCAACCTGTCGCCATCTGAGATCCTTGGCCGCATTAGTCATGCCATGTATGAAATTAAAACTATTTTCTCATCAGCAGGCGGCAGTCCAATGGATGTTGCAGCGTGAGCGCAATGCTGAAATTTTGCCACATCCTTTATTCAGTGCTCTCTCAACTGAAGATGGATTTAGTTTTTATGTAAATGTTGTTTCAGGGGAAATAGTTACTGAGATACCTCCCACTATCAAAGATTTTCGTGGGGGTATGTTCTGTGATGAACCTGGCTTAGGCAAGACTATAACTGCTCTTTCCCTTATTTTGAAGACACAGGGAACGTTAGCAGATCCACCAGAAGGGGTACAAGTAATCTGGTGTACACATAATGGTGACCAGAGATGTGGCTATTATGAGCTCAGTGGTGATAATATCTCCGGTGGTAACATGTTCGTGGACAATAAGGATGTAGGTCAGAATGCTCAGAGAGGCATGGAGGACTTGAACCACTCCTCAACTAAAAGAGCCAGGTTAATAGTTTTTGATGAACAGATTGCAGGATTTGATGAGTCAAGTACTAGTAAAGGAAAGAAATCACCTATATCTGCATGTTCTGAGCCAGCAATGTCAATGGTTCGACGCTCTAGAGATTTGGGCCGCATCAAGAAAAATCTTTTTTCTCCATATGAAGGAGAAACTGTTTTTCCTAAAGAAAGGAAGCTTGGTAAAAATTCAAGTAAAAGGAAGCATACTTCTGTTGATCCTGAACATTGCTCTCAAGAAAAGCAAGTTGGTGGGTTATATGGAGTATTAAATGGTTGCAAGAGGCCTGGGGGTGCTGCTGCAGATAATCTCGAGTATAATGATACCTGGGTACAATGTGATGCTTGTCGCAAGTGGCGGAAGCTTGGAGAAACTAGGGTAGCTGATGCTAGTGCAGCATGGTTTTGTGGCATGAACCCTGATTTTTTATACCAGAGTTGTAGTGTTCCTGAAGAATCTTGGGACAATTGCAGCCGAATAAGATATTTACCAGGATTCTATTCCCAAAGAACTTCTAGGGGTGAAGAACAGAATGTTTCATTTTTCACCAGTGTGCTTAGAGAGCATTATCATTTGATAAATTATGAATCAAAGAAAGCCTTAACTTGGTTGGCTAAGCTTCCTTTGAACAGACTATCACAAATGGAATCAATTGGCCTACAAAGTCCTTACTTAGGCACTCCTGTTGTGCCTGTGGGAAATGCCCATGGCTTCTATAAAATATTCCAAGCATTTGGTCTCATAAAGAGAGAAGTAAAAGGTATTTGTAGGTGGTATTATCCGCGAGATCTTGACAACTTGGTCTTTGATGTGGCTGCTCTCAGGATTGCTCTTTGTGTGCCACTGGATTCTGTCAGGTTATATTTGTCCAGAGCTACGTTAATTGTTGTGCCAGCAAATCTAGTTGATCATTGGAAAACTCAAATTGAAAAGCATGTCAGTCCTCGTCAGTTACGTGTGTTTGTTTGGACTGATCATAGGAAGCCTGCTGTACATAGTCTAGCTTGGGATTATGATATTGTAATAACTACATTTAATCGGTTAAGTGCAGAGTGGGACCCACGTAAGAAAAGTGTATTGGTACAAGTGCATTGGCTTAGAGTCATCTTAGATGAGGGACACAGCCTTGGCTCTAGTGTTAGCTTGACAAACAAATTGCAATTGGCGGTTTCGTTGGTGGCTTCAAATCGGTGGATATTAACGGGGACTCCAACGCCTAACACTCCCAACAGTCAACTGTCACACTTTCACCCGTTGCTTAAGTTCCTTCACGAGGAAGCATTTGGACAGAATCAGAAGTCATGGGAAGCTGGAATTCTTAGGCCGTTTGAAGCAGGGATGGAGGAGGGACGGTCACGTTTGTTGCATTTACTTCACAAGTGCATGATTAGTGCAAGAAAGATGGATTTGCATAGTATTCCACCCTGCATCAAGAAAGTTACTTTTCTCAATTTTACTGAGGAACACGCAAGAAGTTACAATGAACTAGTAGTTACAGTGCGGCGCAATATA
This sequence comes from Corylus avellana, assembly GCF_901000735.1. Lineage (NCBI taxonomy): Eukaryota > Viridiplantae > Streptophyta > Magnoliopsida > Fagales > Betulaceae > Corylus > Corylus avellana. The sequence continues at coordinate 44,712,308 of NC_081541.1, forward strand.
CTAATGGCTGACTGGAATGATCCTTCTCATGTTGAGAGTCTACTGAATCCCAAGCAGTGGAAATTTCGAAGTGCAACTGTCAGAAATGTCAGGCTATCTTGTTGTGTGGCCGGACATATTAAAGTGACAGAAGCTGGTGAAGATATTCAGGAAACAATGGATGTTTTAGTTGAAAAGGGTCTTGATCCTACTTCAGAAGAGTATGCTCATATAAAAAGCCACCTCCTGTGTGGTGGGAACTGTGTCAGGTAATATGTCTTTTGAGGCTTCATGTGGCTTTTTTATTTTTTTATTTTTAAAATGGTTAAATCGCATTTGAATCACTGATTGCCAATTACCTTTTTATTTCTTAGATGCCAGGAATGGTGCCGTTTACCTGCCATTACGCCATGTAGGCATCTTTTGTGCCTTGATTGTGTCGCTTTGGACAGTGAAAAGTGTACTTATCCTGGATGTGGTAATTTATATGAGATGGAAACTCCTGATGTGCTAACCCGGGCAGAAAATCCTAACCCAAAATGGCCTGTACCCAAAGATCTTATTGAGTTACAACCATCATACAAACAGGCAGGTTTAGCTATAAGGAAAACTTGAATTATGTCTAAATTCTACTTCCTTTTTTACCAATATATATTATATGTTTATACAGGATAACTGGGATCCTGATTGGCAATCAACATCTAGCAGTAAGGTCACTTACCTTGTACAGAAGTTGAACGCTTTGCTGGAAGGTAATAGGGAGGTTGGATACTGCATAGGTGAGGGCAAATCTCATATGAGCGACGCAAAGCTATTGTTACTGGATAACTTCTCCAGAACAAGCACCAATACTGAGAAACTTAGCCCAGAGAAAGTCATAATTTTTTCTCAATTCCTTGAGCATATTCATGTCATTGAGCAGCAGGTAGTTGTTGTATACCATAGACTAGGCACAGCTTTGTGTGGTTCCTTTCATACAATTGATGGTTGATGAATCCCATTTCTGTGGCCAGTTAACTATTGCAGGTATTAAATTTGCTGGGATGTATAGTCCAATGCATTCTAGCAACAAGGTACATTTCCCTACCCCCCCCCCCCCAAACAAATTTGTCTAAATCTGTTTTCATGTTCTTGGTTTAATGCACTTTCACTGGTTCAGATGAAGGCACTGACCACATTCCAGAATGATCCAAGTTGTATTGCGCTTTTGATGGATGGTAGTGCTGCACTGGGGCTTGATCTAAGTTTTGTAACGCGTGTGTTTCTAATGGAACCAATTTGGGACAAAAGGTAAGTCTTTGTTTTGATCATGTGTGCAATTTTTTTCTTTCTTTCTTTATTCTAAATAATTTGAGTGTCTAGACTTCAAAGGGATTATCCAATTTCAAAGAGATTTTTGATATTTTTTGAAAAGGTTTTCTTAGCTTTCTTCTTTAAGGGCCTGCTAGTTTTTCTATCTCAAATGCATTGTAGTCAATAATGCACCATTTGGCTAGTTGAAATTAGAGTGCATTTTTTGGTAAAAAGTCTTCCATTTGAACTGGATTTGCATTAATTTTAAAAGTAAGATTTAATTACTTCTCCAAAACTATAGATTTGAATTTTGGTATTCATTCTACCCATGTTCCAGAGAAAAGTTCAACTCTATATTGTTTCATCCGTGTTACCAAACCACCTGCACTGCTACCCCCACTATCTCCTCTTGTGCTTGAATCATCATCTCTCTGCTACCATAGTGAGCCATCATGGCATCCATGGGTCATGAACACCATTGTAGTATTACCACCAGATGACTATTACCAGTATAACTGTATGCTAATGCCATCACCACTGTTACTGATGCTGGAAGCAATTCTGTTGGAGCAATTCCCAGCACCTTTGCTGCCGCCGCCACCACCCGGTTGCTTTATTATTTGTCTATACAGTCATCATTGGTTTTTTTTTGATAAGTCATCGTTGTTTTTTTTTTGATAAGTCATCATCATGATAAGATCACTAAATTGTTATTGCCATTTCTTCACAACCACCACATCCTAGTATCTTCAAATGCTTCCTAATATTTTACTTTTACCAAATGTCATATTATGTAAAAAGTATAGAATACTTTGTTAGTACTGCCTAGTTATGTGTTTACCAAATGATGTTATCATAATTCGTTTTGACATTAGATAATTTGTTATGGTAAAACGTATTTCATTCCGATTAAATGAGTTACATATGGTCTAGAAAAAGAAAAAAAATAAAATAAAATCAGAAACTACCTAAGTCACCTCTCTCTTTGTCAAAATTTTGCTGGCCTTCTTAGGTTGATCAATATTAATGTTTGTTTGGTTCATTGTGTTGTTTCATCAATTTATACGTTTGCTGCCAAATTCATAGATTGTTTACTGTTCTTTAACATAATAATTGGTCTGTCTTTTCCGAAGACATTGACTTGTCCGGTTGGTTGAAACTTTTTTAGCATGGAGGAACAAGTTATAAGTCGTGCTCATCGGATGGGTGCTACTCGTCCTATTCATGTGGAAACTTTAGCAATGCATGGTACAATTGAAGAGCAAATGGTTGAGTTCTTACAGGTATCATCGACTGGGACTTGATGTTAGCATCACTAATATGCTATAGGCAAGATGTGTAGATATGTTGTTTTTGTAAACAATCCAGCTCCATGACCCATACTTACATTCTTTCGCCCCATATGCTTTATTAGATGTTTCTTATGTTATACATGTACCATGCTCCTTATGTTATTAGTACGCGGAGTGTTGCTGTATGGAAGATGGTGCTTACGTGCCTTTTCTTCTTCTTAGGCGTTCTCTTATATACGTCATGTGTGCTTGAGTGGTGCCCCTCTGCGCTTTTTGGTATATACTACATTACTTAATAAAAAAAAAAAATGTTAATGGAGATAAAGGAATTACAAATGTTTTGAGGACCGTGAAAGGACTTTGGAAGAGATGAAGTCAATTTTCTTCAAAACCTTGTATTTTTGGATAGCTGCCTATCTTTCTCCTTTAACAATTAGTTATAGTGATTTTCTTGTTCTTTCAAGTTAGGTGCTTCTCTTGTATACTTCTTGTGTCTTTAGGGGCACTTTTACACTTTTATTGATATTTGTCAATTACTTGTCAAATTTTTTTTTTACCTCGATTGGGATCACTTCCCCCCTCCCCGCACACACACACACTCACTTTCTTTTTTCCTCAAGTATTGATCTCTTATTTAAGCTATCTAACCAGATTCCATGAAGTGGAATGAAGAAATACTTTCTGTTCTATGATCAACAAGTTATTGATGTGAAGCAGTCAGAAAGAACCAGGATTTTTAGAATTGAAATCTAGTATTGAAATTGGTCTCTCTTAACATTTGGCGTATGTTGAAATTGCTCTCTCTCTAGGTCCTGGCCATCCAGTAAGGCACAATCTTATTAAATGGCACTTTGTTTCTATTATGGCGGTTCACATCTTTATTGGACAAGGATCCATTTTTAATTATGTTTAGAGACAAACCTTGGTCCTCTCGTTATTCTCTCTTATTTTTTCCTTCCTTTTTATCTTTCTAAATATCTACTCTCTTTTTTTAAAAAAATAAAAATAAAAAAAAAATAAAAAATTGTAAGTCATTTAATATAAAGCTTTTTGCTTCATGTTTCTTCAGGATGCTGATGAGCGTAGGCGACTCTTGAAGGAAGAGTATGGAAAACCTGATCGGGAGGGACCACGAGCTCATCGTACATTACATGATTTTGCTGAAAGCAATTATCTCTCACAGATTAGTTTTGTGCGCACTAACCCAAAGAAGTAAAGGTTTGTGAAGTTTTTTTTACCACGTTGTCGTGATGACTTACCCATTTATTTTGTACAGTGATAAGTTGAAATATTCTAGGACACATTGCCACTCTCATTCTTTCTTGATACAATTATTTCACAATAAGCAATTTGTTAGTAAGTTATTTCAGTGTAGGTGCTTTCTCTATTTTTAAGACCTCTTTGTGTCTTCAAAACTGTCTTCCTTAGGTGCCCTCATGGTACTAAAATATTTCACGACTTTGTAACATTTATGTATCAGAAATTTTTTGTCTTCTATCGACTGTGAGTTCAAAACTACTGTTATTTTTGCCATGCATGTCAAAACCGCCACTGCCACAGCAATTTAGCACTGAGTTTAGGATATATATATATATTTGTGAAGAATCAGCATTTTTTATGATGTATATCAAGGTGTGGAACTTGCAACTCACATGACTATTACTATGGCCAAATTTTTAGCAAAAATCCGTTGTTGCTATATCGCTTTTTCTATTCTTTTTATTAGAGTTAGTTACCGACCCCTTGGGGTTGTAATTCGGTGGTTTCCGAATTCCGACCCAAGGGGGGTTGGATCAGAAAATGGATTCCAAACTGAGCCAAACTGTGTCAAATTTCATGCATTGTCAAAATTTGGGAGATTGCAAGGAAGGCATTTGGGCGGCACAGTTTTTTGTTTTTTTTTTTTATGAGTAATATTGTATATATAAAAAAAAGCGCAAAGTGCCATTAGGTACACGAAAAGCCCACGATAACCCGCAAAAACCAAAACCATATAAGAACCCTAAAACCCAAAAGAAACCTAAAGAAACCCTGATTCCAACACCTAAAACAACCCTAAACCACCTTGCCTTTGACCCAACTAGATCTACTTTCTCTAGCCTCAAAATTAATTGAGGGGGCCCTCATGGTTCAGGTACAATCCTTGGGACCTGAGGACATCTTCATGGAGATTGGCGGCGGTGGTGGTGGTGATGGCGGGGGTAGATTTAGGAGGTTGGGAGCAGTTAGGCGAAGAAGAGGAGAAAAGATCTATTGGCGCATGGAAGGGATATAGGTTTTCTAAAAATAAGTATATGTTTATATCAAATATTCTTATTTTTAATTATGTTACTGAGTTGAGTCAAAATTTGGTTTTTTTTTTCTTTTTTTTTTTGGTAAGATCAATTTCAAATTCCAACCTGGCCTAGTTAGAAAATCCTCATGGACCTTGAGTTTAAGTTTGTTGAGAGCTGACCAGGTAGCTTGGTAAGGTCCGCTGCGGGCAATTTTTGCCCAGCCGTACTTTTTATATATCTCAAATTTTACGCACGAGTACTATGCTTTCATTACCATGATATAGATGATACGTTTTTTTTTTTTTTTGGGTGGATGTCTTGTATAAATCATGTGTACTTGGGCTATGCTATGCCATTCCCATCTTTCTTAATAATATTCCTATATTTAGTTACCATATATTATAATGTCAAAATGGTATATTTGCTGTACAATACATGCTGCCCACTTCTACTTCTAGAACTCAAGCCATATTATTTGGATATGAATTTCTTTCAAGTAAAGGCAAGGCATAAAAAAATAATAATAATAATTAAAAAAAAAAATCTAGAAGTAACTCCAAGAAATAAGCAATAAAAGGTACAGATGTTTCCGTGAAAAAGTGTTAAAAAGTTTCAGGTTTTCTTTTTTACAGCACTAATTGCAATGTGCATGGGGGCGCAAGAGATGGTGATTACTATTGCTGCACAACCAAGTCTGATTTCTAATGCTTCGTTGCTCCTTGCATACAAGGGGTCCCTAGAAACCCAGTGCCCTAAATTGCCTATTCTTTGTACGGACAGCTTTTGTTTTTTTTGGATTGTCAAGGAAAATTGGAGGATGATGGTGATAAAGAACTCTACCTGGTGCTCTGCGTTTTGGAGGATATGGCGGCCTATTTCATCACTTTGCTCCAATGATTTATTTGATTTGTTAATTATTTTTGTTCCTCAAGTGTTCTTCTCACTTGGGCTCTTGGAATTCACTGGGCATTTGGCACTCGAATCTTCCCTAATTTGGATATGTGAAAGAATTGTGTATGGGTTAGTTCAAACAAACAAGAATGAATAGACAGTTGGATGTCTCCTTAATTTTACTGTTATTCCTCTTGTTTCCATAGGCATTCCAAGACTCTCTCTCTCTCTCTCTCTCTCTCTCTCTCTGTTAGAAAAGGAAAAAAAGAAAAGAAAAAGAAGTGATTTTTTTATCAATTAAGCGTTTAGTAAAATTACAATTTGATATTTTAAAAAGTGCATTTTTTTTTTTTCTCTTCTTATTTTCAAATGTATTTACCTTTTTTTTTTTTTTTTTTACAATTTTTTAAAAAACGCACTTATAACGTGTAAGGCCAAATGGATTCTTAGAAGAAAAAAAAAAAAAAAAAAAAAATCATTGGGGGTAAATAGCCAACCAAAGGCATAAATGGCACTAACGGGTTTAATGTTGCATTTAACGATATAATTAATGTTACATCATTTAAATTTTTTAAATAATATATCGATGTATATTATATATATCAAGTGGTATCATTTAGACCCTTAGATTAGATAATAATAAAAAAAAAAAGGGTTAAATTTCAACAATAAAATGGCACTTGAAAGCTATCTAGGATTATGACAACTTTAGTCTTCGGACAAGGAATTCCCAGCTGGACATCATTAACAGGAACTTCACCATGAGAGCATAGGGAAGCTTTCCCTTTGAGCTCAAGAAAAGTATTAGTCCTTAAATCCTGTAGACTGAAGCATAAGACAAGCGGGTGCTCCTGAAAAGCATAGTTTAGCACAAACTGAGGGTCCAAGAGCAACAATCTCGGAGAATATGAATACGAAGAAGAAAACTGATAAAATTGCTCATTTTCTTGACAACCAAACAGAGGACAAATGAACAATTATGAGACTTGTTGATGTCCTGTTATATCCAATAACAAACTGCCAGCTAAGCCAAAAGCATAAAATAGAATGGTGATGAAAACACCAGATTATTATGCGAAACCGTTCGTTTTGACCAAAAAAAACCCTTCTCTAACCCCACTCCCTGTTCTAACTCCCACCGGCCACCGTATCTTCAAACCTAAACTTTCACCTTAAACAACAACGCCACGATTTTCTTGCTGCCGGAGATTGCTCAGAGCCACTGAAAGGTTGAGATTTGTTACAACTACGGGTTATTTTTGGGTCTGTGTAGAACTATGGTGATATTGATTGGGTTATTTTTGGGTCTGTGTAGAACTATGGTGATATTGATTGGGTTGTTTTTGGGTCTGTGTAGAAATTTAAGGAAAGTGCTCGCGTTTGTTGGAATTTGAAGAATGGATGAAGTTCAGGAACATCCAAGTCAACTACATGGTGAGCTATTAAACTTCAATTTGCATAATCAAATATTTGATCTTTTTGTTGTGATGCTCGTATATGTTATTCTTGCTTGCATCAGTTTCGCAAAACTTCATAGCGACTAGTTGTAAATATTTATTTATTATTAATTTTATTTTAATTTTGCTTATCAAAAGCTCAGCTCAGTTTATGAACTAAAATGATGAATCCTTATAGTTCCTTATACCATCTATGACGCCTTTTGCAGATCTAGATAATGATTTAATTGATGAAAAATGTGTTGATGCTGAAATGATAGAAGATCAAAATAATATAATCTTGCTTGGGAATGATTTGAAGCAGCCAAATTCTAGTTTTTCTTCATATAATGGTCCTTTGGAACCACGCCTTGGTTTGGAATTTGATGAGGTTGAAGATGCTCGTATATGTTATAATGCTTATGCAAGGCGAAAGGGTTTTAGCATTAGAAAAAATCATACTCGATTATCGAAGAATGACAAGTTATTAATTGGGGTAGATTATGTTTGTTCGAGGGAAGGAATTCGTCGTACAAGTTATCAGAAGAAAATCCATAAAAATTCGGAGCCCGCAGAAACAAGGATAGGATGTAAAGCAATGATGAGTTTAAAGAAAGTTGGGTTAAAATGGACTATAAGTAAGTTTGAAGTTGAACATAATCATGAGCTTCTTAGTCCTAAAAGTACACGTTTTCTTCGAGGGCATAGAGTAGTAACACCTGCCCAAAAAAGTCTTATAGATACACTAAATGAGTCTGGTGTACCTCCAAAGAAAATAATGTCGGTGTTGAGTAAAGAATCTGGTGGTGACTATAATATTGGCTATATTGCTAAAGATGTTGAAAATTATTTGGGCAATAAAAGAAGTGTTTTTCTTGGGAAGGGAGATGCACAAAGAATGTATAATTATTTTTTGGAGAGCCAATCCAAAAACCCGAGTTTTTTTTTCTCAATTGATGTTGATGAGAATGGATGCATGGGAAATTGCTTTTGGGCAGATGCTAGATCACGAGCTGCATACCAGTATTTTGGAGATGCTGTTACTTTTGATGCTAGTTACTTGACAAATCGCTATAAGATGCCATTTGTTCCTTTTACCGGAGTTAACCATCATCATCAATCTGTGATGTTTGGATGTGCTTTGCTCGTAAATGAAACGGTCGAATCTTATACATGGTTGTTGAAAACATGGCTTAAGGCAATGCTTGGACGTGCTCCTTTTACAATTATCACAGATGATGACAAGGCTATGGGTAAGGCAATCGCAGAGGTACTACCAAATACTACTCATAGATTGTGTTTGTGGCATATCTTACAAAAAGTTCCAGAACATTTGGCTCATATATATAATAAGTATTCATCTTTCCAAGTAGAGTTTAACCATTGTATTCATAGCACGCTCACAATTGAAGAGTTTGAGACAGAATGGAGAGAACTTGTAGGAAAGTATGGAGTGGGAGAGAATGATTGGTTGAACAAACTCTATATGCGGCGTGCAAAGTGGGTGCCAGCTTACTTGCGAAACTCATTTTGTGCTGGCATGTCTACAACTCAACGGAGTGAGAGTATAAATAAATTTTTTAAAGATTATGTTCGTTCGAGCACAATGGTGCGTGACTTTGTCCATCAATATGAGAAAGCCTTGGATGCACGTTACCTGGAAGAAAAAGAAAAAGATGTCAAGACAAAAACTTCTAGACCAATTTTGAAAACATGCTACAAGATGGAAGTTCAGGCGGCAAATGTTTACACAAGAAAGTCATTTTTGATGTTTCAAGAAGAGCTATTTAACAGTCAAAAATACAATTCATCTAAACATGGGGAAGAAGGAGGTACGAAGATATATAGGGTGGCCCATCATGGGACAGAAAGTCCATTTTATGAAGTTACACTTGAAATTCTTGAGAAGAAAGTGACTTGTACATGTCGCATGTTTGAATTTGTTGGAATACTGTGTAGACACATTCTTCAAGTTTTTTTGAAGAAATCAATAATGGGTATTCCCCAACATTATGTTTTAGAGAGATGGACGATCAATGCCAAAAGTCGCATTATACATGGCATAGCTAGTGATGAAATAGAAGTAGAGACACAAAATTCTTCAACCCTGATGAAAAATAGCTTAAAGTTGGAATTCGATGATGTTGTAGAATTGGGGTCCCATTCGAAAAAAAGATATGAACATCTTAGCATTGCTTTACAAAAACTTCGTCACGAGCTTTTGACAATGGATAATGATTGTGATAAAGAAGGTATTTTTTTTTACTTTTTTTTTTTTTTTTTTTTCAATTTATAATACTTTACATTAAATGTATTTTGACTACATAATTTTTCAAAATGTTCTTTTTCAATAGGGATATTGTGAATACAAAGTTTATGCCAGCTAACTTGGGGTCGATAGAACAACAAAGTTTAGCAACGGTAAATTTTCATTATAACATATACTCTACCAAAGTAATATGTGTTTATTTGATTAATAGTGAAGATATCTATTCTTTAACTTTTGTTTATTTGTGAATAATTTACAGTGCTATTTGCCAACTATATTGTATCCCTCGACAATGACACTTGTCATGTCTCAAGGTCCTGTATCTTCATCGTCTACAGTTGATATTGGTGTAGATAGGATCAACGCCTATGGAGCTCCCTTAAGTTGCAATGATTTTTTCTAGTTGTGTTTGAGTTCGGAGTTTGCCTATGCATGCTATTGTGCATGATTGATTTCAGGGCAACTTATTCATCAAGTTGCCCTAAATCTTTTTTGTTGTGGGATATTTGACTAAATCTTTTGTGGGATATTTGACTAAATTTTTTTTGTTGTGTGCCAAAGTTTGAGAAATGAGAGATGATTCTCATTATTTAAGTTTCTGTTTCGGTCTATGTAAAAAACTAGTTACTGTCGATTTGGTGAACTGGGTGGTGAAGGCTTTTGCTTGAATTGTCCAGAGATAGTCAGAGATTGAGCTTACATGTATAGAGCACTTTGTAACTTTCTCACTGCTCCAATCCATTAAGAAAACACGAGTACAAATCACTCCGGCCAATTAGCTGGAAACAAGTTTTACAAAAGTAAATATCAACTAACTGAGCTCTTACTAGAGCAACACCACCAGAACAAAAAACAGCAAACTAACAACAGAAAGCAACATTAGACAACTAATGAAGAACCACGACTAATGTCTCTATGAGTCCTCTTCATTCTTCTTTTTGCTTGGCTTTGATCCCTCCACCTTACTTGTTTGCAGTCATCTTGTTCCAACTAACAACGTCTCTCACAGGCATTTCATCAAATAAACGACCTGCTCTTTCAACTTGGCTGTGTCCTAAAACTCCCCTCAGGCAAACATTCCAAGACATACAAAATCCCAACTTTCTCCTTCAACCGAAAATGAAATCCAAATACAACTTCAAAATTCTAACATCACAACACTCGAACAATATGAACCAGGTTTTCAACTTTCTTCTTATCGAAGATAATAGAATCAAATCTACAAATCAAATCCATCCAAAAAGTTTTACAAACAAATCTTTATGGGTTTTCCGTAATTAAGCACAACAATAACAACCCATATGAAAATTCATCGCCAATTTTAACCATCACGTGTTAACTTATTATTGCAAAAAGTTGTATAGAATCAACTAACATGAAAAAAATTGACAATTCTTCTGCAAAATCAGAACCCATTCTTGCAGAGAGTTGTACAGAATCGACGAAAACGGAGAAATCGACGAACGCGATCTTCAACTTCAACTGAATGAGAAAAGTGATGGTGATCTTCAATTTCAACTTGTAAAAAATAGATTTGTTGTTGATGTCATTGACAAAATTGGAAAACCTCTGCACGATGGAATGGAAGAATGGGTGGGTTGTTGCTGTGGTCAAGAGATGAGTGTTGTCCAACCAGTTGGGGGATTTTATTTTTTAATATTGTAAGATTTGGTTGTTTTATAGTGTTTTCCTCTCTATTTTATGTGTTGCTTTTTGCTAACGTGTTACATCCCTATTGGATGGTGTAAAGCGCCTGTTTTGCAGAGCGACCGGATTGTAGGAGCGCTCTATTAGGTTTAGCCACTTTATCCAAAAGAGTCGGAGAGTTAAAAGTAACATTGAAGATGCATTAACAAGAATTTACAAGACAATTTTGAGGTGTAACACGATTAACCTACTTACAAAGAATTTACAAGGTTTATCTCTAATCTACGACTTTCCTCCAAAAAACAGAAAGGCAAGGGGTGCATTTACGGTGAAAAATAAAAAATAATTAAATTTGAGGGGAAAAGAAATACAACCCTCCCTGATGTGAAACCAAAATTGGGGGAAGCCACCCCTTTCTTCCCAAAACCTTAAAAGCTGAATTTTGAACGCAAACCTCAAAATCTTGGAAGCTTGGAATGTGGAAATTGAAGACATTTACATCTTGAATAAGGTGGGTCAATGAGATAAACCTTCCCTTCCCATGCCAACACTAGGCTTGTCAGTCAAGGGAATATTGTATTGCTGATACACTCTAGCCCTGTTTAACGCCCACCACTGTACTGCTTCCTCCTCACTAAACCGCTTTTTACTGCATTTAGAAGAATAAAGACACCAGGTTAATAATCTTTGATAGTAGCACATTCATTACCTATAGGAAATATCCAGTTTCACACACAGAAATCTTTCGGCAATGGGAATGAGAAATTTCATGTAAGAGACTAAGGACCATCATGACATGGACCAAAATAAATTGATATGCCCAATAAAGGAGTCAATATAAAGGATTTTGCAATGAGATTTGAACCCTAATTCTTTGAATAGGAAGAAAAGCTTGAAAAAGTGCTGGAGAAAACTTAGACACCTGGATGGTCCAAACTCATCCAATGTTATATTTTTACATGTAACGTGCATTGCAGGCCCTTCCTATTGTTGGTCATACAACATTCACAAATTTTGTTACTACTCTTTTATCCAATTTTTACATTTTGGAGTTGAATGTGAGAGGAAGACCGGATAGAAAGGGTGCTGTCAAAGAGTTGGAAGCTTAAGGTCAAATCAACCCTTGAGCATTAACAAGGGGATTGGATCCCAGTTCCCTTGGAAAAACATTTGGTAGAAGAAAGTCCTGCATAAGGTGATTTGTTTTCTATTTCCTTACTTTTCTAAAAGTAAAAAGAATCACTATAAAGCGTGGTGTAAAGCAAGTATCCACAAAAGTACAAGGAGGAATACTCCAAAAAAGGAAGGAAATCAAGATATAAAACTCAAGATCTAATATCAAGAACATATCTATTCTGTCAAGGAAAGATATTGAAGAACAGAAAGAGGAGTGAATGATAACCTGATGGAACAAAATAAGGAAACTCCAATTGATTGCATCCAGAGACTTTTCCATACCATCAAAATACATCCTACTTATTTCCAACTAAATGCACCACATAAGGCTTGTCAAGCCACTCATGATGTTGACTAGATAATCTCAGAAACCATAAAAAAATTTTAGTTGATTGGTGTTGAATGTGCAAAGGTAGCAGTGAGGCCGTGGGCCAAAGATTGTAGACTCACGCAAATCACTCGTTCATCTCACTTATGATTTGGTTTCCCTAATCCACAAGCTGGCATTGCTGCTGGTGATGTGTACCAGGTCATCTAGCATCCAAAGGTCCAGCAAGTCAAACACTCCACTTCCACCCAGCAACCTTGGCAGTGTACCACATTATTTATTGCTCTATGGCTAAGGGAGGTCCGGTCTTATGTTCTTGCTGCTAGGATTTTTGTGGATAATGCCTAATGGGTTGTGAAGTTCTTTGCTCGTCCAAAATGAGGTTTCGGCAGACATTGTAGCATGGCATAGTCTGCTGTTCCCTAATATCTCAATGTGGTGCATCTAGGGAGAAAGAAAGTTGGCGCCTTGGAAGACATTGAGTAACTGTCAAGTTACAGCTTCTTGCTCTGAGACCACTTTTCAAGTGGATGTGGCATCTAGTTGTTTTTCCTTTCCCTTTTTTTTTTTTTTTTGGATTTGTTTAACCTTAGGAATTATTCTTATCTTTTCCTTTGGTGTTCCTTTCGTATACTCCCCATGTACTAGACTTGAGCCCCCTTTTTGTGCCTTATCATAATATTCACTAATTATCAAAAAAGAAAAAAGAAATGGTGTGAATGTTTAGGGATTGAGCCAAAATTCAGATGTGGGGAAAATGTTTGTCTAGTTTTGAGTATATGGAACATCTTAGGAAAGAGAAACTAGGTCATATTTGATTATGAAATACCTGAAGCGGACACGCTTAAGATCTTTGGCACCTCCAGGCAAGGAAACAAGGGTCATATAAACACCTGGCTCATCTTGCTCAACCCATTCATCCCCATGGGGAGCTTCAGCTTTTGCAGTTCTGGTCTTATTCCTCCCAGTTGCTTCCAGGTGCAACACTTCAGTATGACTCAAAGTGTGGTTATTATTCAAGCTTGACCCATTGGAAATCACCAGGCTGTTTGATCCTTTTGAATCCAGTTCATGGGAGGTCATGTGACTATCTAGCGCATCAATGGCTGCATTCGAGACATCGTGAGCAAGAGAGGGGCTATAAGAACCAAAAGAAGGTGAATTGCTGTTTCTTGCAGCTCCAACAGGTAACCTTTCAGCCATTTCCTTCAACTATCATAGATAAAAGAACAAGGTATAAATTCAGATGAGTTCTTACATTAATAATAAAACTAATCATAACATTAATAATGATGATGATAACGACAAATAACAACAGAAATATTCAAACATAAAAAGTCGAAGTCAAGAGTAACTAATGTTGTAAAGGGTTATAGCACAACTTCAAACCTGCCCAACTATTACTCTGAGGGTTCAATTTATCTTTTATTTTTCTATTTTTCTTAATAATCAAACCTTGTATAACTCAAATACCAAAAATTAAAAAAAGACAATTTTATGTGTTTGATCTAGAAAAAACCAGGGAAAGCTAGAAGCAAGACTCCTTTCCCTCCATGATACCTTGAAGATGCAGTAAGTCTAAGCCTCATGCAGTGACCAGAAAGTCTCTAATCACAAATTAAAACCAAGAAATTTTTAATTTTTAATAACTTATCAAAAAATTTCTGTGAGATAAACACAAAATATTTCTTATTTAACACATCTTTAAGTTTGCAAAACCTTTCTACCGCCTTATTTTGGTCAAGAATTTCACCCAATTTATGTTTAAGGAAACTCCGATGTAACTTATGATCGAGGAAATGAGCATGTAAGTTTGCATAAGCTTTTAATGCCTCAGGTCAAGATTAAAAATTACAGCCAATTTATCCTTTAATTTGAGTTTAATTCATGCTATTCCATTACTAGCTTTCTTCATATAATCACTACCTGAAACGGAATTTTTATTTTTATTTTTATTTTTTTCCCTTCTTAGAACTGTAAATGAGCCAAGCACTTTGTGAGCTGCTTGGTCAAATGTTAGGCTTGGCTTGCTCGTTGAGCAAAATGAGTGAAACCTAAGGCCATCTCACAGGCTGGACTAGTGAAACAGGCTAAGCTTGAGCATCAAGATGCTCACTCATCAGCCTGCAAGCTGGCTCAGCAAGGTGAGATTCATGTTGATCGGCAAGCAAGAGCATCTATAAACTTTCTTCTCAATTGTTTCATTTGGTACCACTGGTACTCGAGCATTACAGTCATGAAAGAGTTTCTTGTCCTACTTCACATACAAGAGGGAGGCTGGTGAGTTCCATGGCAGTAAATTAGTGCCCCACTCGCCTTCATCTTAACACTTGAGGCATGTTTGTCCCACATGGAAGAAAACATAGGCTACTGCATCCGTTGGCGATATATAAAGCCTGCCTCTCTTTCGTTTGATGCACTTAAGGAGTGCCTCTCTTTTGTTTTGGTACCCCTTTTTGACGAAGACCCTTATCAGTTTGAGATGGGCCATGGGCTTGCAAAAAAGGAAGGCCAGAGGGTGCAGTCTTAAAAGTCTGATCAGATAAAATCAGTTACTTACTTATCAAAAAAAAAAGTCTGATCAGTTTATATCTTTCAGGCTTGTCAGGCTGCTCCTGATCTTTGTAAGGTTACAGCAACCCAAGCTCAAGCTCATGTTTCGATGTTCAACTCAGGTCAAGTGGACCTCAAGCTTTATATATCTTCCATTGTTCCGAGTCAAAGCAGCCTAAAACTCGTTTAGCTTAGGTCACCTTCGCCCCTACTTCCATAATAAAATCATTTCACCATGACATGTAGTAGAATATTAATTAGAACATGGAAAGGAGTTAACACCTAATGGAAATTGATATCCTCCAATATCGTCATTGAAGCATTCACCCAATAAGTACATAGCATTGTACTTCGTTATATCGCCAGTTGTCCAGAAAGCTTAAGCTAATAGGAAAGTGTGAATATAATGATTTAAGAAATATTCTAACACTTCTCTTCACTTGCGAACACAAACTCTCTTCCAATACGTGGAATATTTAAATGAAACGGGATACAAATTGCAGGGTTGGGATTTGAACTCAAATCACTACTCCAATATCATGTTAAATCACCAATTGTAGTGAATTTAATCATTTAATTTGTATTCTAACATGCTTAATAAGAAGTCAAATGAGGTTCTAAATCAATATAGTCACAGCTTTTGTTACAAGATATGCCTCAACACCTAATAATAAGCCTATCAAATATTCTAACAATCTCTCTCACGTGTAGGCTCAAACTCTCCCTCAACAAATAAAACTCAACAAGTGAAATATTTAGATAAAATAGGGTAAACCCTAAAGCCAGGGATTGAACTCAAGACCTCTATATTGGTACCATGTTAAATTATCAATTGTACCAAAAGCTAAAGTTGATAGAAAATAGTAAATTTAATTAAGTAATACTCCTAAACCTTTCTCCTTTCTATTTACATGTCATTTAGTCACAACCTACAAATAGAGAACCAAGTATGTATAGATAGAAACTATCTGAGAGGGTAACATAACACTACTATAGCTGGTAAACCCTTACGATTGTAATATATAAAATAGATAAGGGTCCACTATTCCTACTTTCGAAATTCACCAAACTGATCGTACTATACTCATGCCAGCTTTCTTGCATCAATGCCTCCCATTAAATGGCAGCATACAATTCCTCCTAATTGTTCAAGTTAAAGATTATCTACAATAGTAATCAACTATTATACTAAGGATAAAGAACCTAGACGTAAACATTTTAACTTACTTGTGCAGTAAGCGATTTAATCACTTCCTTTGCAGCTTTGCATTTTGCAGTCTCTTCCCCTGCTATAGAAATGGCCTCCTTTAGCTGCTTGGATGTTCTCTCCAGCTCAATTTCTTGAAGTTGTGCTTTACAGGTAAGATCGTCAACCTACATCATGAAGTCAATTAGCTCTAATGCACAAAAGCATCACTCCTGTGCAAAGAACTTTCTCAAAGATGACAGTACACACGCCCAAAATCTCAAAAGAATTAAACCCTTTTGTGCATGAGAAACAAAAAGCCCCTAAGCCGTTGCACATATATGAAATGATATTCCTAAGCAATATTGATCTAATTTAAGTGATAAATGTAACATTTTAGATATTTCAATTACTTAGATATATAAAAAATAAAAAATAAAAAATAAAAAGTAACATTTTATATTACTATAATAAATTATGGCCAAAGATCCAATCTATAAATTTTCTAACCACTCTGTATTCATTTCAGTTCTGACACATACTAACAAGCATGTAGCTGTATTACCAAGTAACATGATTTATACGGAAAAGTAGAAAGGGAAAGGAAACCAAAGAACCCAAGTATTTTTTCCTTTATCATAAGCCATAATTGCAATGATCAGAATATAAATTACATTTTTTCTGTCAATCCAAGCAAAGATGTATATATATATGTGTGTGTGTATGCATGTAGTACATATACATTTCTGTCCCCATTCCTCCAATGGGCAATGGGATATTTTCTGAAGAAAGATGCAGCAACAATGAGGAAGCAAGTCAAATAAGAAAAGGTTTAGATATAAAATGATTGAGGTTGAAAAGGACAACCCCTATACCTGGGCTCTTAATTTTAGAACCTCTTCACTAAGACTATGGTTCATCCTTTTAGCATCATCCATAACAAATTTTGGCGAACTAAGCCCTGACAAAGTAGGGATTGGGGTTGTGGCACGAGGGGGACTGGATCGTCTCGACTTTGGTGATGTTGCCCGAGAAACAATTCTTGATCCAGGAAGAGAAGCTGAGAAAAACTTTTTGGATGACCCAAACACTGGATTGAGAGATTTAGAGTTATCTAGTCCATCCCATTGAGAACCACCATTGGGAAGGGGAGAAACACAACTTCTATTAACATCGAGTTTCTTGTTTCTTTTTGAAGACACACTTTCCACTTCCCTAGATGATTCTAAAGAAGAAAGTCTTCCAAGGTGATGGACATAAGATCTTGAATCCAATTTCTCATTCTTTTCAACAACTTCATTTTGTCCCTGATTCACACTTCCTCTTCTACTAAGAGCAGGATACGAGGAAGAGTTGGCTTCAGTGGCTTTCCAAAGTTTGCCAAAACAATTATCACAGACCCGAAAAGGTTTGTTGGGATTTGGTGCCATGGAAGCATTGAGAGACTTTTTACTAGTGCATGAGTGGCAGAAAACAAGACCACAATTATAACAATTATGTCGTTTTCTTTTGAAATTAAATGGAAGGCGGCAACCAGAACACAGCGATTGATCAACACCTGACATCCATTTATGCAGACAGATAGCTGCAGTGAAATTAGTGCCACAAACAATTGTTTTGACTTGCTTATCTTTTAAAGCTTCAACTAAGGATGGGGAATTTCTATCATCAGTATCCCCATGACCCAAGCGACCATTGGCACCCTTTCCCCAAGTGTAAACTTCAGTTCTTGAAGTTAAAACTGCAATATGATAAGCACCACAAGCTATTTCTTCAACAAAATTCCTCATAAGCTTTCCCTCAACACGGGTGGGGAGCTTCCCATCAGTTTTCGGATCTCCTAGTTGACCATAAACAGAGCTTCCCATTGTGTAGACATGGCCGGTTGTTGTAAGTGCAACAGTCAGGCTGTCTCCGCAAGCAACTTGACAAAAGTTGGGTTCAACAAGAGCAGCGACACAAGTAGGCACCAGTCTTGCTTCCTTATCACCATGTCCAAGACGGTTTTTATCTCCATCTCCCCATGTAAAAAGCTTTCCTGATGAGCAGTTGCTGGAAGTCAAAGATCCAACCATGACTTCAATAACTGCAGCAGTGTGCCAAACACCACAAGCTACTCGCATAGTACGGAGGCCCTTAAGAGACTCAACTTCCCTGGGTATTGACACACTTCTACGGTCACCATGTCCTAGAACACCAAAAGTCCCATCACCAAAGGTAAACAATTGCCCAGCAGAGGTTACAACAGCTGTGTGCCACAGTCCACAAGAAACTGATGAAACATGTATTCCCTCCAAAGGTCCATTTAATTTTTTAGGAACCCACTGACTGGCTTCATTTCCATGTCCAAGGAGTCCAGAATTATAAGCACTATTACCCCAAGTGTACATTTCACCAGAAAGAGTAACAGCACAAGAATGGTACTCTCCACATGCCACAAGTTCAATGTTGATATTTTTAAGACCATCTATAAGCTTTGGATGAGAAACATCAGAGTCCACACCATGTCCAAGTCTGCCTCCCAATTCCTCCCCCCAAGAGAAAATCTCTCCTTGCTTGGTTACTAAAGCAGCATGTCGCCGACCACAAGCTATATTCTGAACATCAAGCACTACTGCAGATTCCATGGGTCTAGGCACTAAAGAATCAATCTTAACACCAGAAGAACTTTCATCTCTATGTATTCCTCCACCTAGAATGCCATCGCCAGTGCTTTCCCCCCAAATAAAAATATCCCCTAAAGCATCACCATCATTGTTACCAGAGCCTTGAGTTGATGAGCTAACAGCACTTGACAAACTAACTCTGAAAGCATCCATGCCTGTACCATTTTTGCGCCCAGTTATTCCATCTGAGGCCCCTGATGACAAAGAATGGACTGAGCTACAAGCAGAATCTGAGGGAAAGAAAACCTTGGGAGGCACAGCATACAATAGCACGTCTGACAATGCCTTCTCTAAACCAATTTTTGGAGGGCTTTCATGCGGAGTACGCAGATGAAGGGGATCAACCCCATCCTAAATCAAAACAAGAAAACATCTCAAATTAGTGAATCAAATAGTGAACTACAGTATACGAATGAGAAAAAATGTAGGAACATAAAGAACATCTTTTGATGAA
Source organism: Corylus avellana (assembly GCF_901000735.1). Lineage (NCBI taxonomy): Eukaryota > Viridiplantae > Streptophyta > Magnoliopsida > Fagales > Betulaceae > Corylus > Corylus avellana. The sequence continues at coordinate 44,731,754 of NC_081541.1, forward strand.
CATAATAGTGAATTAAGTAAAAAAGAAAATTGTAGGAACAAAATAGAACACCTTCTGTGAACTGCCACCACTGCCAAATGGAGAGCTCAAAGGAGAACTTCTTCGGGTGTGTGCTCTAGGACTATTTGCTTCAGATGAAACTCCATCACTTCTAGCTTCAGATCTCCCTGTTTGATGACGGCCACGGGATATTAGTGCTTTTAGACCAGTAAACCAGATTTCAGCTTCATCTTTATCCTTGCATATCTGGTACAAAAAAGTGTTGGATCAATAGAGTGAAAATGATTTTCAGTGAACAAAAAGATTTTGTGATTAATCAAGAGTGTCAGACATTAGACAATTACAGAGGAAAGCTCACTAAACTCATATAAAAGATTTTGGTTAAAAGAAAAGGAATGGACACAAGGAGATGCTCACCAAATCTAAAGACCTATCGTCATATATAAGAGAAAATGATTGGTATTCCTTCTCAGGCCGAGGGTACCTCTGAAATATTGGCTGCAGTGAATAAGATCAAGAAGAATCAGAAAGGATTTATTAAAAGAAAAAAATCATAGAAATCCTTTATCGTTAGGAAAGCGATATTTTCACAAGGACTAATGACTAAGTTTTCTTGGGACAGCATTAAATCGCCTTTAACACAACTTACACAAAATTCAAATTAGAGGATGTATGTTACAAACGTGCATAGCCCAGCCTAACACCTGATTGTATTTGGCAGTTCTGATGTACAAAGGCAATCATGTAAAATATTGGTGCCAGAGAAAAAAGAATTCATCAAGCATTAACATACATAGAAACCACTGAATTTCTACAAAACGAAGTTGCAGCTTTCCTAAACTGAAATCTTCCAGTAGTTGAAGCAAGCAAAGATATACAAGAAAGCAAATGCCTCATGAAGTATAAAAAAGTGACATACCATGAAGAAGTAGGTAGAAAATAATGCAAATAAAAAGCGATATGTACAAAACAATAATAAAAAAATAAAAAAGTTGCCTTTTGTCCATGAGTCACTTAGCAATAGATAAAATCAGAGATTGCAACTTTGCATGCACATATCTGAGTATGCACACATACATACTCAACATAAAACTTTGTTAGAGGTATTATCTTTATCAAATATTGACGTTTTTCTTCTACCACATTTTTTACCATAAACCTACATTAATTGGAAAATATTGCCACAGTATGAAAGAACTACTGACAATGTTGAAGATAAATAATTTGAAAGCTTTATTTATGAAAAATTATTAGTTATCCCAAAAGTTTAAATTAAAAGAAAATTGTTAATTTCATTATTTAATTAATATTCCAACATTTCTCTCATGTGTGGACTGAGACTTTTTGTTAATAAATGAGGCACAATACGTAGAATGCTTAACCAAATGATAGATAATAGTGTGAAGTCACAGTTAGAACTCAAGACCTATGCTTTAATACCATATTAAATCTGTAATTATCCCAAAAACTTAAACTAATGGAAATGGTTGAATTAAGTATTTAATTAGTACTCTTAACATTTACATTCATGCTACTAATTAGCCTAATACTAAAGCTAATTACCAAATCGGATATACAAACCTAACTTATATTGTGATGTTACTGTATGCTATTGAATTTTTCTTCGGATCCATAGCAGTATGCACAATGAAAGCCGTGTAGTAGATCTGGTCGTGGGTAAACTTACAGTGCGCTGACCAGGAATAATTCTGGACACATGGCTTAGCTTAAGGTGTTTCTCCTCTTTTCCAGAGAACCAAATCAGAACAGATTCATCCTGAAAGGAACAGAATCAAAGACACGTAGCATGTATCATTTTAGTAGAATCTTACCAAAGGATTCACTAGTCTACAATGTCAGAAGCAACTCAGATTGAAATGGATCTTAGCACGAAACATAACAGATAGGTTAAAGCAATTAAAAAATGGTCTAGGAAAGTACATTTCAGAAACAGAACCAATGCAACATCATGACCACTGGACAACATAACAAGCATGTGACCTATTATTTTATCCTTAATTTCTTTTCCAGTTATATATCCATGCAGCAAGAAATATCTAGATATTGCCCCTAAAATTTAGAAGGGTGCTCTCTTTCTACTATAATAATCCTCATAGTGTCAATTTAATTTCTATGACATGCTGATTTTTATCCTATAATAAAGCAGAGGGTACAAACTTAGAGACCCATGAGGCAGATAAGTGCTACATTAAGGCCTGGAAGCAGACAACTGAATGGAAAGTGCTTTAGGATGAGCTAAGTTAGTTAGTCATGTGCCCATGACATGGAGAGTCCCTATGACACAAGCGTAATCCTTCTGATCCAATTTGAAAGCTTGCTCCTCAGAGATAAAATGGATATTTGGGGATTTTTTTTTTTTTTTTGATAAGTAATAACCAATCATATTAAAAGCGTAAGGTGCAATATTCTAGGATTGTTATCTCAATAATTGTCCCACGAATACAGTAATCTTTTACTCTTTGGCAGGGTACACTAGCTACAAAGATGCACCAGAGAGCCACAAGGTTTCAAATGAAGGGCCATAGCTCCTGTACTTCGCACCTATGGGCAATGGCTAACACCCGGATTAGAATGAAATTTTATGGGGATAGGTATTTGGCAAATCTTACTTGGCAGCTCCTGCATGACTGATTTATGTGTTGTTTTCACTCGGGAGTTCTGCATATTCATCTATTGAAAGGCTTTCTCTTTTGGATTTTAAAAGCATCCTACTTTTTCATGAGCCTCCAAGATCTTTGTAAATCCCTTACCTATGTTCTTATCATATGCATATGCATGCAGAGGTATGTACATGTACACATGTAAGTTTTTTATTCAAAGCAATTATATTAGAGATTGCTAAAATGAACTTTTTTTTTTCAATAATTACATTTTGGCATGACAGGCACACCTTACGCATTACCATCACATAATTCATTGAAGATATATCCCAACATATCCTATAACCTAAACATGGTAAACCAATAAAAGATAGATATTATGCTTAATGGTTTTTATGACAAAAATAATACAAAATTTACAGAACATATAAATTTCCAGATATATTAAGCCTTACATTAGCCAGCCTGAAGGGACAAAATTTGGGCTTCCCTCTACGTCCATACTTGAGCAACTGTGTCCCTTTCTTAAGAGCAGTGATGGCCTGTCACAAAGAACAAGGTAACAATCTAAATAAAAACAAACTAACCAGAGTTTGCAAACTAATCTTAAAGAAGGAGAAGAGCAAATATATATATATATTTTTTTTGATAAGTAGGAGAAGAGCAAATATATAGCTCTATATGATCACACGCAGCAAGGGATAAATTGAAGGTGTTATGAAGACACAAAATACAAATAACAAATAACAAAGCTATGCAAATATTGCAGAGTTATTTGAACAGGGAAGTAAAATAGTTCAAGAACATAGGTGTAACACCGCAATCCCATTTTGGAAAGAGATGAGTAGCCCACATAAGAGTGGGTAGTTTATAAGAAATGCTCATGAGTGCTAAGTTCCACATTACTTACTTATTAGGTGAAACTGAGCTTTGTAAGTGATTCTAAGAAAGTTTCAAATTGACTAGTTATTTTGGGGTGATAGCGCAGATATGGCTAGCGCTTTTTCCAGGGTCATCACAATAGGACTTACGCAAGATGATTACTTTTTACTCAGTTTTCGGAAATAATTTTCTGAAATGCTTTGCAGTTTACAAGATCTGGCCAAAAAAGTTTCTACCAAGCCTGAGGTACCTTCATTCCTTGTGAGGAGGCACATGATGCCATGATTTTCTTTTTCTTCTTCTTTTTTTTTGTTTTTTCCTTATAGATTCAAACTAACTTTTCTCATGTCAATGAATAGTAATTGATGTCGTCTTAATTTTGGTATGGCAAATATCCTAGTTGGGTCTTAAATTATGCAGAATCTAATTTCTGGACTTCTCATAATTCATAACTCAACCACATGGTGAATCGTTTTCAACGTAATTCAGACTTATTATCTTGCAGACATGTCAAAGCAGAGAATGACTAACCATGCTAAATGTCATCAAGCGATAAATAAGAGCATAAATTAGACCCAAAAAAAAAATTACTTCGCAACTATTTTTTTTTTTTGACATGTTCGCAACTATTTATTACACATTGATAGTTGAAAGCCGAGGCAATCCTCCCTATCGTAAATCCAATGGTTCTAACAATTGCTACAAAATCACCACTTAAATGAAGAAAAAAAAAAAAAAGGTGAAATAATATGAACTTTTGCCATTTCATGCAAGCATTACAGTCCCCAATGGTGCAAAAATGATACCGTTCACCAAACCCACTATCACAATTCTACTTCTTGCTTGCCTTACCATAAAACAAAGAACTAAAAAACACCAACATTTCTTGTTTCGCTAATACCATACCACAAACCAAAGCCTCAACTACAAAGCATCACAGAAATTACCCAAAGAATGAAAAAGCAATAAAGTTATTGAAATCAATGAAGCAATTACCAACTCAATGTCCCTCTCCACCAGGTCCACGCTCATCTTCTCCGAGCGCGACATCAAGAACCGATTTTCCGTAACCAAACCCTACCCTCCATCACCCCCAATGCACCAACTCTTCCGTACACAAACTCCTCCCCCCATAGCCTCCTCCAATAACACACATGGCGACACAAATCACTGAAATTCGGTTCCTAATCTCACATTCGGTCACAGCTCAATGAATTCGCTGTCGTTCCAATTCAAGTTTGAGCAAATGGAAGTTGAATTTCCGCAAAGGAATTCGAATTCGAAGACAGCTACAAGTAATGGCGGTTAAGAGGGTTCCGGTTTTGGGAAGCGACAAAGAGAATGTGACAAAACGAGGTATGAGAAGTCCGAAGATTCAAAAAAAAAACAAAGAAAAAGAAAAAGAAACAATTTTTTAGGAGAAATTTGAGCCGGGAAAATGCGAGAAAGTGAGGTAAACTGAGAGAAAGAGTGGGAAAATTATAGTGAGCGACTGTTGTAATGTTGAAAGCGAAATTATAGGGTTTTTGGATTTTCGTTAGCTCTAGAGCTAGAGCCCGTTGACTACTGGCTTTTTCTAGTCAATGAACCAATGAGAGCTTGGCACGCAAGTATGAAGTGAAGGTGGGGCTCCAGGTTTCCTTTTTTCTTGGGATTTTACAAAAACTGTTTTCTGATAATTATTCTAAAAATAGTCTGTCTTAGAAAAACATCACAATAAATTCTGTTTTTTTTTTTTTGGTCATTCAATTAGAGAGGAAAGAAAAATTATTGGAACTATTTTCTATTGATTCTTTAAATTAAAAACTTTGAGAAATTACACGAATTTCTTATAATTACCAACTAACTTGTTAAAACCGTAAACAATTTTTCAAAAATTAAAGAAGAATTTTCAGTCAAAAGGAAAATGTTTTTCATTGACTATTATTTTACATCGCACTAAACACCGTAAAGTGCATAAATCATTTTTATGAAAATCATTTTACGTCGAAAGAACAAGGCCTAACTTGTAATGTCTCCAAATTTTAAAATGTTGCAATCAACCTCTTTAATTTCCTAATTTTTTCACTTAGCCCCATTTATTAAAATTTTATGTTAAATCAAACGAAAAATGCATCACGCACAATATGCATGATTTCAAATATTTGATAATTTGGTTTTTTTTTTTAAAAAAAAAAATTGATATTTTAAGAGTGTCGATTACAATTTTTTGAAGTTAAAAGACATTACACATTGGTAGTGAGAGAGAATAAATATAATTTTGCCTAAATGTTCTTTTTACGCATATAATGAACGGAGAGGAATCTCTTTTAAACTGAGTCGGAGAAATTTCTTCAAACTCAATCTATAAAACATTCATGTGTTTTTTTTGATCATAATACATACTTTTTTAATTAGCATAACAATACAAGATCATAGCTAGTGCAACCTATCATAGGATGTGCATCAAATACAAAATGGTTTACTAAAGTTTTGTTTGTTTTGTAAAAGAATATATATATATTTTACTAGTTTAAAACCTTATTAGCATTTAAAACAAAAAAAAAAAAAAAAACATTTTCATATGCCTTGGCTACTGAAAAAAAAAAACTCTTGGCCAACACTGCCTAAAATCAACATCACACCCACACTTTACTGTCCAATACCTATCATACAAAATCACTCCCAACAATGTCAATCTAAAACTCAAAACCCTTGAACCCAAAATTATACTAAAACCTCAAATCACTCATAATGCAGTGTTAATGAACACGTAGGACTATCCATGTGGTGGAGAGCCTTCACAACTCAAGCACAACGACCTACGGTCCATCCAATTCGGAAAGAATCAATAGATTCATTTTCGCCGTCGTTCCCAAACACAACGTTGGCAATCGTAGTCCAAAACATCTCTAACACAAACAATAAACACCAATACAAACAACCATATTTGCCATTTCTCACCAAAGTAAGAAAAAAAAAAATACCCACATTGTTGCTAATGTAAGCGAAATAGCATTCATGAGTCCATATTCATCCCCCTAAACCACAGACCTTTCCCTTTAATTATTATTTGGTTACAGCCTAAACCATCTTTCTTTGGAGAAAACCCCAACTTAATCCACATAGCTTTATTTTCTCTACAAATACACATTCCTTCTTTGATCATGATGATGCACTCTTAATTGCACTTACTTTAACCATTTATGTTTCATCATAAGGGGCTCCACTTTACCATTAAGATTTGCTTTTATGTTTTCAAGAATAAAAATTCCATTTTAAGTGAACGTTAAGTAGCTTAACTGATAGTGGAATTTGGAATCAAGTTATGATAATAGGTATTTTAAAAACTAGTGGACTGCTTTTTATGAAACCAATAAAGCCTATATCTCTCCACTATGACAAAGAAAAAGAAAAAGAAATTGCAATTATAATACTCTTTTTTCTCTTAAATATACACGTTATGCTTTAAGGATTTAACCCATTTAACTAAATAGGTCCGACTAGGGTTTTTATATAGTCTTCTATCTAAGTCTCAACGAATATGAATTCCCAACCCTAGTCACAAATATTGAAGCCTTTAAAAAACTGCTTCATGCCCATATACCAATATATTGTGCTTTTCTGCCGACAAATCTTTTACAAATCAAATCATTTACATGACCAATATCTCATACTTTTTCTCTTTGATTGGGAAAATATTTCCACAAAGCAAGACTTCACCAATGTGTGAACTTGCTTGCTTCATGTTCATATGCCTTTTCCTTTAAGCATTGAACTAGGACTCGGGGCATTGTTGCTAACTGAGGTACATGCATCTAATACACCAATTTCTTAATAGTATTGAGCCACAACAAATCTCAGAACAGCAACAAAATTCACATCCCTTGTGTGTCATTTCATCCTCTCTCATGGTCACTTAATTTTGAAGACATACTCGCAGGCTCAAGAAATTGGACCTGGCAACTTTCAGAATCCATTTTTCAAGCTCTGACCCATCTTCAACAACATGAAGTTTCTCTACATTTTGTGCATATTGACTGGCAAGGGAATGGGATAAGGAGAAAATGTATAATATTCTTTAAATCAGTCAAAATTGAGCTAATTTTTTTTTTTTTTTTTTTTGTAGTAGTAATTTACAATTGAACCCCCCTAAGCCCAAAATCCTAAATATGAAAAATGTAGCTCTTTCACCTCTCTTTATCAATCAATACTTCTGTTGAGCCCCTTAACCAATATAATAAAAAAAAAAATAGAAAAACAATAAAGAGAGGAAAACTAAGGATTGAGTATGTTCTGCAAGTTGCCTACTAGTACTACTTTATAAATCATCAAATTGCTCTTTAGGCCACTTCCAATCCATTATAGTTTGTTCTTGTTCTGTCAGGTGAGTGCGTTTCTTCCATGGCCTTTATCTTGTCAATGTTTGGATGTGATTCCTTGGCCATACCCTTCAACAAATGTGGTCTAAGCTTATTCACATCAGATAATTGAACTGGTTTCAGAAAGAACTCTTCTGCTCCTTCTTCCAAGCATCTGTTGGAACCAATTGAATCAGAGAATTTCCATTAATTAACTTAGAATTAAATGAATTTGTAGGAATTATATTGAAAAAGAAAAATTCTGTGATTCCCTTTACCTGTTAATCCTTGATGGAATTGAATCAGAGAATTTCCATTAATTAACTTAGAATTAAATGAATTTGTAGGAATTATATTGAAAAAGAAAAATTCTGTGATTCCCTTTACCTGTTAATCCTTGATGGGATGTTATCAGAGGACATGATCACAACTGGTATATCTTTAAGAGATTTAGATTCCTGCAAATCAAATAAAATCCTGTCAGATTTTAGTTTGCCTCAAATAATTTTCTTATAAAATTGGTTAAATGTAGGTCAATTATAAATTTTTATAATCAATATCATGATTCGAGATTGATTTATTGAAGACATGGCCATATTTAATACACTACTTTGATTTTTTCAAACTTCTCAGAAAAGGGAAAATCATAAAAATTGTTTGAATTCAATTGTTTTAAACTTTCAGATCTGCTAAAGTCAGCCCCATTAGGAAAGTTATTTGTAAGGGATATCTTTTATTTTGAAATTCACAAGAAATTATGCCCCTTACATCAGGGTTTGAAACTAAAGGTTGGCCTTATCATTTGGAACTACATTCACTAGTAGGCTGATTGATATAAAAGAAACCAAAATTGGTGTGAAAATCTCATTTCTCTGTACTAAAGTGTATCTAATATTCCAGAATTGGGCATAATGGGCAATTATTATAAGGTAAATTAGGCAATTTATAAATCTCCCAAAAATGCTTACCTTGATCTTTCTAAGGAGATCATAGCCTGTCATTCCCGGCATACAGTAATCTGTGATGATCAAATTTACATCTACATCCTATGTAAGGAGAAAAAAGAAAATAAGTTAGTGAATGATAAAATACATCCACAGAGAAAAGAAGAACATTTAGTGAGATCATATACCTGATGATGATCATTTGGAAAAACAGAGGGTGGGTTTGCTTGGTTCTGTTCATCTTTAAGAACACCCAGAAACTCTAAAGCCTTGCTACCAGAATCCACAGCAGTAACTGTGGAAATGAAACATACCCAGAAAGAAAAAACAATCAAAATCCAATAAAGCAACAAACTTTATTTCTCATGAGATCTCTCTGTCTCTCTCAAGAACAAAAATATGAAATTACCATGATAAGAAGAGGTTTTGAGGAGCCTCTCAATCAACTTTCTGTCGAGATTGCTATCATCAACAGCCAGAACATGGAACTGTGCCTCTGCAACCATACCCATGATTGTTCTTGAGATATACCAAAAGGAGAAGCCCGACAGAAGAAATAGAAGAATAAGAAAGAAGACAAGGAAATGTAAGAAAATAACAAAGGGTGTGTGACTTTTAAATGGGAACCCATGAGGTAGTAAGAAAGAGATGGAAATCCTCAAGAAAATCTGACAGTTTGGAAAGCAAGATCCGACAGATTTCCTCCAGAATCTCCCGGATCTTCTAGGTTGATTTTTGAATTGGAGAACAAGCAAAGAAGGTGCTGTTTCCTATTATAATATTGGACTTGTTCATAATGATCCACTTGACCTTTCGCTTTTGATAAGAATTAAAGCCACGGTTGTTAGGTTTGCGCTATTGATGTCTTTTCGTTGGAGTCAAAAGCCTACATAGTTGGAATGTCTCCATGCACGTGCCATGTGTGAACTTTGCCATTTTCCAACTCGTGGTTTTGGCCAAAGAAAACAGAGAGATGGACTAATAAGAATGCTTGACTAACATTTTTTAAGAAAATAATATTTTTTTAATATGCGAATAAGAAATTAATCAAATTCTTTTATGTTCTGAATTTTTTCTAATTAAGTATATTAAACTGACGCATGTTCTTAAAACATACGATGAACGCATGTCAGAGACAGCCAAATACAGCTCTATCTATTTGTTCATGCTTCTTAGAGGCGTTTTTGGTTTTTGGATTTTAAAAAAAAATTCTAATGCGATATAAAGAGAAAAATAGTTTTGAAACAAAAAGCTTTATACCCATGAAATGATTAGTTAAGTACCATGAACAAGTAAAGAATTGAAATTTTTATAGAGTTTTAAGTCTTCTTTGATTCTTTCATGCTTGTATTCCAATCTTGTGGCCCAAAAAAGAGAAAAGTGAGTGGGATTTTTTTGTTTTTTTTTTTTACTATAAAAGTGAGTGGTTTTGGTTGAAGTGGATCTGTTCCATATCATAGGGAGATGTAAATCTAAAACTGAGAAATGAAAAAAGATTGATGAGCTTTACAGAAAGAATAATAATTAAATTAAACTTTTGACTAGTGATTATTCAAACACTAATCAAATTCTCATTTGTTAAACAATTTCATGTCGAGATATTATTAGCATTATATTATTCTTGCAGATTCGTTACTTTTGGGCCACTAAAATAAGATACGTCATACCCATGACATTGTGAATCAATCAAACTTTTAACCAAAATAAATTAAAAAGATATTCTAAATCATAATTTTTAATTTCCTTGGACTATAGCAAATAGAACAAAAAAAAAAAAATTCTTATTTTACGTTGAATCTCATATGGACCCACATAAGCGTGAGAAGCATTTGAGCTTATTATCTAAAAGGTACTAAATGTGAGAGTTCACGTGATACTTATCACATCAACTACAAAATATACACGGTCACGTGACAGATTACACGACACTTATCACGTTTACAATTTGGCTTGACAATCTATGTGATAAGTTACGTTAACTACTAAAATGTAAACTATTAAATTACGCTCGTTTTTATAAAATATGAGCTGTCACATAAATTTGTAATAAAAGTTATATTGCCCAAATATTTTCCCTATTCAAACAGTACTTATCAATATTTTTATGAATCTTAGGCCAAAGTAAATTAGTGGACATCAAATTAAGTCTGATTTGTTAAACAATTTTCTGTCAAGATATTATAAGATTTATTCTCGGCAGATTCCTTAAGTTTAGGCCACTAAAATAAGACATGTGATACTGATGACATTGTGAATCAATCAAAACTTTTAGTTGGACCAAATTAATTTTTATAAACAAATTATAAATCATAATTTTTACTTGGACTCAAGGAAATAGAAAAAAAGATTAATCTTAATTAATAACGTTAAATACCAGCCATAATCTCAACCAATGTGCCGGCTCATTGGTCACTTGGTGCCAATTAAAAAAAGACAAAGAAATACATTTTCTAAGGCTTAAGCTAATTATAAAAAAATATGAATTTAGAATATTATTTTTTAAATGATTAAATTTATAAGATATAACAAACACAAATGATAAAACTTCGAATTGAAAAAACTTATAATTAGGGGTAATTACATTTTTCCTATCAACTATAACGCATTGGAATAAAGGTTTTGGAAAGAAAATGGTAATATAATAGGGTCGGACAATAAAGTTAACAGTTCATGGGAAAAACTGACAATATGTTGTAATTGATGGGAGAAAAGGTAATTACCCCTTACAATTATATTATCAAATCTGCAACTATTTAATCCAAAAAACGAATAAAGCTTAGATAATCTTTATATTAGAACCTTAAAATTCATCAAATCAATGTTATAAATATATATGGATAGTGATGCACTTTCAATACCTAAACTAGACCGAACCCTTTTGTTTGTTTTTTTTGTTTTTGTTTTTATTTGGACAAAGAAAAATTGATGGGCCAGCTAGACAAAAAAAATGGTGACTTTTTCCTTTCATCTTGTCGATATTAATAATTAGCTACTTGTGGGTTGTTGTTTGGACGCCTTATATTTCAAAGATTTCAAATCTTGGATGCCCCCCTATCCTTACCCCACCTCCTTGCAACTTGAGTACTTAAAGTATATCTCTTCCACAAGAAATCAAATAGGTATTTAGATGGGGTATAATGTTAAGTGCTTTAGGGAAGAAGCATTTTTTTTTAAGAGACGTGTTTGGGATGGTATAAATTTGATTATGAAAGCATTAGATATTAATGTGATTATTGAATTGCCGACTTATTTGAGAATCAATCTTATGTGAATTTGGTGCATAAAATTTGCAATCATTTTATAAAACAAAAATATTAGGGTTTTTTTTTAATTTATTTTTTATTTTTTATTTTTTTAATGATGGCTTTCTAAAAGACAGTGCAGTCTACCCTCCAAATTAAATTCTTAGTTCCTCTCTGTATTTGATATATATATATATATATATATATATATGATCTTATGCGATTTTGATTTAAAACATACTTTTAACTTGTAAAATTGCAGGCCAAAGCACCGGCAATATTACTTAAGGTTGTCAATTTTTGACACGGCTCGTGAACTTTACAAAATTAAAGGGTTAGAGTTGAGGAGTCTGACCTTAACCTGTTTAATAAAATCCGAGGGGTTAGAGTTGACGTATATAGTATCCATGTCTCAACATGACTTGAACTTGACACGTGACATATTGGCTGGTAATTTTTGACTTAATTTGCAAACTCAACATAAACCCAATATAAAATTAGAGGATTGTGGTTGAAGGGTTTGACCCGTTGAATTAAATAGGTTGGGTTATGGTTAACCTAGACATACAATCTTATACTCATGTTTTGATAAGACCCAAATTCGATACGCAAACACAAATTACCACCCATAATATTAATCTAATGAATTCCTTTCTTGGTTGTGTGGCGAAGATCAACCACAAAATCTAGGGGGTAAGACTGGATCAGAAAATGCAAAGAAAACTTTTACTTTTTTCAGCAGGGGAGGGTGTTGTAGGGTGGGAATTTTCAAACTTTATATGCTTGAAAGACTTGGCTTAATAAGAAAGAGATCCTGCTAACTAATTAAACACATGCACTAATCATGAAGCAACCCTCTTCGCAGCAATTTCCATATGATTTCTCATTGCCTTGTACCAGAAGCTGATTAGCAATGTCTTGGAAGGAAAGCCAAAAAAGATTTGGAAGGTGGGCGGTGGGTACTGGGGAGCTGGTGTGTGGGGGAAACTAGACCCTACCAAATCCCTGTGAGGGGATATGCTGACTCAGGTGCCACCTTTCCCTTGTGCAAAACCATGTGCTGCAAGCCACCTCTTGAGCTCTATGTTCAAATCTCATATTTGATGCTATCAATGAAGTATCTATTTTGGCTAGGATAAGGATCTCCTACAATCCCATGTCTAAAGTGTAGGTAATTGTAGGAAATTGTGAAATGCCATTGATGGGATTCAACTATCTCGGGCAGGGGGGGCATCGAGGACCTCTCACCGCCCCTATCTGATTGCGGGGGTAGAGAGATTATAGGGATATCTAATTGTAAAGGATCCTAGTTTACTTAGTTGTCCACTCTTTCGAGTTTCATTGCCTTTTGATCCCTAAAAAAAGAAGAAAAAAAAAAAATTCCTTACGAGTATGGTGGGAGGAAAAGGATGAGAGATTTTAAACTAATGACCTCCACTTCATGAGGTGAGAATGATTTATATATTTATAAAATGATCAAAACTCAGATTTTTAAATTTTTAATTGTCAAAATTAAAAACTCAAGTCTTTACCTATTAGAAGATCAAAACTTTGGGGGGGACAGCTTTTTTTTTTTTTTTTTTTTGGTGTGTGGCTTGAAGCATGATAGATTTAATGTGTAGCATGGTCACTTATTCTTGTTAAAATGGTGCACAACTTTATGCCCTACAATAATAGCACACTTCGCTTATGGCATCAATAACGGAAATTGACAACTTTCAAGAGTAATGCTAGGAACACTTTTTTTATCTTATCAAAATTTATGTAACTTTTAAAATCACCATTAGATTTGAGATGTATAAATTTTGATTCAATGGTAATTTTAAAAGTCGCATCAACTTTGAAAAGTTAAAAAGATAGTCCCTAACATTACTCAAACTTCTAGTATCATAAGGGCATACATTGTCACGAAACGTGGTAGATGAAAGTTCCATCAATAATCATCTTGCAACTCAAAAAGTAAAAAGGAACAAAAGGAATTCAAAATGGATGTGGATTTTTAAAAGCATGTAAATTAATTATGCTATACTTATTGAAGAAAATTAACAAGTATTACAATAATAAACAAATTGGTTAAGATTAGTCTATAGTAACTTCACTCTTAAGTGTTTAAATTCCCACACATCTTGATTATCTCTTCTGCCATAGTAAATCCCCTTCTGACTCTCCCCTTCAACCCAATATAGAAAGGAGACTCAACCTTGCTCCATGGCAAGACCAAAACCTCACCTTCGAGTTGTCTCACAGAGAAACCCTAGAGAAGACGACCCGATTCAATTTTAAATATATATTCCATTCTTTAGCTTACACGTGTCAAGTTTTTAAACAATCTTGGCTAGCGATTCTGCAAGCTATGATACCATACATAATAATAATTGTTTAATAATTTGGTTCATGTTACTTTAAGTTGTCATTTGTTGCAATTCATAGCTATATTTTTTAGGACTTTTATATGATTAGACCTTCAATGTGATGTATACATAATATTGAGACATTTGAAGACAACGTAAAATAGTTGTTTTGAATTAAATTAATGTATTATTTATTCTCCTAATTTTTATATGTTACATATTGATTATGTAACTCTAATGATTTTCATATGTTACATATTGATTATGTAACTCTCCTAATTCTCATATGTTACATATTGATTATGTACTTATTGTATTATTAGTCTCATTCAACTATAAATAGGCTATTTTATTGTACAATTTCAATCAAGTGAAGGAAAGATGTAGCCGAAAAAAGGCTTTGATGTGTAGACATGCATACGCCATAGGCCGAATCACCTTAATCCGTATCTTTCTTCATTGCTTTTTCTCTTTATTTTTTATTTTTTATATACTTTAACATGTTATCAGAGTCTTAGCAACAATTTTTCTAAATTGAATTTTTCCTCAGCCATTTTTATTCATTTGCTCATTTTGCAATGGCTGAAACATCATCTAAAGCGATTTCTTTCATTTGAGAGCAATGATTCGCATGAGTCACTCAATGATCGTCATTATGTTCATCACTCGGATAGTCCAACAATGGTGCTTGTTGCAACTCTTATGTCCGGAGATAATTATCGCACTTGGATTCGTGCTATCGCTATAACTTTATGTTCCAAAAACAAACTGGGTTTTGTGGATAGCATTTTGATGAAGCCAATTTCACCTAATGATCTTCCTCAATGATAAATATGCAATGATCTTGTATGTTCATGGATTCTCAATTCTGTTACAAGTGACATTTGTAATAGTATTTTATATGCCGGCCAAACAATCGCCAATGTTCAAGTCCCGGCCATAATCGCCGTTGTCGGACAAAGAAGCCGGTGTTCATGTTTTGGCCATAGTAGCCAATGCTGGTCAGAGTTGCCGAAGTTCAAGTTTCGGTCATAGCAGCCGATGTTTTAATATAGGCCATAGTAGCCAATTTTTCAGCCCTTTTGATGTTCAAGACCAAACCTCAACGTACGTGATCTACTGTTGGGTTTGTGGGGGTGTATTGAGACATCTGAAAACAACGAATTAAATTAATGTATTATTTACTCTCGTAATTCTCATATATTACATATTTATTATGTAACTCTTATGATTCTCATAAGTTACATATTGATTATGTAACTCTCATAATTTTCATATGTTACATGTTGATTATGCAACTCTCTTAATTCTTATAGGTTATATATTGATTATGTACTTATTGTATTCTTGGCCTAATTCAACTATAAATAGGCAATTTTATTGTACAATTTCAATCAAGTGAAGGAAAGATGTAGCCAATAAAAAGCTTTGATGTATGGACATAGGCCATAGGCCGAACCATTTTAATCTGTATCTTTCTTCCTTGCTTTTTCTCTTTATATTTTTTATATACTTTAACTATTAAAGTATATAAAAAATATAAAGAGAAAAAATAAGGACGAAAGATACAGATTAAGGTGGTTCGGCCTATGGTCTAGGTCCACACGTCAAAGTTTTTTCTTGGCTACATCTTTCCTTCACTTGATTGAAATTGTACAATAAAATTACCTATTTATAGTTGAATGAAGCCAATAATACAATAAGTATATAATCAATATGAAACCTATGAGAATTAGGAGAGTTACATAATCAATATGTAACATATGAGAATTATGAGAGTTACATAATCAATATGTAACTTATGAGATTCATGAGAGTTACATAATAAATATGTAACATATGAGAATTATGAGAGTTACATAATAAATATGTAACATATGAGAATTAGAAGAGTAAATAATACATTAATTTAATTCAAAACAACTATTTTACATTGTCTTCATTTGTCTCAATACGCCCCCACAAACCCAACAGTAGATCACGCACGTTGAGGTTTGGTCTTGAACATAAAAGAGGCTGAAAAATTGGCTATTATGGCCTATATTAGAACCTTAGCTGCTATGACCGAAACTTGAACTTCGGCAACTCTGACCGGCATTGGCTACTATGGTCAGAACATGAACATCAGCTTCTTTGGCCAACAACAGCAATTATGGCTGGGACTTGAACATCAGCCATTGTTTGGCCTGCATATAAAATATTGCTACAAATCTCACCTGTAACAGAATTGAGAATCCACGAATAGACAAGATCAATGCATCTTTATCATTGAGGAAAATCATTTAGTGAAATTGGCTTCATCAAAGTGCTATCCACGAAACCTAGTTTTTTTTTTGGCACATAAAGCCAAAGTGATAGCACGAATCCAAGTGCCATATATATCTCCATACATAAGAGTTGCAACAAGCACCATTGTTGAACTATCCGAGTGATGAACATAACGAGGATCATTTAGTGACCCATGTGAATCATTACTCTCAAATGAAAGAAATCAGTTTAGGTGATGTTTCAGTCATTGCAAAATGAGCAAATGAATAAAAATGGTTAAGGAAAAATTGAGTTTAGACAAATCATTGCTTAAGGCTCTGATATCATGTTAAAGTATATAAAAAATATAAAGAGAAAAAGCAAGGAAGAAAGATATAGATTAAGGTGGTTCGATCTATGGCCTACGTCCACACATCAAAGCCTTTTCTTGGCTACATCTTTCCTTCACTTGATTTAAATTGTACAATAAAATGACATATTTATAGTTGAATGAGGCCAATAATACAATAAGTACATAATCAATATGTAACCTATGAGAATTATGAGAGTTACATAATAAATATGTAATATATGAGAATTATGAGAGTAAATAATATATTAATTTAATTTGTTGTCTTCAGATGTCTCAATAATAACGAGCATTCATATTAGGTTTAACAAAATAGTAAAAATTTCTCAAAAAAAAAAAAAAAATAGTAAAAAAGTTATTTTGACTAATCTTATAAAAAAAAAAAAAAAAAAATTAAATTCAGCTCAACAAAATAGTTAAAAAAATTTATGTGCTGCTATCGTGCTCAACAAATTTATTGAACAATGTAGCTCAACAAATCCTTAATTATGTTAATAAAAAATCTTGTTCCCTCTTTTTCTTGAGAATACGAAAAAGTAGATAAATAAATAACATTATAAATTAAAAAGTGAAAGTGAATAACTAAAATGCTGAGATTGATATAAGTGCTTTAAAAAAAATGGATAGTTAAAATAAAAGAAAAAAAATGTATTTGTTAGCTAAAATTTAATAAAATATTTGTTAAACCTGATGTGAATGAGCTTCGGATTCCGTTGGTCCATAAATTGAATGTGGTGGACTCCAAACCGCGTGATTGAATCAAAGAAATCAAGGAAAACGGAAAGCAGGAAAACTATTGGAGAAGAAAAACTTGGGGAGGTGACCTGTAGTCTGTAGACCACTTATTGATAAAGTTAAAAGACAATTGGCAATTTTATTGATTGGAAATTCTTTCAATTTAATTTGGAGAAAAAATGTCCTATAATTTCTATTGTCTTGTATTACTTATAAAGAAAAATTGATCTTTTGAGTATATATGATTGAGGATTTTATTGGTTCGGTTGTGATTTCTCCAACCCACGTATTCTATTAAACTTCAAGCAATCAACTACTTATGACAATAATAATAATAATAAGAATAAGGAGGTTGAAGGAATTTGCTTATGACCCAACGAGTTATAGTGCTTCTCGTAAGTCTAACTTCATCATTCATCAATGACTTGCTTTGTGTTACTAGTCCATGAGCCGTGTGGGACCATTTCTTTTTTCCCTGAGCAGCCGTGTGGGTCCATCACTCCCGTTGCCTGTTTCCTCTATAGGTTCTTTGCCTTGGAAATCAAACATAGCTTGCAATATCTCTCATTTTACCCTGCTGTTTGCAATCACCTTCCTTCATTTCCCGTCATTTGATCTTCCATTGCGATCTGTTTTTGCTCTGCTGTTTGCTCCATTCGTCTTCCTTCACTTCCTTTCTTTTGATCTTCCATTGTAATCTCATTTTGCTTAACTGTTTGCACCCACCTTCCTTCATTTCCTTTCATTTCCTCCATTACAAACCAGAAAGCATGGCTGAGTCACTTCTCTCTGCCTTCCTCCAAGCATTATTTGATAAAATGGCATCTCCCGAGTTCGTGGACTTCTTTCGGCAGCGCAAACTCAATGAAGGAATCTTAGAGAAGTTAAAGATAGCGTTGTTGTCCGCGTATAAACTGCGCGAAGATGCAGAGGACAAGCAACTTACGGATTGTTCGGTGAGAGACTGGCTTTATATGCTGAAAGATGCTCTATATGATGTAGAAGACGTGTTGGATGAGATAGCCACTGAAGCCTTGCAACGGAAGCTGGATGCTGAATTTCAAACCACTGCAAGTAAGGTACGAAATTCCATCTCTAATTTCCTTAGTCATTTTGTCAAGGAGATAGAGCCAAAGATTAAAGAGCTACTTAACAAACTAGAATATTTAGCAAGACAAAAGGATGTTCTAGGTTTGAAAGAAGGCGGTGGAGGAGAATCATCAAAAAGATTGCCCACGACTTCCTTGGTTGAAGAATCTGGTATTTTTGGTAGGGATGATGACAAGGAAAAAATAATAAGTTTATTGCTCGCAGATGATGCAACTAGCCATGAAAATCTATGTGTGATCCCCATAGTCGGCATGGGTGGAATTGGCAAGACCACCCTTGCTCAGCTTGTATATAAAGACAATAGGATGAAAGAGCATTTTGACTTTAAGGCATGGGTATGTGTTTCAGATGAGTTTGATGTGTTCAGGGTAACTAAAACAATTCTAGAGGCAGTAACTTCATTAACTTGTGATATGAATGATCTAAATCTGCTTCAAGTTACACTACAAGAGAAATTGATGGGGAAGAAATTCCTACTTGTTTTAGATGATGTATGGAATGAAAATTATGCTGAATGGGAGGTCTTAAGTAGTCCATTTAAATCTGGGGCACAAGGAAGTACAATTATTGTAACAACACGCAATGAAAATGTTGCATCAATCATGCGCACTGTTCCAACTCATCATTTAAAGAAGTTAGCGGAAGAAAATTGTTGGTCATTATTTGCAAAGCATGCATTTCATGATTATAACTCTGATGCACATCCAGAGCTAGAAGTAATAGGTAGAAAAATTGTGAAAAATTGTGAAGGTCTACCGTTAGCAGCCAAGACAATTGGAGGTCTCTTGCGATCTAAACTAGATGTCGATGAGTGGGAAAAGATATTGAAGAGTGAATTATGGGATTCACCAATGGACAAGACAAACATTCTTCCAGCTCTAAGATTAAGTTACAAATTTCTTCCATCACATTTAAAGCAATGTTTTGCTTACTGCTCAATATTTCCTAAAGATTATGTTTTTAAAAAAGATGAAGTAGTCTTATTATGGATGGCAGAAGGTTTCTTAGAAGAAACTAGAAACAAAAGAATTGAAGAGGTTGGTGAAGATTACTTCCTTGCTTTGGCATCAAGATCATTGTTGGAACAATCAAGTGGCAATAAACCAGGTTTTGTGATGCATGATCTTGTCAATGACTTGGCAAAATTTGTATGTGGGCAATTTACGTTTAGATTGGAGGTTGATCCTTTTCCTAAAGCCATGCACAAGACTCGCCATTTGTCTTATTTCAGAAGAAAACATGATAACTTTAAGAAGTTTGAAGCTCTTTACGAGGCTACACGATTGCATACATTCCTACCATTAATGATGTTTCTAAACAGGAACCACTTCTTCTTAACTAAAAGAGTACCATTTGATTTATTGCCAAAGCTAAGATGTTTGCGGGTGCTCTCTTTATCTCACTATGGAAATATTACTGAGTTGCCTGAATCAATAGGAAAAATTAAGCATTTACGTTATTTGAACATTTCTTCCACTCAAATTAAAAGGTTGCCTAATTCAATATGTAAGTTGTGCAATTTGCAAACATTGAATTTATCAGATTGTAACCATCTTGTTGAATTACCAAAAGATATGTGGAAGCTCATTAATTTACGTCATCTTGATATTCTTAGAACAGACATAAAGGAGATGCCAAAGCAGATGGGTAGACTAAAATGTCTACAAACATTAACTAAATTTATCATCAGCAAACATAGTGGGGCTTGCATTGAAGAGTTAGGAAAACTTACAAATTTACGAGGAACACTTTCTATTTTAGAGCTCCAAAATGTTGTATCTTGTACTGATGCTATGAAAGCATGCTTGAAAGATAGGAAGCACCTTGATGAGTTGGTGTTGGAATGGAATGCATTTGATACTAATATTTCAGAATGTCAAAAATATGTACTTGAAAATCTTCGTCCCCATAGTAACTTAAAAAGTCTCATTATCCACAACTATGCCGCTGAAAGTCTTCCAGATTGGGTTGGGCATCATTCGTTCTCTAATATAATGTCCCTTCGCCTCAAAAACTGTAAACATTGTTGCAAGTTGCCTCCACTTGGGCAACTACCATCTTTACAGGACCTCTCTGTTGTTGGGTTTGATAAAATTGTTAAGGTGGATTGTGAATTTTATGGCAGCAATTCTTCATCAATTCAGTCATTTCGAGCCTTGAAAGTTCTAAGGTTCGAACAAATGTTGAAGTGGGAGGAATGGTCTTCTATTGGTGCTGAAAACGACAGCAGAGCTTTTCCTCAACTTAAAGAGCTTTATATTGATGATTGCCCGAAGTTAATAGGAGGGCTGCCCGTCCATCTTCCTTCTTTAGCCAAACTCGAGATTGGTAATTGTCCGCAGCTAGTGGCTTCACTGCCAAGGGCTCCTGCTGTACACGAACTGGAGCTAAGACATTGTAATGAGGTTCTGTTAAAGGAATTTCCAACTCAATTACAAAAGCTCAATATTGAAGGATTTGGCGCACTAGAGTCCCTTCCTCAGGGACTGGTGGACTCCAATGGCTGTCTTCAAGAGTTAAAAGTCTCAAACTGTATGAAGTTCGAGCTCCCAACACACCCAAGCTTTTCATCCCTTGAACAATTGCGGTTGCATGGTTGTGCTTCCCTCAAGTCATTTCCATTAGATTTATTCCCGAAGCTTTATGAAATACACATCTCTTGGTGTAAGAATCTGGAATCATTTACTCTTTTAGAACAACACGGACGTGATTTAGTAACCTTGCGTATTAACATCGCAGGTTGCCCTAGTTTTGTATCTTTTCCAAAAGGAGGAATTTGTGCCCCCGACCTTACATTCTTTTGGGTCTACAACTGTGGAAGTCTGAGGTCACTGCCAGAGAAGATGCATATACTCCTGCCTTCTCTTAAGTTTTTTCAAATAATTGATTGTCCAGAGGTTGAATTGTTGCCTGAAGGTGGCTTTCCTTCCAATCTGGAACTTATTTACATCAATAATTGTGAAAAACTCTTTGCCAGTCGGATGGGATGGGGTTTGCAAAAACTCCCTTCTGTTAGACATTTCTCAATTTGTGGCAAATTTGAAGATTTGGTGTCTTTTCCGGAGCCAGGGTTGCTGCCTTCCTGTCTGACTTATCTTCATATATCTGGGTTTCCAAATATGAAATCTTTGGACAAGAAAGAGCTTCAACACCTCACTTCTCTTCAAGGATTGTCGATCTGGCATTGCCCTAAGCTCGAGTACCTGCCAAAAGAGGGGTTGCCTATCTCCCTTTCTTCTATAGAGATCGTGAAATGCCCTTTGTTGAAGAAGCAGTGGCAAAGCAAGAAAGGAAAGGAGCGGCGAAAGATTCCTGACGTGGATCACATATTGATTGATTATGAATATATTGAATGAGCTAAAAGCCCCGCAAGAGTCCCATTTTCTGTACATCATGTGGAAGGCGGCAACAACATATTTAGCTTCCACAGTTAGGTAATGGCTATCCTTTAGTCTGTTAATTATAAATACGATCCTCTTGCTTTTCCTATTAACTTTCTCAAATTCTTTCGCATACATGGTTTTCTAGTATTTGTTTGTCCAGTAAATTTCTCTTCGTTTCATCACTGTCTAATTGTTTTTCTTTTTTGTTTCATTAGTTGGATGGAAAAGATTTTAATTAACAGAATTAGAAGTTCGAAGAGCTTGGTGGGATTGCAAGAAACAGAGGCAGGCAAATAGAATCCATGATTCTGTGAGGCATGAATACGAGAAGGTTAGCTAATTAATCAAACTCCTTAATATTTGGTTCTATTTTTCTCCAATTGGGTCTCTTTTATATTTACTAAATTCAAGTTCATAAATTTCTTTTATTTTTGACAAAAAGTGAAAGGAATTTTTTTTTTTGTGGGAAAGTTGTAATATATTGATCTGATTTAGTTATTGTAATCACATGTTACATCTGGTATGTGAAAGAACGTGTGAAATTTGTATTAACACATTCTTGGAACAATCTTCGTATCTTAGTGTTTTCTGGTATGTGCCTGTAGACCGACTGAATAAGCTACCACTGAGAGCCCTTCAAACATTAAAAAGTATGGTTTTGATCAATTGGATTATGGGCTAATGGTAACACTAAGAATATTGTTCAACTCAGGGAACAGTGGGTCTTTCAATTGGATTAAGGGGGCTAATTACCAATAAAATTAATCTTTTGATGTAACAAATTGCTTGTTTGTGTTCCAAGGGCAATCACCTAATGTGTTTAATTATATGTATACAGGAGCCTTTAGAAGAACCTTTTGACATTAACTCTGTTCCCAAGGAGATTTAAGTCTCAGCCACTAGCATAGAAGAAAGTTCCACCATCTGCTCCGGCATCAACTGTTGATGCTTATGAAAAGTTTATTTATGCTATTCCTGAGTTTGCGGATTTTGGGAAACTTTTCAAGGTACTATGATCAGATTCTTTTTTATCAATTCTTTATGATGTATGTTACAGAGTTTCTGATTGGGACTACATGTGTTATGTTTTTTCACCAGCAGAAACAGAATACTGAGTGAATGTTGTACAAGTCCACCAATACAACACTAGAGCAATTACTAGAACAAGTAATGACTATCTTATTGAAAGCAGAACTTCATGTTACTCAGTTTCATATCTTGCATATTTGTGATTCTCCCAGGTTGATACAACCACTGGTGAGGCAGAGGAGGATGGTGTTGAAGATGAATACCAGTTAGAGCAGAGGGGGTCTCAAATTTCAGAAATGCATGGGAAAATGTGGGCGCAGATTATGAGCTGATAGATGAATATGGCCTTGGCTCAAGGGAGAGCTGTGTATCAGATGGTGACCATATCAGTTGATTAGAGAATGCAGGTCAGTTTTCAATGGTGCTTACTTTATATCCTCTGTTTTTTTTTTTTTTTTTTTTTTTTTTTTTTTGTGTGTGTCTGTCTTTGCATGTTTTTTCGTTTCTCTTGAGTGCATATAAACTACTTACCGACATGTTAGTTTTAGTCCACTTTATCTTCCATCCCTTCCAAAATGAGATGAAAAGATTCTGTTTAAGTGGGACTTCTTCATGCCACTTTAGTTTTGTGAAGTCCCATTGATCTTAGGAGTTTCTTTGATATAATTCTTTCTAATTTGTTAGGTGGTGTCATTCCTAAGGGTTTAATAAAATTTGGGTTAATCATGAGCTTTGTTAGCTTATTTGGCTCATTCAGTGATATGTTTGTACTCAGTTGAAAATGAGGTTTAGCATGAAGAATTGAAGAAATTAGGATTTTCAGTCTAGTGTGTCCAGACACCCAGAAGACAGGTCCGGATAGAAATTTCAGAGACATCAACAATGACTTATGTGTCCGGACATGGTGTGAACATGTCCTGACACAGTTTTCAAAGACTTCATTTCAGAAGACATGTCCGGACAGCCAGAAGCCGTGTCGGTTTACACATATGTAACACTAGCCATGTCCGGACACATACTTAACCCTGTCCGAACACAGCCGCTTTTATTGTTGTGTGAATTTCTATGTATACTATCTTTTATGCACATTGAAAGGGATGTATTCAAAGAGCAAATACTGTGAGCTTAGAGAGAGAGCAATAGAGATCTAGAACTTGAGTGACTTATCTCTCTTAGAGTAAAGGTGGTGCCTTTAATCCACGGATCTGTGAGCAACACATGAAGCCAATCAAAGTTCTGGTGAAGGAGATCACATAGAAGAAACGGTACAGAGGTTTTGGAAGAACTACTGCAGTAACGGACAAGTGGGTCGTTTGTCTAGTACACGGGATTGTCAAGTACAAAGGTTTTGTAAGTTTGACATTGTGTAAATTCTTGTTTTTTTTATAATGAAGTGAATTCTTAGGTTTGGCTGCTCCGAAGAGGTTTTACATTTAGAGAGTTCTCTAAATAGTTTCTTATTCGAAACCAAATATCTTTGTTAGGTCAAATCTAATTTCGAATATTATTTTGTTAAACACCTATTCAATCCTAATAGGTGTAGATCGGAGTCAATTAGGTTTTTCAAGCTTGAAGATACCGGTTTGTTTGATTATATTTTAGTTCAACAAGAATGCGGAAAGCTACAAACTTTTTTTTTTTTTTTTATCTTAAAAATGAAGAACATGTTGATCAGCTCTTTACTGTTACTGTCAAACACTTTGCTGACAATTTTCTTTCAATATTTTATATACAATTATGTACCTGAATATTTCTAAGGAAACTACATATACTTCCCCTTCCAATTAGTTCAAAAATTGATAAACATGTAGGGGTAATATATGACCCTATTTTGTTATGTTAGGAGAAAGATGAAACAGTTTACATTAAAAATAAAGAACAAGAAGAAATTATGGTACTAGTGGTTTTTCTAGAGTTTACCTACAATGGTTGCTGTCATAATGGCTTTGTAGGATGAAGTCATTTGTGTTATAAGTTGTTGAACTAACGCTTATTCAACAGGTGCCCAAAGATGTTGGATATCCTTCATCTACAACCCAAATACCAGAAAATAGCTCACTAATTTTCATGTTGGTGACATCTTTGGATTGGCATTTTTCCCTTTTGTTTCTTCCTCAAAGATGGCCCCATGTGTTTAAGGTTGTGAACATTCAGCATGCAAACTTCAACCAGAAGCTTGGAAAGATCATGAGGGATTTGTCTTTTCAAATAAGATATGCTTGGAATATCTCTTCCGATTTGAGAATAATTGCTTTGTTTTCCTGGCCCTTTCACTTTCACACTATAAGGAGAGAAAGAAAGTTCATTGATTAGCGGCTAGAATTTTCCAATCAAGTTCTCGGTCAAATAAAATAAATAGTATATTTCTTTAATTAAGGTTTTGACTTAATAGATTTCAAGGAGATATTATGAGTTGAAAGTAGAGATGTACATAAACAACTAGAGCTGTCATCTATCAGGTTTTCAATGGAGCATTTGCACTCAACTTGTCATTAGTGAGTATTCTTTGTAGCCTCACCAAAATCATTTTTTAGTTATTTTGGTGAGGCAATTTGGTGAAAGTGGTTAAAATCTATATTTTTCGGCTTCACCGTTTTAACCAAAAATAAATGGTGAGTGCATAGTACTCAATAAAGATAGTGAGTACTATTCACTCACCAAATAAATAAAAGACGACTTGTACTTCTGATTATTTTGGTGAGACTGGTAAAAATGCTCTATTCAAATCTATTGAAAGACGACTTGTAACGAAATCGAGCACGTAACATATAATTGGTCAATGGGTGCAATTGGAATATGGTTACTTATCTTGGAATGAAATAGCAAACTATGTGGTCCTTTTCAAGCCTTACAACCAAAGAGCATTCCTACCATAAACAAGTCAAGCCACCCAACCAAGGAAAACAAAAAAGAGATAGAGAGTACCTTTCTTAATTTGCATTCTCCTCCTCTCAAAAAAGATAACAATGTACTTCATCCATTGACTTGGATTTATTTAGGGACTTCAATTTCATAATAAAACAATCAACTTGGAGAAATCACAACCAAACCAATAATATCATTTTTTTTTTTCTTTTTCTTTTATGAGTAAAATACAAGACAAGCAGAAACTAAAGAGGTGTAATTTTTCTTTAATGCATTTCCATACAATTAAGATCAATCTTTATTTTTATTGTGAACGACAAAAAAAAAAAAAAAAAAACTACTAAAGAACTGGAAACAAAATAATATTTTTATTGTGAACTTGTCATAAAAATAATTGCAATAATTGAATTTTATTATTATTTTCAAATTTGACCTCATTTTTTTTATATTTAAACCTCTTTTTCTTGACTTTTTTAAAAAAGTTATAATTTTTTCTTCTCTCTTTATTATCTTTGCATTAAAATAAATATCAACACTAACCAGGGAACATCTACTTTCACATCCACTCATAACTATTTTTATAAATTACTCATTTTATTTGGGTTACTCTTCATCTTCTCAATATAAAACGGGAATATTATATATTTTCACATCTGCACAAGTATATATATAAATATCCTTAAAAAAAAAAAAAAAGTATTCTACATAAATGATTGATAATAAAGAAGGTGAAGATGGTGGTATTATTGTAATTATAAGCAAGAAGATCAGATGCTTATCTTATATAATTAACGTCATATATTGTATAATTAATGACGTTAATGAGTTGTTGAAGCATGAGTTGAGCCAATCACAACTCGGGTTAGGTTGTTTCTTCTTCGGCGTGAAATTGCTCTGCTCTTTACAAGGAATGGCCTTCCTTGATTGCAAGTTGCAAACAATAAATAATGGTGGGGACAAAGCAATAAATTTCTCTGACTTAATTGCTTACGTTGTGGCCGTTGACAGTTGCCCGAATATGTTGTCTATATATAGTTTGGTGTAAAAAGCAAAACATAGCTTTCAATTATCTCATTTTGCTCTGCTCTTTCCAATCACCTTCCTTCAGTTTCATTCATTTCTTCCACTGCAATCTCTTTTTGCTCTGCCGTTTCCTCCATTCATCTTCCTTCATTTCCTTCCATTTGATCTTCCATTGTAATCTCATTTTCTCTGCCGTTTGAAATCCCCTTCCTCCATTTCCTTTCATTACAAACCCAAAAACATGGCTGAAGTTGTCGCTGCCTTCCTCCCAGTGTTATTTAATATAATGGCGTCTCCTGAGTTCGTGGACTTCTTTCGGCAACGCAAACTCAACGAAGGAGTCTTAGAGAAGTTGAAGATATCATTGCTGTCCGTGAATGCACTGCTTGAAGACGCGGAGGAAAAACAACTTACAAAGCCTGCTGTGAAACTGTGGCTCGATGACTTGAAAGATGTTGTCTATGATGCAGAAGACACCTTGGACGAGATAGCCACCGAAGCCTTGCAACATAAGTTGGATGTTGAATTCCAAACCACTTCAAGTAAGGTACACAACTCTATCTCTAAGTTTCTTAGTAATTTTAACAAAGAGAACCAAAAGATAAAAGAGCTACTTGACAAACTAGAATATTTAGTTAGACAAAAGGATGTTCTAGGTCTGAAAGAAGGTTCTGGAGGAGAATCAGTAAAGAGACGCGCCAGCACTTCTTTGGTTGAAGAATCTGGTATTTTTGGTAGGGATGATGATAAGGAAAAAATAATAAACTTGTTACTCTCAAATGATGCAAGCAGCAATGAAAATTTGTGTGTGATTCCCATAGTGGGCATGGGGGGAATTGGCAAGACCACCCTTGCTCAGCTTGTATACAAGGACAATAGGGTGAAGGAACATTTTGACCTTCAATCATGGGTATGTGTTTCAGATGATTTTGATGTGTTTGGGGTAACTAAAACAGTTCTAGAGTCAGTGACGTCGTCAACTTGTGATATAAAGGATCTAAATCTGCTTCAAGTTAAACTACAACAGAAATTGATGGGGAAGAAATTCCTACTTGTTTTAGATGATGTTTGGAATGAGAATTATGCTGATTGGGAGATCTTAAGTAATCCTTTTAAAATTGGGGCACCAGGAAGTATAGTAATTGTAACCACACGCAGTTGCAATGTTGCATCAATCATGAACGCTCTTCCAATTGATCGTTTAAAGCCGTTAGTCGAAGGAGATTGTTGGTCACTATTTGCAAAATATGCATTCCATGATGACGAATTTGATGCACGTCGAGAGCTAGAAGTAATAGGTAGACAAATTGTGAAAAAATGTGAAGGTCTACCTTTAGCAGCAAAGACAATTGGGGGTCTCTTGCGTTCTAAACCAGATGTTGATGAATGGGAGAGGATATTGAAGAGTGAATTATGGGATTCGTCATTTGAAAAGACAAATATTCTTCCGGCTCTAAGATTAAGTTACAAATATCTTCCATCACATTTGAAACAATGTTTTGCTTATTGTTCAATATTTCCCAAGGATTGTGTTTTAGTAAAAGATGAAATAGTCTTATTATGGATGGCAGAAGGTTTCTTAGCAGAAACTAGAAACAAAAGAATGGAAGAGGTTGGTGAAGATTACTTCCTTGATTTGGCATCAAGATCATTGTTGGAACAATCAAGTGGCAATAAATCAAGTTTTGTAATGCATGATCTTGTCAACGACTTGGCAAAATTTGTGTCTGGGCAATTTACCTTTAGATTGGAGGTTGACAATTCTCCCGAAATTGTGAACAGGATTCGTCATTTGTCGTATTTTAGAAACGAATTTGATAACTTTAAGAAGTTTGAGGATCTTTACGAGGCTACTCGATTGCACACATTCTTGCCATTGGAGCTGTTGCCATCGAATAATTCCTACTTCTACTTAACAAAAAAAGTACCACTTGACTTATTGCCAAATCTAAGCTCATTGCGGGTGCTCTCTTTATCTCACTATCAAAATATGACTGAGTTACCTGAATTAATTGGCAAAATTAAGCATTTACGTTATTTGAACATTTCTTCCACTGCAATTCGAAGGTTGCCTGATTCCGTGTGTAAGTTATGCAATTTGCAAACATTAAATTTATCAGGTTGTAAAGATCTTTCGGTATTACCAAGAGATATGCGGAAACTCGTTAATTTACGTCATCTTGATATTACTGGAACTGTCATAAAGGAGATGCCAATGCAGTTGAGTAGACTAAAATGTTTACAAACATTAACTAAATTTATCATTAGCAAACAAAATGGGGCTTGCATTGAAGAGTTGGGAAAACTTGCAAATCTTCGAGGAAGGCTTTCTATTTTAGAGCTCCAAAACGTTGTACCTCCTACTGATGCTTTGAAAGCATGCTTGAATGATAGAAAGTACCTTGAAGAGTTGGTGTTGGAATGGAATGCATTGGATTCTAATATTTCAGAATGTCAAAGATCTGTACTTCACAATCTCCGGCCCCATAATAACTTGAAAAGTCTCACCATCAACAATTATGGCGCCGGAAGTCTTCCAGATTGGGTTGGGGATCATTCATTCTCTAACATAACATTCCTACGCCTAGAAAACTGTAATCATTGTCGCAACTTGCCACCACTTGGGCAGCTATCCTCTTTGCAGCGCCTCTTTGTCATTGGGTTTGAAGAAGTTGTTAAAGTGAAAATTGAGTTTTATGGCAGCAATTCTTCATCAGTTCGGCCATTTGGAGCCTTGAAAGTTCTAAGGTTCGAGAAAATGATGAAGTGGCAGAAATGGTCTTCTTTTGTTGCTGAAAACGAAGGCGGAGTTTTTTCTCAGCTCGAAGAGCTTTACATTGACAACTGCCCTAAGTTGACAGGGCGGCTGCCGGTCCATCTTCCTTCTTTAGCCAAGCTTGATATTCGCAAATGTCCGCAGCTGGTGGATTCACTCCCGAGGGCTCCTTCTTTACTTGAATTCCGAGTATTACATTGCAAAGAGTTTCTGTTGAGGGGGTTGCCAACCGGATTGCAAAAGCTCAATGTTGGTGGATTTGGCCCACTGAAGTCCCTTCCCCGGGGACTGGTGGACTGCAACAGCAATCTTCAGGAGTTAGCCATCTCAAACTGTAACATGTTTAGGCTCCCTAGACTGCCAAACCTTTCATCCCTTGAAACGTTGCGGTTGGACGGCTGTGATTCACTCAAGTCATTTCCATTAGATTTAATCCCAAATCTTTTTTCTATCAAAATCTCCGGGTGTAAGAATCTGGAATCATTTACAGCTTCAGAACATCGTGGACGTGATTTGGTGACCGTGCGTTTATTCATCAACAATTGCCCAAATTTTGCATCTTTTCCAAGAGGAGGAGTTCGTGCCCCCGACCTCACATTCTTCTGGGTCCAAAGTTGTCGGAGTCTGACGTCACTGCCGGAGAAGATGGATGTACTCATGCCTGCTCTCACGTCTTTCTATTTAATTGATTGCCCAGAAGTTGAATCGTTGCCCACAGGGGGATTTCCTTCAAATCTGGAACTTATCAACGTCCAGAGTTGTGAAAAACTCTTCGCCGGTCGGACGAGATGGGGTTTGCAGAATCTCCCGTCTCTTGTAAATTTGTATGTAGGTGGAAAATCTGAAGATGTGCGGTCTTTTCCAGAGCCGGGGTTGCTGCCTTCTTGTTTGACTTTTCTCGATATCTCTCAATTTCAAAATATGAAATATTTGGAGAAGAAAGGGCTTCAACACCTCACGTCTCTTCAAGGGTTGACACTCCATGACTGCCCCAAGCTCAAGCACGTGCCATTGAAGGATTTGCCTGCGTCGCTTTCCACCATACGGATCTACGCATGCCCTTTGTTGAAGAAACGGTGGCTAAGCGGCCATAAGGTTCCTGCCGTCGATCACATTGAGATTGATTGTGAAGAATATATTGGATGACCCAAAAGCCTCCTCTGTTCTGCTCATCGATCGCGCATAAATGTTGACAAGGGTGTCATTTCACCAAATGTACGTACATTGCTCTTTCTTTTCCCATTAACTTTCTCAGATTCTTTCGGTTTTCTAATATTTTTTTGTCTAATAAATGTCTCTTCGTTTCATCGCTGTCTAATTGTTTTTTTTTCTTTTTGTTGCATGGAAAAAGCTTATAATGAACAGAATTTAGAAGTTGGAAGAGCTTGGTGGCGTTTGCAAGAAGAAGAGGCAGCAAATATATAGAATGCATGATTCTGTGAGTTCATGAATACCAAAAGGTTAGCTAATTAATCTTTGGTCCAACTTTTCTCTCATTGGGTCTCTTTTATATTTGCTAAATTCAAATTCATTCTTTTCTTTTGAAAAGATTTTTTTTTTTTTTTGGGTGACATCACGTGTTACATCAGGTATGTGCAAGAACATGTGAAATTTGTATTAACACGTTCTTATAGGAGTGCTTTCTGGTTGGTGCTTGTAGACCAATGAATCAGATACCTCTTTGAGTCTTTCAAACGTTAAAAGAATTTGTGCATCTCATGGATAAGTATGGTTTTTGATCAATTGGATTATGGGCTAATAGTGACATTAAGAATCTTTTTCATCTCAGGAACGGTGGGGTTTTCAATTGGATCAGTAAAGTTATTCTTTGATGGAACAAAGTGCTTATTAGTTCTTCCTGTAATGCATCATTCCGGCCAAGATAATCAAAGACTATGGGCCATGTAAAGCTAGGGATGCTCAGATGCTCTGCGAATCTATAGGTTTGCTTCGGTGATTTGCGTTTCTATAGATCTTTATTTCATTGTCTATCCTCAATTCCTTTGTGGGTTCTTTTGCAGAGTCACTTTTCATTGTCAATATCTTGTGTCATATGCTCAGAATTGAAATTGGTGTAGTTGCTGGCTCCCAGTCTCCATCCCACTGGGGATTTTGCTCTTAAGAAGACTTTGCCAAAGCAGAAAGACAGGTAAGTGAATGATTTTCTGCGAACACTTCATTCTTCAGCATGTGTGTTTGATGACTAACAGATTACTTAACCAATACCAGAGTTGATCTTTTATTGTTACATTTCTTGGTACTTGCCCACTATTTTCCTATGGTTCCTCATGCATAATCAAACACTTAAAAATTAAATTTTCCTAATCTTATTTTAAGCCTAAACCCTCTACCTCTTTTTCCCGCCCTTCATAACAATCGACAAACTTTCCCCCAAACTTCACTGCCAATCAGCTAGGCTAAGATGATTAAGTTATCTTTTTTTCTGCATAGGGACTTGGTTATCTACATACTCTTCACTGTATATGGATTTTCTGTTGCAAACAGTTTCGACTGATCAGAATGTGTGCCAGTTTCAACAATTTTGTGAATCCAAGCTCCTCGGCTCAGAGAGTAGCTACATTACAACCCGTGTGACGGGAACATTTGGGTATGTTTTTATCTGAGTCCTGTGTGCCACTGTGGCTAAAGAGGTAACAAGAGTCTTTTTTTGTTGTTGTAGTTTTGTAGCTCCTGAATATGCAAGCACAGGCATGCTGAACAAAAGAAGCGATGCGTACAGTTTTGGGATTCTTATGATGGAAATCATTTCTGGAAGGAACCCAATTGATTATAGCCGATCTTCGGAGGAGGTTTGCACTATATTCTTAATATCAGTTTGCTCCAAATATAGTAGAATTTCATCTTCCATGTTGCTTTTAACTAAAAAGCCAAGAATGTTTATGTAAACTTAGTTGAGTGACTTAAGAATATGGTTGCAAACAGGAATCCGGAAGGAGTATTGGATCCAAAGCTAGCTGACAAGCCCACTTCAAGGGCATTGAAGCTGTCTCTTCTTGTGGCTTTACGTTCTGTAGACCCTAATGCATGGAAGCGGCCAAAAATGGGACAAGTTATACATATTCTTGAAGCTGAAGACACCCCACCCCATTCAAAGAAGTATGCATTCAACTCTGCTCAAAATTCATTTCAAATTCAGTGTTATACTATTAGTAAAACGAAATGGAAACTTAAAAGGCTAATGAGGTGATGGAAATGATTATGAAAGCAGCAATTTTGTTTATGTTTTGAGTTTCCAGAACTTTATTTGTGAGTCTTATGATAAATTTTGTGCCTTAAGATCCTTAGTCACCTACAGCTTACATTGCATTGTTGGGTGTCTTGCTTGTGATGGTGTGTGGTTCTATGATGAGGGTTCCTTTATCTACATGACTAATTGACCTTCATTTTCATTAGTTTCCTACATTTTGACAGATTTTGGTTTTTCAAACACGAAATGTCATTGTATACTTCCTTTTTTCTTATACTAAGATTATTCTTTCGGTACATTTTGAATCACCTATCGATTATTCTTTATTTATAGTTGGTTGTATTGCAGATATGTTGACGATTTTACTATCTCATGGGGCTTCTTTACCATGACCACATCTGGCGTATATTGGGAGGAAGGTCCACAACATGGGAGATGTTGATCCGGACCATTTGACCCTAATTGATATTGTTTGTGCTCTTACGTAACTGGGGTATACGGACTGTCAGAATTGGTGACTTGTTTTCACAAGTCTTACCGTAGGCCCCACAGCAGTATGGCATCCCATACTTTTGACTTATGTTTTCTCTCTCACACGTCCACTCTGGCTTCTCCGTTCATTGAGCTTCTTCTAGAAGCTTTGTGAAAAGGCATTGTTGTTTTATTATTGAAGCCATTCGGTCATCAAGCATGGAGAGGCAGCAACTTTAGCAAGAAAAAGAGAGAGAGAAGAAAAGAAAGAGTTGCCGAGAGAGAGACTTGTGTTGCAAAGAGAAGAAGAGATACACCATTTTTTATTCTTTTTTATCGCACTTTTGGAGTGCTGAAATGCTTAGAGAATTTTAGAGAATATTTTTCTCTTTTGTATCTAATTCTCTTTTGAGTGAGATTGAGGTGTATTGGGGCTTTTGGGTTGGAGTGGTTTTGTTTGTACTACTCTTTGTACTCCACTTTTTGTTAGTGAATTTCTCATGGATCGTCTCCACCAGTGGATGTAGGCTTGTTAAGCCGAACCACTTAAATCTTGGTGTTTTGTGTGGTTGTATTATTTTTCTATTTTGCACTTTTCTACTTCTTTGGTAATCTTGGAATTTGCATTTGTCACAACACGGACACCGGTAGTTTGTACTGCATGTTTGATGACGAGACTAACAAGGACATTTGTGGGTTGAGCACCGGAGCCCGGAGGAGATATGGAAGGTATAAAAACCAGACGTTATCTTCTTATGATAGCTTGAAAGATTTCATTTGGCGATATGGTGATCATATTTAAAAGAAGGAGAAGCCTGAAAGTGCAAGTATGGGACACGCAATATATGTAGCCGTCTTATTTTTTATCCATGATTCTAAAAACTGAATTGATTTATAGGAACCCGTGCATGTTCATTCTCGAGGGAATTTGATTTGAAATGATGCTCAGACACCACATTGTATAGATCAAAACAGTTTGTACTATCTCTTAACCCCAAAAAGGGCAATCTAAAGTACAAGCCAAATAGAAGAGGTCTGCTTGCAAGACTTGAATCTTGATAGCATTGAGAATTCTCAGCTTTTTGGTGGGTTAAAGTGCTAATTAATTATTAAATTCCTTTTTTTTTTTTTTTTTTTGTCTTTTAACTTAAATTTTTGAGACAACTGATAATTTTTCTTTGGTTATATAATGTATTTTTCTAGGTTAAATTGCTTTAAGTGACTGAAAATTTCAAGTTCTTAAAATCAAATTAGAGCACAGCCAGTATTTTGAAAAGTTTTTGCATGCCCACATTTTGTGGTTTCACAAACCAAGTATTGTTGTTTTAAACAAATAATAACAAAATTAACTCCACATTCAATCGACCAACGCAGTCCAAAGCTTACCAACTAATGATCGGAGACTAGAGCAGATCAGAGCTGATTAACAAAGCAAGACTGTCAAAAACCAGCAACTCTGCGTTTTTTTTTTTTTTTTCCAACTCTGTTTTTAGTGCCAAAACAAAAAGGAAATTCATAACACCTTCAAATTTCTCTTCGTTTCATTACTGTCTAATTGTTTTTCATTTTTGTTTCATTAATTGCATGGAAAAAAATTTAATTAACAGAATTTAGGAGTTCGAAGAACTTGGTGGCAATAGCAAGAAGAAGAGGCAGGCAAATATGAGGCATGAATACCATAAGGTTAGCTAATAAATCAAGTAGCTTCAAAAAAATGGTGTTTTTCTTCAGAAAATTGGTCCAGATCGATAGGATGTTTTCTTTTATTTTTTTCTGTGTCTTTGCCTTTTTTTTCGTTTCTTAAGTAGCTTCAGGAAGAAATGAAAATGTCTAAGTTTTGTGAAGTCCCATTGATCTTAGGATTTTCTTCGATATAATTCTTTCTAATTTGTTAGGTGGTGTCATTCATAAGGATTTAATAGAATTTGGGTTGATCATGAGCTTGAAGATACCAGTTTGATAGAATTTGGGTTGATCATGAGCTTGATTATATTTTAGTTCAAAGAGAATGCAGAAAGCTACCAACTTTTTTTTTTTTTTTTTTGATCTTAAAAATGAAGAACATGTTGAGCTCTTTTTTCCTCCCCTGCTGTGGTTCTGCTTTACTGTTACTGTCAAACACTTTGCTGACAATTTTCTTTCAATATTTTATATACAATTATGCATCTGAATATTTCTAAGGAAACTACATACTTCCCCTTCCATTTAGTTCAAAAATTGACAAACATGTTGGGGTAATATATGGCCCTATTTTGCTATGTTAGGAAAAAGATAAAACAGTTTGCATTCAAAATAAGGAACAAGAAGAAATTACCTACAATGGTTGCTGTCATGATGGCTTTGTATGATGAAGTCATTTGTGCTGTAAGTGGTCGAACTAACTCTTATTCAACAGGTGCCCAAAGATTTTGGATATCTTCATCTACAACCCAAATACCAGAAAATAGCTAGCCCACTAATTTTCATGTTGGTGACATCTTTGAATTGGCATTTTTCCCATTTGTTTCTTCGTCAAAGATGGCCCCATGTGTTTAAGGTGGTGAGCATTCAGCATGCAAACATCAACCAGAAGCTTGGAAAGATCATGAGGGATTTGTCTTTTCAAATAAGATATGCTTGGAATATCTCTTACGATTTGAGAATAATTGTTTGTTTTTTCCCGGCCCTTTCATTTTCACACTATAAGGAGAAAAAGAAAGTTCATTAATTAACAGCTAGAATTTGCCAATCAAGTTCTCGGTCAAATAAAATAAATAGTTTATTTCTTTAATTAAGGTTTTGATTTAATAGATTCAAGGAGATATTATGAGTTGAAAGTAGAAATGTACAAAAACAGCTAGAGCCGTCATCTATCAGCGTTTCAGCGGAGCATTTGCACTCAAATTGTCATTAGTTTGAGTATTATTTATCTTATCCATTTGTAATCAAGTCTATTTAAAGACGGCTTGGAATGAAAGAACATTCCTTAATCAAGTCTATCTTAGAGCACGTTTGCTATTTCATTCCAAGATATTTGTAACTTAATCTTAGAGCACGTAACATATAATTGGTCAATGGGTGCAATTGGAATATGGTTACTTATCTTGGGATGAAATAGCAAATTACGAGGTCCTTTTCAAGCCTTACAACCAAAAGAGCATTCCTACCATATACAAGTCAAGCCACCCAACCAAGGAAAACAAAAAAGAGATAAGAGACCTTTCTTTGCATTCTCTACCTCTCAAAAAAGATAACAATGTACTTCATCCATTGACTGGGATTTATTTAGGGACTTCAATTTCATAATAAAACAATCAACTTGGAGAAATCACAACCAAACCAATAATATCATTTTCTTTTCCTTTTTCTTTTATGAGTAAAGTACAAGACAAGCAGAAACTAAAGAGGTGTAATTTTACTTTAATGCATTTCCATACAATTAAGATCAATCTTTATTTTTATTGTGAACGACCCAAAAAAAAAAAAAAAAAAACTACTAAAGAACTGGAAACGAAATAATATTTTTATTGTGAACTTGTCATAAAAATAATTGCAATAATTGAATTTTATTATTATTTTCAAATTTGACCTCTTTTTTATATTTAAACCTGTTTTTCTTGGCTTTTTAAAAAAAGTTTTAATTTTTTCTTCTCTCTTTATTATCTTTTGCATTAAAATAAATATCAACACTAACTAGCGAACAACTACTTTCACGTCCACTCATAACTATTTCTACAAATTACTCATTTTATGTGGGTTACTTTTCATCTTCTCAATATAAAACGGGAGTGTTATATATTTTCACATCCGCTCAAGTATATATATAAATCCTTCAAAAAAAAAAAAAAAAAAGTATTCTACATAAATGATTGATAATAAAGAAGGTGAAGATGGTGGTATTATTGTAATTATAAGCAAGAAGATCAGATGCTTATCTTATATAATTAACGTCATATATTGTATAATCAATGACGTTAATGAGTTGTTGAAGCATGAGATGAGCCAATCACAACTCGGGTGAGGTTGTTTCGTGTGAGTTGTTCTTTGGCGTGAAATTGCTCTGCTCTTTACAAGGAATGATCTTCCTTGATTGCAAGTTGCGAACAATAAATAATGGTGGGGACAAAGCAATAAATTTCTCTGACTTAAACGAGAAAACAGAGAAAAGGAAATTCGTAACACTTTTTTAAAGATATTGTACGTTATGGAAGATGCATGGAATTATGTGGTAACTTTTGTCATTTAGGTCTAATGGATTATCTCATAAGATAATGAAATTATTGGAGGAGATACCTTTGGTTCTTCCTTTCAAATAAGATAATGGAAAAAAATATAAAAAAGCCCCATCAACTAACTGTCATTTTAAAAAAAGCCTCATTAAGTTTTAAATGTGCTAAAGTGGTACATCAAATTACTAAAGTGTACAAAAATGCCAATATTTTTATTATATTCCTATAATAATATTATTCTCTTAAAAACTAAAATTAAAAATCAATAAAATAAAATAAAAAACTTAGTTTTTTATTTTATTAATTTTTTATTTCAGTTTTTAAGAGAATAAATGTATTATAGGAATATAATTATAAACAAAGTGGTATTTTTGAAACATTTTTGTAATTTGATGTTCAAGAGATTTTTTTTTTTTTTTTTATTTTCCTAGAATAATCTAAAACATTTTTGGAGAAAAACTATTTCCAACAGCTATTTTCACGTCCACTTGTGAAATTTCTTCATTTCTTAAAGTTTAGCAGACTAATTTGACCCGCTCAAGTATTATTCCAGAAATTATTAACTAGTTTACCTGCCCTCAAGTCAAGCCGCCCTATATTGATTCAAGTCACCTTCCATGGCAGCCGTGTGGGTCCATCACTCCCCGTATATGTTGTCCAGAGTAAAAAGCAAAACATAGCTTGCAATTATCTCACTTTGCTGTTTGCAATTCCCTTCCTTCATTTCCTTTCATTTGATCTTCCATTGCTATCTCACTTTGCTTTGATGTTTGCAATCACCTTCTTTCATTTCTTTTTATTTCTTCCACTACAAACCAGAAAACATGGCTGGGCCCTTAGTGGGAGGAACAACTTAATTTGGCTTTTAGATAATGTTACTGCTTTCAGTATTTCACCAATTGAAACAGCTTAATATGGCTTTAATTTTCAATTCAAGTATGTTGTTGTGTAATTAGTTCCTTTGTTTAGATACATGCATTTTATCAATTAGCATATAATTAGTTCCTAATATGATGAAAAAATGGTCTCTCAAATAAAATAATAGAAAAATATTGAGGTACGAAATTTCATTCATTCAATCAAAAGCTCAAAGAATACAACTTTCGGCATGCATTACATCATGAATAAAATCATGATAATTCTTCCATCCAAATTTTCTCCGTTGGTGTATAGAGTGCCATTTTCGCCAAACACTTGGTGTTTTTGTTGTTAGTTTGTTTATTTTTCTTTAAACACTAAATCTTGTTTGTTCCGATTGAATATTTGTGTGTGAGATTTGGACGCTTCCGCACAACAACTTGAACAATTAATTTCCTCATTTCTTTAAGTTAGCAGACTAATTTGACCCATTCAAGTATTATTGTACAGAAATTATTGATAAGAAAAGAATCATATTGTAAGCAAGAGGATGCTCATCTTAGGCTTAAAAGAATTGTATATGGCGTTAATTTATTGGACCAACGGAATACGAAGCTCACCCACCAATGACCAACTAAAGCAGAGAGAGCCAGGAATAATCTTACAACGCAAGAATATGCTT
>NC_081541.1:44771198-44787775 GCF_901000735.1 Corylus avellana
GAAGAACATGTTGATCAGCTCTTTACTGTTACTGTCAAACACTTTGCTGACAATTTTCTTTCAATATTTTATATACAATTATGTACCTGAATATTTCTAAGGAAACTACATATACTTCCCCTTCCAATTAGTTCAAAAATTGATAAACATGTAGGGGTAATATATGACCCTATTTTGTTATGTTAGGAGAAAGATGAAACAGTTTACATTAAAAATAAAGAACAAGAAGAAATTATGGTACTAGTGGTTTTTCTAGAGTTTACCTACAATGGTTGCTGTCATAATGGCTTTGTAGGATGAAGTCATTTGTGTTATAAGTTGTTGACCTAACGCTTATTCAACAGGTGCCCAAAGATGTTGGATATCCTTCATCTACAACCCAAATACCAGAAAATAGCTCACTAATTTTCATGTTGGTGACATCTTTGGATTGGCATTTTTCCCTTTTGTTTCTTCCTCAAAGATGGCCCCATGTGTTTAAGGTTGTGAACATTCAGCATGCAAACTTCAACCAGAAGCTTGGAAAGATCATGAGGGATTTGTCTT
This sequence comes from Corylus avellana, assembly GCF_901000735.1. Lineage (NCBI taxonomy): Eukaryota > Viridiplantae > Streptophyta > Magnoliopsida > Fagales > Betulaceae > Corylus > Corylus avellana. The sequence continues at coordinate 44,771,745 of NC_081541.1, forward strand.
TTCAAATAAGATATGCTTGGAATATCTCTTCCGATTTGAGAATAATTGCTTTGTTTTCCTGGCCCTTTCACTTTCACACTATAAGGAGAGAAAGAAAGTTCATTGATTAGCGGCTAGAATTTTCCAATCAAGTTCTCGGTCAAATAAAATAAATAGTATATTTCTTTAATTAAGGTTTTGACTTAATAGATTTCAAGGAGATATTATGAGTTGAAAGTAGAGATGTACATAAACAACTAGAGCTGTCATCTATCAGGTTTTCAATGGAGCATTTGCACTCAACTTGTCATTAGTGAGTATTCTTTGTAGCCTCACCAAAATCATTTTTTAGTTATTTTGGTGAGGCAATTTGGTGAAAGTGGTTAAAATCTATATTTTTCGGCTTCACCGTTTTAACCAAAAATAAATGGTGAGTGCATAGTACTCAATAAAGATAGTGAGTACTATTCACTCACCAAATAAATAAAAGACGACTTGTACTTCTGATTATTTTGGTGAGACTGGTAAAAATGCTCTATTCAAATCTATTGAAAGACGACTTGTAACGAAATCGAGCACGTAACATATAATTGGTCAATGGGTGCAATTGGAATATGGTTACTTATCTTGGAATGAAATAGCAAACTATGTGGTCCTTTTCAAGCCTTACAACCAAAGAGCATTCCTACCATAAACAAGTCAAGCCACCCAACCAAGGAAAACAAAAAAGAGATAGAGAGTACCTTTCTTAATTTGCATTCTCCTCCTCTCAAAAAAGATAACAATGTACTTCATCCATTGACTTGGATTTATTTAGGGACTTCAATTTCATAATAAAACAATCAACTTGGAGAAATCACAACCAAACCAATAATATCATTTTTTTTTTTCTTTTTCTTTTATGAGTAAAATACAAGACAAGCAGAAACTAAAGAGGTGTAATTTTTCTTTAATGCATTTCCATACAATTAAGATCAATCTTTATTTTTATTGTGAACGACAAAAAAAAAAAAAAAAAAACTACTAAAGAACTGGAAACAAAATAATATTTTTATTGTGAACTTGTCATAAAAATAATTGCAATAATTGAATTTTATTATTATTTTCAAATTTGACCTCATTTTTTTTATATTTAAACCTCTTTTTCTTGACTTTTTTAAAAAAGTTATAATTTTTTCTTCTCTCTTTATTATCTTTGCATTAAAATAAATATCAACACTAACCAGGGAACATCTACTTTCACATCCACTCATAACTATTTTTATAAATTACTCATTTTATTTGGGTTACTCTTCATCTTCTCAATATAAAACGGGAATATTATATATTTTCACATCTGCACAAGTATATATATAAATATCCTTAAAAAAAAAAAAAAAGTATTCTACATAAATGATTGATAATAAAGAAGGTGAAGATGGTGGTATTATTGTAATTATAAGCAAGAAGATCAGATGCTTATCTTATATAATTAACGTCATATATTGTATAATTAATGACGTTAATGAGTTGTTGAAGCATGAGTTGAGCCAATCACAACTCGGGTTAGGTTGTTTCTTCTTCGGCGTGAAATTGCTCTGCTCTTTACAAGGAATGGCCTTCCTTGATTGCAAGTTGCAAACAATAAATAATGGTGGGGACAAAGCAATAAATTTCTGACTTAATTGCTTACGTTGTGGCCGTTGACAGTTGCCCGAATATGTTGTCTATATATAGTTTGGTGTAAAAAGCAAAACATAGCTTTCAATTATCTCATTTTGCTCTGCTCTTTCCAATCACCTTCCTTCAGTTTCATTCATTTCTTCCACTGCAATCTCTTTTTGCTCTGCCGTTTCCTCCATTCATCTTCCTTCATTTCCTTCCATTTGATCTTCCATTGTAATCTCATTTTCTCTGCCGTTTGAAATCCCCTTCCTCCATTTCCTTTCATTACAAACCCAAAAACATGGCTGAAGTTGTCGCTGCCTTCCTCCCAGTGTTATTTAATATAATGGCGTCTCCTGAGTTCGTGGACTTCTTTCGGCAACGCAAACTCAACGAAGGAGTCTTAGAGAAGTTGAAGATATCATTGCTGTCCGTGAATGCACTGCTTGAAGACGCGGAGGAAAAACAACTTACAAAGCCTGCTGTGAAACTGTGGCTCGATGACTTGAAAGATGTTGTCTATGATGCAGAAGACACCTTGGACGAGATAGCCACCGAAGCCTTGCAACATAAGTTGGATGTTGAATTCCAAACCACTTCAAGTAAGGTACACAACTCTATCTCTAAGTTTCTTAGTAATTTTAACAAAGAGAACCAAAAGATAAAAGAGCTACTTGACAAACTAGAATATTTAGTTAGACAAAAGGATGTTCTAGGTCTGAAAGAAGGTTCTGGAGGAGAATCAGTAAAGAGACGCGCCAGCACTTCTTTGGTTGAAGAATCTGGTATTTTTGGTAGGGATGATGATAAGGAAAAAATAATAAACTTGTTACTCTCAAATGATGCAAGCAGCAATGAAAATTTGTGTGTGATTCCCATAGTGGGCATGGGGGGAATTGGCAAGACCACCCTTGCTCAGCTTGTATACAAGGACAATAGGGTGAAGGAACATTTTGACCTTCAATCATGGGTATGTGTTTCAGATGATTTTGATGTGTTTGGGGTAACTAAAACAGTTCTAGAGTCAGTGACGTCGTCAACTTGTGATATAAAGGATCTAAATCTGCTTCAAGTTAAACTACAACAGAAATTGATGGGGAAGAAATTCCTACTTGTTTTAGATGATGTTTGGAATGAGAATTATGCTGATTGGGAGATCTTAAGTAATCCTTTTAAAATTGGGGCACCAGGAAGTATAGTAATTGTAACCACACGCAGTTGCAATGTTGCATCAATCATGAACGCTCTTCCAATTGATCGTTTAAAGCCGTTAGTCGAAGGAGATTGTTGGTCACTATTTGCAAAATATGCATTCCATGATGACGAATTTGATGCACGTCGAGAGCTAGAAGTAATAGGTAGACAAATTGTGAAAAAATGTGAAGGTCTACCTTTAGCAGCAAAGACAATTGGGGGTCTCTTGCGTTCTAAACCAGATGTTGATGAATGGGAGAGGATATTGAAGAGTGAATTATGGGATTCGTCATTTGAAAAGACAAATATTCTTCCGGCTCTAAGATTAAGTTACAAATATCTTCCATCACATTTGAAACAATGTTTTGCTTATTGTTCAATATTTCCCAAGGATTGTGTTTTAGTAAAAGATGAAATAGTCTTATTATGGATGGCAGAAGGTTTCTTAGCAGAAACTAGAAACAAAAGAATGGAAGAGGTTGGTGAAGATTACTTCCTTGATTTGGCATCAAGATCATTGTTGGAACAATCAAGTGGCAATAAATCAAGTTTTGTAATGCATGATCTTGTCAACGACTTGGCAAAATTTGTGTCTGGGCAATTTACCTTTAGATTGGAGGTTGACAATTCTCCCGAAATTGTGAACAGGATTCGTCATTTGTCGTATTTTAGAAACGAATTTGATAACTTTAAGAAGTTTGAGGATCTTTACGAGGCTACTCGATTGCACACATTCTTGCCATTGGAGCTGTTGCCATCGAATAATTCCTACTTCTACTTAACAAAAAAAGTACCACTTGACTTATTGCCAAATCTAAGCTCATTGCGGGTGCTCTCTTTATCTCACTATCAAAATATGACTGAGTTACCTGAATTAATTGGCAAAATTAAGCATTTACGTTATTTGAACATTTCTTCCACTGCAATTCGAAGGTTGCCTGATTCCGTGTGTAAGTTATGCAATTTGCAAACATTAAATTTATCAGGTTGTAAAGATCTTTCGGTATTACCAAGAGATATGCGGAAACTCGTTAATTTACGTCATCTTGATATTACTGGAACTGTCATAAAGGAGATGCCAATGCAGTTGAGTAGACTAAAATGTTTACAAACATTAACTAAATTTATCATTAGCAAACAAAATGGGGCTTGCATTGAAGAGTTGGGAAAACTTGCAAATCTTCGAGGAAGGCTTTCTATTTTAGAGCTCCAAAACGTTGTACCTCCTACTGATGCTTTGAAAGCATGCTTGAATGATAGAAAGTACCTTGAAGAGTTGGTGTTGGAATGGAATGCATTGGATACTAATATTTCAGAATATCAAAGATCTGTACTTCACAATCTCCGGCCCCATAGTAACTTGAAAAGTCTCACTATCAACAACTATGGCGCCGGAAGTTTTCCAGATTGGGTTGGGGATCATTCATTCTCTAACATAACTTTCCTACGCCTAGAAAACTGTAATCATTGTCGCAACTTGCCACCACTTGGGCAGCTATCCTCTTTGCAGGGCCTCTTTGTCATTGGGTTTGAAGAAGTTGTTAAAGTGAAAATTGAGTTTTATGGCAGCAATTCTTCATCAGTTCGGCCATTTGGAGCCTTGAAAGTTCTAAGGTTCGAGAAAATGTTGAAGTGGGAGAAATGGTCTTCTTTTGTTGCTGAAAACGAAGGCGGAGTTTTTTCTCAGCTTGAAGAGCTTTACATTGACAACTGCCCTAAGTTGACAGGGCGGCTGCCGGTCGATCTTCCTTCTTTAGCAAAGCTTGATATTCGCAAATGTCCGCAGCTGGTGGATTCACTCCCGAGGGCTCCTTCTTTACTTGAATTGCGAGTATTACATTGCAAAGAGTTTCTGTTGAGGGGGTTGCCAACCGGATTGCAAAAGCTCAATGTTGGAGGATTTGGCCCACTGAAGTCCCTTCCCCGGGGACTGGTGGACTGCAACAGCAATCTTCAGGAGTTAGCCATCTCAAACTGTAACATGTTTAGGCTCCCTAGACTGCCAAACTTTTCATCCCTTGAAACGTTGCGGTTGGACGGCTGTGATTCACTCAAGTCATTTCCATTAGATTTAATCCCAAATCTTTTTTCTATCAAAATCTCCGGGTGTAAGAATCTGGAATCGTTTACAGCTTCAGAACATCGTGGACGTGGTTTGATGACCGTGCGTTTCTTCATCAACAATTGCCCAAATTTTGCATCTTTTCCAAGAGGAGGAGTTCGTGCCCCCGACCTCACATTCTTCTGGGTCCAAAGTTGTCGGAGTCTGACGTCACTGCCGGAGAAGATGGATGTACTCATGCCTTCTCTCAAGTCTTTCTATTTAATTGATTGCCCAGAAGTTGAATCGTTGCCCAGAGGGGGATTTCCTTCAAATCTGGAACTTATCAACGTCCAGAGTTGTGAAAAACTCTTCGCCGGTCGGACGAGATGGGGTTTGCAGAATCTCCCGTCTCTTGTAAATTTGTATGTCGGTGGAAAATCTGAAGATGTGCGGTCTTTTCCAGAGCCGGGGTTGCTGCCTTCTTCTTTGACTTTTCTCGATATCTCTCAATTTCAAAATATGAAATATTTGGAGAAGAAAGGGCTTCAACACCTCACGTCTCTTCAAGGGTTGACACTCCATGACTGCCCCAAGCTCAAGCACGTGCCAGTGAAGGATTTGCCTGCGTCGCTTTCCACCATACGGATCTACGCATGCCCTTTGTTGAAGAAACGGTGGCTAAGCGGCCATAAGGTTCCTGCCGTCGATCACATTGAGATTGATTGTGAAGAATATATTGAATGACCCAAAAGCCTCCTCTGTTCTGCTCATCGATCGCGCATAAATGTTGACAAGGGTGTCATTTCACCAAATGTGCGTACATTGCTCTTTCTTTTCCCATTAACTTTCTCAGATTCTTTCGGTTTTCTAATATTTTTTTGTCTAATAAATGTCTCTTCGTTTCATCCCTGTCTAATTGTTTTTTTTCTTTTTGTTGCATGGAAAAAACTTTTAATGAACAGAATTTACAAGTTCGAAGAGCTTGGTGGCGATTGCAAGTGGAAGAGGCAGGCAAATAGAGTGCATGATTCTGTGAGTTCATGAATACCAAATGGTTAGCTAATTAATCTTTGGTCCAACTTTTCTCTCATTGGGTCTCTTTTATATTTGCTAAATTCAAGTTCTTTCATTTCTTTTGAAAAGATTTTTTTTTTTTTTTTGTAACATCACGTGTTACATCAGGTATGTGCAAGAACGTGTGAAATTTGTATTAACACGTTCTTATATGAGTGTTTTCTGGTTGGTGCTTGTAGACCAATGAATCAGATACCTCTTAGAGTCTTTCAAACGTTAAAAAAATTTGTGCATCTCATTGATAAGTATGGTTTTTGATCAATTGGATTATGGGCTAATAGTGACATTAAGAATCTTTTTCATCTCAGGAATGGTTGGGTTTTCAATTGTATCAGTAAAGTTATTCTTTGATGGAACAAAGTGCTTATTAGTTCTTCCTGTAATGCATCATTCCGGCCAAAATAATCAAAGACTATGGGCTATGTAAAGCTAGGGATGCTCAGATGCTCTGCGAATCTATAGGTTTGCTTCGGTGATTTGCGTTTCTATAGATCTTTATTTCATTGTCTATCCTCAATTCCTTTGTGGGTTCTTTTGCAGAGTCACTTTTCATTGTCAATAGCTTGTGTCATATGCTCAGAATTGAAATTGGTGTAGTTGCTGGCTCCCAGTCTCCATCCCATTGAGGATTTTGCTCTTAAGAAGACTTTGCCAAAACAGAAAGACAGGTAAGTGAATGATTTTCTGCGAACACTTTATTCTTCAGCATGTGTGTTTGATGACTAACAGATTACTTAACCAATACCAGAGTTGATCTTTTATTGTAGCATTTCTTGGTACTTGCCCACTATTTTCCTATGGTTCCTCATGCATAATCAAACACTTAAAAATTCAATTTTCCTAATCTTATTTTAAGCATAAACCCTCTACCCCTTTTTCCCACTCTTCATAAAAATCGACAAACTTTCCCCCAAACTTCACTACCAATCAGCTAGGCTAAGATGACTAAGTTATCTTTTTTTTCTGCATAGGGACTTGGTTATCTACATACTCTTCACTGTATATGGATTTTCTGTTGCAAACAGTTTCAACTGATCAAAATGTGTGCCAGTTTCAGCAATTTTGTGAATCCAAGCTCCTTGGCTCAGAGAGTAGCTACATTACAACCCGTGTCACGGGAACATTTGGGTATGTTTTTATCTGAGTCCTGTGTGCCACTGTGGCTAAAGAGGTAACAAGAGTCCTTTTTTTGTAGTTGTAGTTTTGTAGCTCCTGAATATGCAAGCACAGGCATGCTGAACAAAAGAAGCGATGCGTACAGTTTTGGGATTCTTATGATGGAAATCATTTCTGGAAGGAACCCAATTGATTATAGCCGATCTTCGGAGGAGGTTTGCACTATATTCTTAATATCAGTTTGCTTCAAATATAGTAGAATTTCATCTTCCATGTTGCTTTTAACTAAAAAGCCAAGAATGTTTATGTAAACTTAGTTGAGTGACTTAAGAATATGGTTGCAAACAGGAATCCGGAAGGAGTATTGGATGCAAAGCTACCTGACAAGCCTACTTCAAGGGCATTGAAGCTGTCTCTTCTTGTGGCTTTACGTTCTGTAGACCCTAATGCATGGAAGCGGCCAAAAATGGGACAAGTTATACATATTCTTGAAGCTGAAGACACCCCACCCCATTCAAAGAAGTATGAATTCAACTCTGCTCAAAATTCATTTCAAATTCAGTGTTATACTATTAGTAAAACGAAATGGAAACTTAAAAGGCTAATGAGGTGATGGAAATGATTATGACAGTTGCAATTTTGTTTATGTTTTGAGTTTCCAGAACTTTATGTGTGAGTCTTATGATAAATTTTGTGCCTTAAGATCCTTAGTCACCTACAGCTTGCATTGCATTGTTGGGTGTCTTGCTTGTGAAGGTGTGTGGTTCTATGATGAGGGTTCCTTTATCTACATGACTAATTGACCTTCATTTTCATTAGTTTCCTACATTTTGACAGATTTTGGTTTTTCAAACACGAAATGTCATTGTATACTTCCTTTTTTCTTATACTAAGATTATTCTTTCGGTACATTTTGAATCACCTATGATTATTCTTTATTCATAGTTGGTTGTATTGCTGATATGTTGACGATTTTACTATCTCATGGGGCTTCTCTACCAGGACCACATCTGGCGTATATTGGGAGGAAGGTCCACAACATGCTTCTCTACCAGGACCACATCTGGCGTATATTGGGAGGAAGGTCCACAACATGGGAGATGTTGATCCGGACCATTTGACCCTAATTGATATTGTTTGTGCTCTTACATAACTGGGGTATACGGACTGTCAGAATTGGTGACTTGTTTTCACAAGTCTTACCGTAGGCCCCACAGCAGTATGGCATCCCATACTTTTGACTTATGTTTTCTCTCTCACACGTCCACTTTGGCTTCTCCATTCATTGAGCTTCTTTTAGAAGCTTTGTGAAAAGGCATTGTTGTTTTATTATTGAAGTCATTCGGTCATCAAGCATGGAGAGGCAGCAACTTTAGCAAGAAAAAGAGAGAAAGAAGAAAACAAAGAGTTGCCGAGAGAGAGACTTGTGTTGCAAAGAGAAGAAGAGATACACCATTTTTTTTTTCTTTTTGATCTCACTTTTGGAGTACTGAAATGCTTAGAAAATTTTAGAGAATATTTTTTTCTTTTGTATCTAATTCTCTTTTGAGTTAGATTGGGGTGTATTGGGGCTTTTGGGTTGGAGTGGTTTTGTTTGTACTACTCTTTGTACTCCACTTTTTGTTAGTGAATTTCTCCTGGATCGTTTCCGCCAGTGGATGTAGGCTTGTTAAGCTGAACCACTTAAATCTTGGTGTCTTGTGTGGTTGTGTTATTTTTCTATTTTGCACTTTTTTACTTCTTTGGTGATCTTGAAATTTGCATTTGTCACAACACGGACACCGGTAGTTTGTATTGCATGTTTGATGACGAGACTAACAAGGACATTTGTGGGTTGAGCACCGGAGCCCGGAGGAGATATGGAAGGTATAAAAACCGGACGTTATCTTCTTATGATAGCTTGAAAGATTTAATTTGGCGATATGGTGATCATATTTAGAAGAAGGAGAAGCCTGAAAGTGCAAGTCTGGGACACGCAATATATGTAGCCGTCTTATTTTTTATCCATGATTCTGAAAACTGAATTGATTTATAGGAACCCGTGCATGTTCATTCTCGAGGGAATTTGATCTGAAATGATGCTCAGACACCACATTGTATAGATCAAAACAGTTTGTACTATCTCTTTACACCAAAAAGGGCTATCTAAAGTACAAGCCAAATAGAAGAGGTCTGCTTGCAAGACTTGAATCTTGATAGCATTGAGAATTCTCAGCTTTTTGGAGGGTTAAAGTGTTAATTAAATTATTAAATTCCCATGTTTTTTTTTTTTTTGTTCTATTAACTTAAATTTTTGAGACAACTGATAATTTTTCTTTGGTTATATAAAGTCTTTTTCTGTGTTAATTTGCTTTAAGTGACTGAAAATTTCAAGTTCTTAAAATCAAATTAGAGCACATCCAGTATCTTGAAAAGTTTTTGCATGCCCACATTTTGTGGTTTCACGAACCAATTATTGTTGTTTTAAACAAATAGTAACAAAATTAACTCCACGCTCAATCGACCAACGCAGTCCAAAGCTTACCAACTAATGATCGGAGACTAGAGCAGATCAGAGCTGATTAACAAAGCAAGACTGTCAAAAACCAGCAACTCTGCCTTTTTTTTTTTTTTTCCAACTCTGTTGTTAGAGCCAAAACAAAAAGGAAATTCGTAACACCTTCAAATTTCTCTTCGTTTCATTACTGTCTAATTGTTTTTCTTTTTTGTTTCATTAATTGCATGGAAAAAATTTTAATTGACAGAATTTAGAAGTTCGAAGAACTTGGTGGCAATTGCAAGAAGAAGAGGCAGGCAAATATGAGGCATGAATACCATAAGGTTAGCTAATAAATCAAGTAGCTTCAAAAAAATGGTATTTTTCTTCAGAAAAATGGTCCACATAGGATGTTTTCTTTTGTTTTTTTCTGTCTTTGCCTTTTTTTCGTTTCTTAAGTAGCTTCAGGAAGAAATGAAAATGTCTAAGTTTTGTGAAGTCCCATTGATCTTAGGATTTTCTTCGATATAATTCTTTCTAATTTGTTAGGTGGTGTCTTTCCTAAGGGTTTAATAGAATTTGGGTTGATCATGAGCTTGAAGATACCAGTTTGAGCTCTTTTTTTCTCCCCTGCTGTTGTTCTGCTTTACTGTTACTGTCAAACACTTTTCTGACAATTTTCTTTCAATATTTTATATACAATTATGCATCTGAATATTTCTAAGGAAACTACATACTTCCCCTTCCATTTAGTTCAAAAATTGACAAACATGTTGGGATAATATATGGCTCTATTTTGCCATGTTAGGAAAAAGATAAAGCAGTTTGCATTCAAAATAAAGAACGAGAAGAAATTACCTACAATGGTTGCTGTCATGATGGCTTTGTAAGTAAGTGGTTGAACTAACTCTTATTCAACAGGTGCCCAAAGATTTTGGATATCTTCATCTACAAACCAAATACCAGAAAATAGCCCACTAATTTTCATGTTGGTGACATCTTTGAATTGGCATTTTTCCGATTTGTTTCTTCCTCAAAGATGGCCCCATGTGTTTAAGGTGGTGAGCATTCAGCATGCAAACTTCAACCAGAAGCGTGGGAAGATCACGAGGGATTTGTCTTTTCAAATAAGATATGCTTGGAATGTCGCTTGCGATTTGAGAATAATTGCTTTGTTTTCCTGGCCCTTTCATTTTCACACTATAAGGAGAAAAAGAAAGTTCATTGATTAACGGCTAGAATTTTCCAATCAAGTTCTCGGTCAAATAAAATAAATAGTTTATTTCTTTAATTAAGGTTTTGACTTAATAGATTCAAGGAGATATTATGAGTGGGCCACGATATACAGAACGTCTGCGTGCATGAACAGTCATGCACACCAGCTATATATATATTTTTAAAATTATAATATTAAAATATTATATTTTATTATTTTAAAATATCAAATCACCCCGACGTGCATCATGCCGGGCGTGATGTTTAACATCACCCATTATGAGTTGTAAGTAGAGATGTACATAAACAATTAGAGTTGTCATCTATCATGGTTTCAACAGAGCATTTGCACTCAACTTGTCATTAGTGAGCATTCTTTGTAGCCTCACTAAAATCATTTTTTAGTAAAATCAATTTGGTAAAAGTAGCTAAAATCTTTATTTTTCAACCTCACCATTTTAACCCATAATAAATGGTGAGTGCATAGTATTCAATAAAGATAGTGAGTACTATTCGATCACCAAATAAATAAAAAATAATATAAAGAAATATTTGAAAAAGAATATTTAAATAGAATAGTAAAAGTTGATAGTTCAAATAGTAAGGCCGTTGGGAGGTGTTTTAAAAAAGTGGATAGTTAAAATAGAGAAAAATGTACTTCTGATTATTTTGGTGAGACATGTAAAAATGCTCTATTCAAATCTATTTAAAGACGACTTGGAATGAAATCGAGAACGTAACATATAATTGGTCAATGGGTGCAATTGGAATATGGTTACTTATCTTGGAATGAAATAGCAAATATGTGGTCCTCTTCAAGCCTTACAACCAAAGAGCATTCCTGCCATATACAAGTCAAGCCACCCAATCAAGGAAAACAAAAAAGAGATAAAAGAGCACCTTTCTTTGCATTCTCTACCTCTCAAAAAAGATAACAATGTACTTCATCCATTGACTTGGATTTATTTAGAGACTTCAGTTTCATAATAAAACAATCAACTTGGAGAAATCACAACCAGACCAATAATATCATTTTTTTTTTCTTTTTCTTTTATGAGTAAAATACAAGACAAGCAGAAACTAAAGAGGTGTAATTTTTCTTTAATGCATTTCCATACAATTAAGATCAATCTTTATTTTTATTGTGAACGACCCAAAAAAAAAAAAAAAAAACTACTAAAGAACTGGAAACGAAATAATATTTTTATTGTGAACTTGTCATAAAAATAATTGCAATAATTGAATTTTATTATTATTTTCAAATTTGACCTCTTTTTTATATTTAAACCTGTTTTTCTTGACTTTTTAAAAAAAGTTTTAATTTTTTCTTCTCTCTTTATTATCTTTGCATTAAAATAAATATCAACACTAACCTGCGAACATCTACTTTCACGTCCACTCATAACAATTTTTATAAATTATTCACTTTATGTGGATTACCCTTCATCTTCTCAATATAAAACGGGGGTGTTATATATTTTCACACCCGCTCAAGTATATATATAAATCCTTCAAAAAAAAAAAAAAAATGTATTCTACATAAATGATTGAAAATAAAGAAGGTGAAGATGGTGGTATTATTGTAATTATAAGCAAGAAGATCAGATGCTTTGTATGATGAAGTCATTTGTGCTTTAAGTGGTCGAACTAACTCTTATTCAACAGGTGCCCAAAGATGTTGGATATCTTCATCTACCCAAATGCCAGAAAATAGCCCACTAATTTTCATGTTGGTGACATCTTTGGATTGGCATTTTTCCCTTTTGTTTCTTCCTCAAAGATGGCCTCATGTGTTTTAAGGTGGTGAGCATTCAGCATGCAAACGTCAACCAGAAGCTTGGAAAGATCACGAGGGATTTGTCTTTTCAAATAAGATATGCTTGGAATATCGCTTGCGATTTGAGAATAATTGCTTTGTTTTCCTGGCCCTTTCATTTTCACACTATAAGGAGAAAAAGAAAGTTCATTGATTAACGTCTAGAATTTTCCAATCAAGTTCTATTTATTTCTTTAATTAAGGTTTTGATTTAATAGATTCAAGGAGATATTATGAGTTGAAAGTAGAGATGCACATAAACAACTAGAGCTGTCATATCTATCAGGGTTTCAATGGAGCATTTGCACTTAGGGATGGACCCAGGTTTCAATTTGAGGAGGGACCAAGGGCTAAAATTTTTTTGGGGAGAGACCAATTGGAAAAAAAAACATTAATTTTTTTTTTGCCTAAATTTTTTTAGCCTCACCATTTTAACCCAAAATAAATGGTGAGTGCATAGTACTCAATAAAGATAGTGAGTACTATTCACTCACAAAATAAATAAAAAATAATATAAATTTTCTCTCTCATTTTCTGTTCTTTGAAAAAGTTAAAAAAATATATAAAGAAATATATGAAAAAGAATATTTAAATGGAATCGTGAAAGTTGATAGTTAAAATAGTAAGGCTCCTGGAAGTGGTTTAAAAAAGTGAGTAGTTAAAAAAGAAAAAAATGTACTTTGGATTATTTTTGTGAGTAAAATTTGATGAGGCTGGTAAAAATACTATAATTAATCAAGTCTATTTAAAGACGACTTGGAATGAAATCGAGCAAGTACATAACATATAATTGGTCAATGGGTGCGATTGGAATATGGTTACTTATCTTGGAATGAAATAGCAATTTTTTTTTTTTTTTAATAGAAAGAGGGAAAGGCTACAAAGGAGGATCATTCCCATTCTGGAAGAGAAAATGGGGGATCCTGTGGGAATGCTACCAAACATAAGGTGGGTAGCGGCTTATTTTGCTAAAGCGTGTGCACGATAGTTGCGGCTTATTTTGCTAAAGCGTGTACACGATAGTTGCCACATTTAGAAACTTTCAAAGCATGCCAGCTTTGAAAGGAAGAAAGAATTAATCTAATGTATGAAACAAAAGAAGAAAAATGCCAAGAAGAGAAAATAAGGGGCTTTTCAAGCCTTTCAACCAAAGAGCATTCCTACCATATACAAGTCAAGCCACCCAACCAAGCAAAACAAAAAAGAGATAAGAGACCTTTCTTTGCATTCTCTACCTCTCAAAAAAGATAACAATGTGCTTCATCCACTGACTTGGATTTATTTAGGGACTTCAATTTCATAATAAAACAATCAACTTGGAGAAATCACAACCAAACCAATAACATCATTTTTTTTGTTTTTTTCTTTTATGAGTAAAATACAAGACAAGCAGAAACTAAAGAGGTGTAATTTTTCTTTAATGCATTTCCATACAATTAAGATCAATCTTTATTTTTATTGTGAACGACCCAAAAAAAAAAAAAAAAACTACTAAAGAACTGGAAACGAAATAATATTTTTATTGTGAACTTGTCATAAAAATAATTGCAATAATTGAATTTTATTATTATTTTCAAACTTGACCTCTTTTTTTTATATTTAAACCTGTTTTTCTTGACTTTTTTAAAAAAATTTAAATTTTTCCTTCTCTCGTTATTATCTTTGCATTAAAATAAATATCAACACTAAACAGGGAACATCTACTTTCACGTTCACTCATAACTATTTTTATAAATCACTCATTTTATTTGGGTTACTTTTCATCTTCTCAATATAAAACGGGGGTGTTATATATTTTCACATCCGCTCAAGTATATATATAAATCCTTCAAAAAAAGAAAAGAAAAAAGAAGGCATTCTACATAAATGATTGATAATAAAGAAGGTGAAGATGGTGGTATTATTGTAATTATAAGCAAGAAGATCAGATGCTTATCTTATATAATTAACGTCATATATTGTATAATTAATGACGTTAATGAGTTGTTGAAACATGAGATGAGCCAATCACAACTCGGGTTAGGTTGTTTCCTGTGAGTTGTTCTTTGGCGTAAAATTGCTCTGCTCTTTACAAGGAATGGCCTTCCTTGATTGCAAGTTGCAAACAATAAATAATGGTGGGGACAAAGCAATAAATTTCTCTGACTTAATTGCTTACGTTGTGGCCGTTGACAGTTGCCCGAATATGTTGTCTATATATAGTTTGGTGTAAAAAGCAAAACATAGCTTTCAATTATCTCATTTTGCTCTGCTCTTTCCAATCACCTTCCTTCAGTTTCATTCATTTCTTCCACTGCAATCTCTTTTTGCTCTGCCGTTTCCTCCATTCATCTTCCTTCATTTCCTTCCATTTGATCTTCCATTGTAATCTCATTTTCTCTGCCGTTTGAAATCCCCTTCCTCCATTTCCTTTCATTACAAACCCAAAAACATGGCTGAAGTTGTCGCTGCCTTCCTCCCAGTGTTATTTAATATAATGGCGTCTCCTGAGTTCGTGGACTTCTTTCGGCAACGCAAACTCAACGAAGGAGTCTTAGAGAAGTTGAAGATATCATTGCTGTCCGTGAATGCACTGCTTGAAGACGCGGAGGAAAAACAACTTACAAAGCCTGCTGTGAAACTGTGGCTCGATGACTTGAAAGATGTTGTCTATGATGCAGAAGACACCTTGGACGAGATAGCCACCGAAGCCTTGCAACATAAGTTGGATGTTGAATTCCAAACCACTTCAAGTAAGGTACACAACTCTATCTCTAAGTTTCTTAGTAATTTTAACAAAGAGAACCAAAAGATAAAAGAGCTACTTGACAAACTAGAATATTTAGTTAGACAAAAGGATGTTCTAGGTCTGAAAGAAGGTTCTGGAGGAGAATCAGTAAAGAGACGCGCCAGCACTTCTTTGGTTGAAGAATCTGGTATTTTTGGTAGGGATGATGATAAGGAAAAAATAATAAACTTGTTACTCTCAAATGATGCAAGCAGCAATGAAAATTTGTGTGTGATTCCCATAGTGGGCATGGGGGGAATTGGCAAGACCACCCTTGCTCAGCTTGTATACAAGGACAATAGGGTGAAGGAACATTTTGACCTTCAATCATGGGTATGTGTTTCAGATGATTTTGATGTGTTTGGGGTAACTAAAACAGTTCTAGAGTCAGTGACGTCGTCAACTTGTGATATAAAGGATCTAAATCTGCTTCAAGTTAAACTACAACAGAAATTGATGGGGAAGAAATTCCTACTTGTTTTAGATGATGTTTGGAATGAGAATTATGCTGATTGGGAGATCTTAAGTAATCCTTTTAAAATTGGGGCACCAGGAAGTATAGTAATTGTAACCACACGCAGTTGCAATGTTGCATCAATCATGAACGCTCTTCCAATTGATCGTTTAAAGCCGTTAGTCGAAGGAGATTGTTGGTCACTATTTGCAAAATATGCATTCCATGATGACGAATTTGATGCACGTCGAG
>NC_081541.1:44787875-44803595 GCF_901000735.1 Corylus avellana
TGTTCCTTCACCCTATTGTCCTTGTATACAAGCTGAGCAAGGGTGGTCTTGCCAATTCCCCCCATGCCCACTATGGGAATCACACACAAATTTTCATTGCTGCTTGCATCATTTGAGAGTAACAAGTTTATTATTTTTTCCTTATCATCATCCCTACCAAAAATACCAGATTCTTCAACCAAAGAAGTGCTGGCGCGTCTCTTTACTGATTCTCCTCCAGAACCTTCTTTCAGACCTAGAACATCCTTTTGTCTAACTAAATATTCTAGTTTGTCAAGTAGCTCTTTTATCTTTTGGTTCTCTTTGTTAAAATTACTAAGAAACTTAGAGATAGAGTTGTGTACCTTACTTGAAGTGGTTTGGAATTCAACATCCAACTTATGTTGCAAGGCTTCGGTGGCTATCTCGTCCAAGGTGTCTTCTGCATCATAGACAACATCTTTCAAGTCATCGAGCCACAGTTTCACAGCAGGCTTTGTAAGTTGTTTTTCCTCCGCGTCTTCAAGCAGTGCATTCACGGACAGCAATGATATCTTCAACTTCTCTAAGACTCCTTCGTTGAGTTTGCGTTGCCGAAAGAAGTCCACGAACTCAGGAGACGCCATTATATTAAATAACACTGGGAGGAAGGCAGCGACAACTTCAGCCATGTTTTTGGGTTTGTAATGAAAGGAAATGGAGGAAGGGGATTTCAAACGGCAGAGAAAATGAGATTACAATGGAAGATCAAATGGAAGGAAATGAAGGAAGATGAATGGAGGAAACGGCAGAGCAAAAAGAGATTGCAGTGGAAGAAATGAATGAAACTGAAGGAAGGTGATTGGAAAGAGCAGAGCAAAATGAGATAATTGAAAGCTATGTTTTGCTTTTTACACCAAACTATATATAGACAACATATTCGGGCAACTGTCAACGGCCACAACGTAAGCAATTAAGTCAGAGAAATTTATTGCTTTGTCCCCACCATTATTTATTGTTTGCAACTTGCAATCAAGGAAGGCCATTACTTGTAAAGAGCAGAGCAATTTTACGCCAAAGAACAACTCACAGGAAACAACCTAACCCGAGTTGTGATTGGCTCATCTCATGTTTCAACAACTCATTAACGTCATTAATTATACAATATATGACGTTAATTATATAAGATAAGCATCTGATCTTCTTGCTTATAATTACAATAATACCACCATCTTCACCTTCTTTATTATCAATCATTTATGTAGAATACTTTTTTTTTTTTTTTAAGGATATTTATATATATACTTGTGCAGATGTGAAAATATATAATATTCCCGTTTTATATTGAGAAGATGAAGAGTAACCCAAATAAAATGAGTAATTTATAAAAATAGTTATGAGTGGATGTGAAAGTAGATGTTCCCTGGTTAGTGTTGATATTTATTTTAATGCAAAGATAATAAAGAGAGAAGAAAAAATTAAAACTTTTTTTAAAAAGTCAAGAAAAACAGGTTTAAATATAAAAAAGAGGTCAAATTTGAAAATAATAATAAAATTCAATTATTGCAATTATTTTTATGACAAGTTCACAATAAAAATATTATTTCGTTTCCAGTTCTTTAGTAGTTTTTTTTTTTTTTGTTTGGGTCGTTCACAATAAAAATAAAGATTGATCTTAATTGTATGGAAATGCATTAAAGAAAAATTACACCACTTTAGTTTCTGCTTGTCTTGTACTTTACTCATAAAAGAAAAAGGAAAAGAAAATGATATTATTGGTTTGGTTGTGATTTCTCCAAGTTGATTGTTTTATTATGAAATTGAAGTCCCTAAATAAATCCAAGTCAATGGATGAAGTACATTGTTATCTTTTTTGAGAGGTAGAGAATGCAAAGAAAGGTCTCTTATCTCTTTTTTGTTTTCCTTGGTTGGGTGGCTTGACTTGTATATGGTAGGAATGCTCTTTGGTTGTAAGGCTTGAAAAGGACCTCGTAATTTGCTATTTCATTCCAAGATAAGTAACCATATTCCAATTGCACCCATTGACCAATTATATGTTACGTGCTCTAAGATTAAGTTACAAATATCTTGGAATGAAATAGCAAACGTGCTCTAAGATAGACTTGATTAAGGAATGTTCTTTCATTCCAAGCCGTCTTTAAATAGACTTGATTACAAATGGATAAGATAAATAATACTCAAACTAATGACAATTTGAGTGCAAATGCTCCGCTGAAACGCTGATAGATGACGGCTCTAGCTGTTTTTGTACATTTCTACTTTCAACTCATAATATCTCCTTGAATCTATTAAATCAAAACCTTAATTAAAGAAATAAACTATTTATTTTATTTGACCGAGAACTTGATTGGCAAATTCTAGCTGTTAATTAATGAACTTTCTTTTTCTCCTTATAGTGTGAAAATGAAAGGGCCGGGAAAAAACAAACAATTATTCTCAAATCGTAAGAGATATTCCAAGCATATCTTATTTGAAAAGACAAATCCCTCATGATCTTTCCAAGCTTCTGGTTGATGTTTGCATGCTGAATGCTCACCACCTTAAACACATGGGGCCATCTTTGACGAAGAAACAAATGGGAAAAATGCCAATTCAAAGATGTCACCAACATGAAAATTAGTGGGCTAGCTATTTTCTGGTATTTGGGTTGTAGATGAAGATATCCAAAATCTTTGCGCACCTGTTGAATAAGAGTTAGTTCGACCACTTACAGCACAAATGACTTCATCATACAAAGCCATCATGACAGCAACCATTGTAGGTAATTTCTTCTTGTTCCTTATTTTGAATGCAAACTGTTTTATCTTTTTCCTAACATAGCAAAATAGGGCCATATATTACCCCAACATGTTTGTCAATTTTTGAACTAAATGGAAGGGGAAGTATGTAGTTTCCTTAGAAATATTCAGATGCATAATTGTATATAAAATATTGAAAGAAAATTGTCAGCAAAGTGTTTGACAGTAACAGTAAAGCAGAACCACAGCAGGGGAGGAAAAAAGAGCTCAACATGTTCTTCATTTTTAAGATCAAAAAAAAAAAAAAAAAAGTTGGTAGCTTTCTGCATTCTCTTTGAACTAAAATATAATCAAGCTCATGATCAACCCAAATTCTATCAAACTGGTATCTTCAAGCTCATGATCAACCCAAATTCTATTAAATCCTTATGAATGACACCACCTAACAAATTAGAAAGAATTATATCGAAGAAAATCCTAAGATCAATGGGACTTCACAAAACTTAGACATTTTCATTTCTTCCTGAAGCTACTTAAGAAACGAAAAAAAAGGCAAAGACACAGAAAAAAATAAAAGAAAACATCCTATCGATCTGGACCAATTTTCTGAAGAAAAACACCATTTTTTTGAAGCTACTTGATTTATTAGCTAACCTTATGGTATTCATGCCTCATATTTGCCTGCCTCTTCTTCTTGCTATTGCCACCAAGTTCTTCGAACTCCTAAATTCTGTTAATTAAATTTTTTTCCATGCAATTAATGAAACAAAAATGAAAAACAATTAGACAGTAATGAAACGAAGAGAAATTTGAAGGTGTTATGAATTTCCTTTTTGTTTTGGCACTAAAAACAGAGTTGGAAAAAAAAAAAAAAACGCAGAGTTGCTGGTTTTTGACAGTCTTGCTTTGTTAATCAGCTCTGATCTGCTCTAGTCTCCGATCATTAGTTGGTAAGCTTTGGACTGCGTTGGTCGATTGAATGTGGAGTTAATTTTGTTATTATTTGTTTAAAACAACAATACTTGGTTTGTGAAACCACAAAATGTGGGCATGCAAAAACTTTTCAAAATACTGGCTGTGCTCTAATTTGATTTTAAGAACTTGAAATTTTCAGTCACTTAAAGCAATTTAACCTAGAAAAATACATTATATAACCAAAGAAAAATTATCAGTTGTCTCAAAAATTTAAGTTAAAAGACAAAAAAAAAAAAAAAAAAAGGAATTTAATAATTAATTAGCACTTTAACCCACCAAAAAGCTGAGAATTCTCAATGCTATCAAGATTCAAGTCTTGCAAGCAGACCTCTTCTATTTGGCTTGTACTTTAGATTGCCCTTTTTGGGGTTAAGAGATAGTACAAACTGTTTTGATCTATACAATGTGGTGTCTGAGCATCATTTCAAATCAAATTCCCTCGAGAATGAACATGCACGGGTTCCTATAAATCAATTCAGTTTTTAGAATCATGGATAAAAAATAAGACGGCTACATATATTGCGTGTCCCATACTTGCACTTTCAGGCTTCTCCTTCTTTTAAATATGATCACCATATCGCCAAATGAAATCTTTCAAGCTATCATAAGAAGATAACGTCTGGTTTTTATACCTTCCATATCTCCTCCGGGCTCCGGTGCTCAACCCACAAATGTCCTTGTTAGTCTCGTCATCAAACATGCAGTACAAACTACCGGTGTCCGTGTTGTGACAAATGCAAATTCCAAGATTACCAAAGAAGTAGAAAAGTGCAAAATAGAAAAATAATACAACCACACAAAACACCAAGATTTAAGTGGTTCGGCTTAACAAGCCTACATCCACTGGTGGAGACGATCCATGAGAAATTCACTAACAAAAAGTGGAGTACAAAGAGTAGTACAAACAAAACCACTCCAACCCAAAAGCCCCAATACACCTCAATCTCACTCAAAAGAGAATTAGATACAAAAGAGAAAAATATTCTCTAAAATTCTCTAAGCATTTCAGCACTCCAAAAGTGCGATAAAAAAGAATAAAAAATGGTGTATCTCTTCTTCTCTTTGCAACACAAGTCTCTCTCTCGGCAACTCTTTCTTTTCTTCTCTCTCTCTTTTTCTTGCTAAAGTTGCTGCCTCTCCATGCTTGATGACCGAATGGCTTCAATAATAAAACAACAATGCCTTTTCACAAAGCTTCTAGAAGAAGCTCAATGAACGGAGAAGCCAGAGTGGACGTGTGAGAGAGAAAACATAAGTCAAAAGTATGGGATGCCATACTGCTGTGGGGCCTACGGTAAGACTTGTGAAAACAAGTCACC
Source organism: Corylus avellana (assembly GCF_901000735.1). Lineage (NCBI taxonomy): Eukaryota > Viridiplantae > Streptophyta > Magnoliopsida > Fagales > Betulaceae > Corylus > Corylus avellana. The sequence goes on from NC_081541.1 coordinate 44,792,887, forward strand.
AATTCTGACAGTCCGTATACCCCAGTTACGTAAGAGCACAAACAATATCAATTAGGGTCAAATGGTCCGGATCAACATCTCCCATGTTGTGGACCTTCCTCCCAATATACGCCAGATGTGGTCATGGTAAAGAAGCCCCATGAGATAGTAAAATCGTCAACATATCTGCAATACAACCAACTATAAATAAAGAATAATCGATAGGTGATTCAAAATGTACCGAAAGAATAATCTTAGTATAAGAAAAAAGGAAGTATACAATGACATTTCGTGTTTGAAAAACCAAAATCTGTCAAAATGTAGGAAACTAATGAAAATGAAGGTCAATTAGTCATGTAGATAAAGGAACCCTCATCATAGAACCACACACCATCACAAGCAAGACACCCAACAATGCAATGTAAGCTGTAGGTGACTAAGGATCTTAAGGCACAAAATTTATCATAAGACTCACAAATAAAGTTCTGGAAACTCAAAACATAAACAAAATTGCTGCTTTCATAATCATTTCCATCACCTCATTAGCCTTTTAAGTTTCCATTTCGTTTTACTAATAGTATAACACTGAATTTGAAATGAATTTTGAGCAGAGTTGAATGCATACTTCTTTGAATGGGGTGGGGTGTCTTCAGCTTCAAGAATATGTATAACTTGTCCCATTTTTGGCCGCTTCCATGCATTAGGGTCTACAGAACGTAAAGCCACAAGAAGAGACAGCTTCAATGCCCTTGAAGTGGGCTTGTCAGCTAGCTTTGGATCCAATACTCCTTCCGGATTCCTGTTTGCAACCATATTCTTAAGTCACTCAACTAAGTTTACATAAACATTCTTGGCTTTTTAGTTAAAAGCAACATGGAAGATGAAATTCTACTATATTTGGAGCAAACTGATATTAAGAATATAGTGCAAACCTCCTCCGAAGATCGGCTATAATCAATTGGGTTCCTTCCAGAAATGATTTCCATCATAAGAATCCCAAAACTGTACGCATCGCTTCTTTTGTTCAGCATGCCTGTGCTTGCATATTCAGGAGCTACAAAACTACAACAACAAAAAAAGACTCTTGTTACCTCTTTAGCCACAGTGGCACACAGGACTCAGATAAAAACATACCCAAATGTTCCCGTCACACGGGTTGTAATGTAGATACTCTCTGAGCCGAGGAGCTTGGATTCACAAAATTGCTGAAACTGGCACACATTCTGATCAGTCGAAACTGTTTGCAACAGAAAATCCATATACAGTGAAGAGTATGTAGATAACCAAGTCCCTATGCAGAAAAAAAGATAACTTAATCATCTTAGCCTAGCTGATTGGCAGTGAAGTTTGGGGGAAAGTTTGTCGATTGTTATGAAGGGCGGGAAAAAGAGGTAGAGGGTTTAGGCTTAAAATAAGATTAGGAAAATTTAATTTTTAAGTGTTTGATTATGCATGAGGAACCATAGGAAAATAGTGGGCAAGTACCAAGAAATGTAACAATAAAAGATCAACTCTGGTATTGGTTAAGTAATCTGTTAGTCATCAAACACACATGCTGAAGAATGAAGTGTTCGCAGAAAATCATTCACTTACCTGTCTTTCTGCTTTGGCAAAGTCTTCTTAAGAGCAAAATCCCCAGTGGGATGGAGACTGGGAGCCAGCAACTACACCAATTTCAATTCTGAGCATATGACACAAGATATTGACAATGAAAAGTGACTCTGCAAAAGAACCCACAAAGGAATTGAGGATAGACAATGAAATAAAGATCTATAGAAACGCAAATCACCGAAGCAAACCTATAGATTCGCAGAGCATCTGAGCATCCCTAGCTTTACATGGCCCATAGTCTTTGATTATCTTGGCCGGAATGATGCATTACAGGAAGAACTAATAAGCACTTTGTTCCATCAAAGAATAACTTTACTGATCCAATTGAAAACCCCACCGTTCCTGAGATGAAAAAGATTCTTAATGTCACTATTAGCCCATAATCCAATTGATCAAAAACCATACTTATCCATGAGATGCACAAATTCTTTTAACGTTTGAAAGACTCAAAGAGGTATCTGATTCATTGGTCTACAAGCACCAACCAGAAAGCACTCCTATAAGAACGTGTTAATACAAATTTCACATGTTCTTGCACATACCTGATGTAACACGTGATGTCACCCAAAAAAAAAAAAAAATCTTTTCAAAAGAAAAGAATGAATTTGAATTTAGCAAATATAAAAGAGACCCAATGAGAGAAAAGTTGGACCAAAGATTAATTAGCTAACCTTTTGGTATTCATGAACTCACAGAATCATGCATTCTATATATTTGCTGCCTCTTCTTCTTGCAAACGCCACCAAGCTCTTCCAACTTCTAAATTCTGTTCATTATAAGCTTTTTCCATGCAACAAAAAGAAAAAAAAACAATTAGACAGCGATGAAACGAAGAGACATTTATTAGACAAAAAAATATTAGAAAACCGAAAGAATCTGAGAAAGTTAATGGGAAAAGAAAGAGCAATGTACGTACATTTGGTGAAATGACACCCTTGTCAACATTTATGCGCGATCGATGAGCAGAACAGAGGAGGCTTTTGGGTCATCCAATATATTCTTCACAATCAATCTCAATGTGATCGACGGCAGGAACCTTATGGCCGCTTAGCCACCGTTTCTTCAACAAAGGGCATGCGTAGATCCGTATGGTGGAAAGCGACGCAGGCAAATCCTTCAATGGCACGTGCTTGAGCTTGGGGCAGTCATGGAGTGTCAACCCTTGAAGAGACGTGAGGTGTTGAAGCCCTTTCTTCTCCAAATATTTCATATTTTGAAATTGAGAGATATCGAGAAAAGTCAAACAAGAAGGCAGCAACCCCGGCTCTGGAAAAGACCGCACATCTTCAGATTTTCCACCTACATACAAATTTACAAGAGACGGGAGATTCTGCAAACCCCATCTCGTCCGACCGGCGAAGAGTTTTTCACAACTCTGGACGTTGATAAGTTCCAGATTTGAAGGAAATCCCCCTGTGGGCAACGATTCAACTTCTGGGCAATCAATTAAATAGAAAGACGTGAGAGCAGGCATGAGTACATCCATCTTCTCCGGCAGTGACGTCAGACTCCGACAACTTTGGACCCAGAAGAATGTGAGGTCGGGGGCACGAACTCCTCCTCTTGGAAAAGATGCAAAATTTGGGCAATTGTTGATGAATAAACGCACGGTCACCAAATCACGTCCACGATGTTCTGAAGCTGTAAATGATTCCAGATTCTTACACCCGGAGATTTTGATAGAAAAAAGATTTGGGATTAAATCTAATGGAAATGACTTGAGTGAATCACAGCCGTCCAACCGCAACGTTTCAAGGGATGAAAGGTTTGGCAGTCTAGGGAGCCTAAACATGTTACAGTTTGAGATGGCTAACTCCTGAAGATTGCTGTTGCAGTCCACCAGTCCCCGGGGAAGGGACTTCAGTGGGCCAAATCCACCAACATTGAGCTTTTGCAATCCGGTTGGCAACCCCCTCAACAGAAACTCTTTGCAATGTAATACTCGGAATTCAAGTAAAGAAGGAGCCCTCGGGAGTGAATCCACCAGCTGCGGACATTTGCGAATATCAAGCTTGGCTAAAGAAGGAAGATGGACCGGCAGCCGCCCTGTCAACTTAGGGCAGTTGTCAATGTAAAGCTCTTCGAGCTGAGAAAAAACTCCGCCTTCGTTTTCAGCAACAAAAGAAGACCATTTCTGCCACTTCATCATTTTCTCGAACCTTAGAACTTTCAAGGCTCCAAATGGCCGAACTGATGAAGAATTGCTGCCATAAAACTCAATTTTCACTTTAACAACTTCTTCAAACCCAATGACAAAGAGGCGCTGCAAAGAGGATAGCTGCCCAAGTGGTGGCAAGTTGCGACAATGATTACAGTTTTCTAGGCGTAGGAATGTTATGTTAGAGAATGAATGATCCCCAACCCAATCTGGAAGACTTCCGGCGCCATAATTGTTGATGGTGAGACTTTTCAAGTTATTATGGGGCCGGAGATTGTGAAGTACAGATCTTTGACATTCTGAAATATTAGAATCCAATGCATTCCATTCCAACACCAACTCTTCAAGGTACTTTCTATCATTCAAGCATGCTTTCAAAGCATCAGTAGGAGGTACAACGTTTTGGAGCTCTAAAATAGAAAGCCTTCCTCGAAGATTTGTAAGTTTTCCCAACTCTTCAATGCAAGCCCCATTTTGTTTGCTAATGATAAATTTAGTTAATGTTTGTAAACATTTTAGTCTACCTAGCTGCATTGGCATCTCCTTTATGACAGTTCCAGTAATATCAAGATGACGTAAATTAACGAGTTTCCCAACATCACTTGGTAATATTGAAAGATCTTTACAACCTGATAAATTTAATGTTTGCAAATTGCACAGCTTACATATGGAATCAGGCAACCTTTTAATTGTAGTGAAAGAAAGGTTCAAATAACGTAGATGCTTCATTTTGCCAATTGATTCAGGTAACTCAGTCATATTTCGATAGTGAGATAGAGAGAGCACCCGCAAGCATCTTAGATTGGGCAAGAAATCAAGTGGTATTTTTTTTGTCAAGTAGAAGTAGGAATTATCCGATGGCATCAGCTCCAATGGCAAGAATGTGTGCAATCGAGTAGCCTCGTAAGGAACGCCAAATCTCTTAAAGTTATCAAATTCGTTTCTAAAATACGACAAATGACGAATCCTGTTCACAATTTCGGGAGAATTGTCAACCTCCAATCTAAAGGTAAATTGCCCAGACACAAATTTTGCCAAGTCGTTGACAAGATCATGCATTACAAAACTTGATTTATTGCCACTTGATTGTTCCAACAATGATCTTGATGCCAAATCAAGGAAGTAATCTTCACCAACCTCTTCCATTCTTTTGTTTTTAGTTTCTTCTAAGAAACCTTCTGCCATCCATAATAAGACTACTTCATCTTTTACTAAAACACAATCCTTGGGAAATATTGAACAATAAGCAAAACATTGCTTTAGATGTGATGGAAGATATTTATAACTTAATCTTAGAGCCGGAAAAATATTTGTCTTATCAAATGACGAATCCCATAATTCGCTCTTCAATATCCTCTGCCATTCATCAACATCTAGTTTAGAACGCAAGAGACCCCCAATTGTCTTCGCTGCTAAAGGTAGACCTTCACATTTTTTCACAATTTGTCTACCTATTACTTCTAGCTCTCGACGTGCATCAAATTCGTCATCATGGAATGCATATTTTGCAAATAGTGACCAACAATCTCCTTCCACTAACGGCTTTAGATGATCAGTTGGAAGAGCGTTCATGATTGATGCAACACTGCCATTGCGTGTAGTTACAAGGACTATACTTCCTGGTGCCCCAATTTTAAATGGATTACTTAAGACCTCCCAATCAGCATAATTCTCATTCCAAACATCATCTAAAACAAGTAGGAATTTCTTCCCCATCAATTTCTGCTGTAGTCTAACTTGAAGCAGATTTAGATCCTTCATATCACAAGTTGACGAAGTCACTGACTCTAGAACTGTTTTAGTTACTCCAAACACATCAAAATCATCTGAAACACATACCCATGATTGAAGGTCAAAATGTTCCTTCACCCTATTGTCCTTATATACAAGCTGAGCAAGGGTGGTCTTGCCAATTCCCCCCATGCCGACTATGGGAATCACACACAAATTTTCATTGCTGCTTGCATCATTTGAGAGTAACAAGTTTATTATTTTTTCCTTATCATCATCCCTACCAAAAATACCAGATTCTTCAACCAAAGAAGTGCTGGCGCGTCTCTTTACTGATTCTCCTCCAGAACCTTCTTTCAGACCTAGAACATCCTTTTGTCTAACTAAATATTCTAGTTTGTCAAGTAGCTCTTTTATCTTTTGGTTCTCTTTGTTAAAATTACTAAGAAACTTAGAGATAGAGTTGTGTACCTTACTTGAAGTGGTTTGCAATTCAACATCCAACTTATGTTGCAAGGCTTCGGTGGCTATCTCGTCCAAGGTGTCTTCTGCATCATAGACAACATCTTTCAAGTCATCGAGCCACACTTTCACAGCAGGCTTTGTAAGTTGTTTTTCCTCCGCGTCTTCAAGCAGTGCATTCACGGACAGCAATGATATCTTCAACTTCTCTAAGACTCCTTCGTTGAGTTTTCGTTGCTGAAAGAAGTCCATGAACTCAGGAGACGCCATTATTTCAAATAACACTGGGAGGAAGGCAGAGACAACTTCAGCCATGTTTTCTGGTTTGTAATGAAAGGAAATGGAGGAAGGTGATTTCAAACAGCAGAGAAAATGAGATTACAATGGAAGATCAAATGGAAGGAAATGAAGAAAGATGAATGGAGGAAACGGCAGAGCAAAAAGAGATTGCAGTGGAAGAAATGAATGAAACTGGAGGAAGGTGATTGGAAAGAGCAGAGCAAAATGAGATAATTGAAAGCTATGTTTTGCTTTTTACACCAAACTATATATAAACAACATATTCGGGCAACTGTCAACGGCCACAACGTAAGCAATTAAGTCAGAGAAATTTATTGCTTTGTCCCCACCATTATTTATTGTTTGCAACTTGCAATCAAGGAAGGCCATTCCTTGTAAAGAGCAGAGCAATTTTACGCCAAAGAACAACTCACAGGAAACAACCTAACCCGAGTTGTGATTGGCTCATCTCATGTTTCAACAACTCATTAACGTCATTAATTATACAATATATGACGTTAATTATATAAGATAAGCATCTGATCTTCTTGCTTATAATTACAATAATACCACCATCTTCACCTTCTTTATTATCAATCATTTATGTAGAATGCCTTCTTTTTTCTTTTCTTTTTTTGAAGGATTTATATATATACTTGAGCGGATGTGAAAATATATAACACCCCCGTTTTATATTGAGAAGATGAAAAGTAACCCAAATAAAATGAGTGATTTATAAAAATAGTTATGAGTGAACGTGAAAGTAGATGTTCCCTGTTTAGTGTTGATATTTATTTTAATGCAAAGATAATAACGAGAGAAGGAAAAATTTAAATTTTTTTAAAAAAGTCAAGAAAAACAGGTTTAAATATAAAAAAAAGAGGTCAAGTTTGAAAATAATAATAAAATTCAATTATTGCAATTATTTTTATGACAAGTTCACAATAAAAATATTATTTCGTTTCCAGTTCTTTAGTAGTTTTTTTTTTTTTTTTTGGGTCGTTCACAATAAAAATAAAGATTGATCTTAATTGTATGGAAATGCATTAAAGAAAAATTACACCTCTTTAGTTTCTGCTTGTCTTGTATTTTACTCATAAAAGAAAAAAACAAAAAAAATGATGTTATTGGTTTGGTTGTGATTTCTCCAAGTTGATTGTTTTATTATGAAATTGAAGTCCCTAAATAAATCCAAGTCAGTGGATGAAGCACATTGTTATCTTTTTTGAGAGGTAGAGAATGCAAAGAAAGGTCTCTTATCTCTTTTTTGTTTTGCTTGGTTGGGTGGCTTGACTTGTATATGGTAGGAATGCTCTTTGGTTGAAAGGCTTGAAAAGCCCCTTATTTTCTCTTCTTGGCATTTTTCTTCTTTTGTTTCATACATTAGATTAATTCTTTCTTCCTTTCAAAGCTGGCATGCTTTGAAAGTTTCTAAATGTGGCAACTATCGTGCACACTCTTTAGCAAAATAAGCCGCAACTATCGTGCACACGCTTTAGCAAAATAAGCCGCTACCCACCTTATGTTTGGTAGCATTCCCACAGGATCCCCCATTTTCTCTTCCAGAATGGGAATGATCCTCCTTTGTAGCCTTTCCCTCTTTCTATTAAAAAAAAAAAAAAATTGCTATTTCATTCCAAGATAAGTAACCATATTCCAATCGCACCCATTGACCAATTATATGTTATGTACTTGCTCGATTTCATTCCAAGTCGTCTTTAAATAGACTTGATTAATTATAGTATTTTTACCAGCCTCATCAAATTTTACTCACAAAAATAATCCAAAGTACATTTTTTTCTTTTTTAACTACTCACTTTTTTAAACCACTTCCAGGAGCCTTACTATTTTAACTATCAACTTTCACGATTCCATTTAAATATTCTTTTTCATATATTTCTTTATATATTTTTTTAACTTTTTCAAAGAACAGAAAATGAGAGAGAAAATTTATATTATTTTTTATTTATTTTGTGAGTGAATAGTACTCACTATCTTTATTGAGTACTATGCACTCACCATTTATTTTGGGTTAAAATGGTGAGGCTAAAAAAAATTTAGGCAAAAAAAAAATTAATGTTTTTTTTTCCAATTGGTCTCTCCCCAAAAAAATTTTAGCCCTTGGTCCCTCCTCAAATTGAAACCTGGGTCCATCCCTAAGTGCAAATGCTCCATTGAAACCCTGATAGATATGACAGCTCTAGTTGTTTATGTGCATCTCTACTTTCAACTCATAATATCTCCTTGAATCTATTAAATCAAAACCTTAATTAAAGAAATAAATAGAACTTGATTGGAAAATTCTAGACGTTAATCAATGAACTTTCTTTTTCTCCTTAAAGTGTGAAAATGAAAGGGCCAGGAAAACAAAGCAATTATTCTCAAATCGCAAGCGATATTCCAAGCATATCTTATTTGAAAAGACAAATCCCTCGTGATCTTTCCAAGCTTCTGGTTGACGTTTGCATGCTGAATGCTCACCACCTTAAAACACATGAGGCCATCTTTGAGGAAGAAACAAAAGGGAAAAATGCCAATCCAAAGATGTCACCAACATGAAAATTAGTGGGCTATTTTCTGGCATTTGGGTAGATGAAGATATCCAACATCTTTGGGCACCTGTTGAATAAGAGTTAGTTCGACCACTTAAAGCACAAATGACTTCATCATACAAAGCATCTGATCTTCTTGCTTATAATTACAATAATACCACCATCTTCACCTTCTTTATTTTCAATCATTTATGTAGAATACATTTTTTTTTTTTTTTTGAAGGATTTATATATATACTTGAGCGGGTGTGAAAATATATAACACCCCCGTTTTATATTGAGAAGATGAAGGGTAATCCACATAAAGTGAATAATTTATAAAAATTGTTATGAGTGGACGTGAAAGTAGATGTTCGCAGGTTAGTGTTGATATTTATTTTAATGCAAAGATAATAAAGAGAGAAGAAAAAATTAAAACTTTTTTTAAAAAGTCAAGAAAAACAGGTTTAAATATAAAAAAGAGGTCAAATTTGAAAATAATAATAAAATTCAATTATTGCAATTATTTTTATGACAAGTTCACAATAAAAATATTATTTCATTTCCAGTTCTTTAGTAGTTTTTTTTTTTTTTTTTGGGTCGTTCACAATAAAAATAAAGATTGATCTTAATTGTATGGAAATGCATTAAAGAAAAATTACACCTCTTTAGTTTCTGCTTGTCTTGTATTTTACTCATAAAAGAAAAAGAAAAAAAAAATGATATTATTGGTCTGGTTGTGATTTCTCCAAGTTGATTGTTTTATTATGAAACTGAAGTCTCTAAATAAATCCAAGTCAATGGATGAAGTACATTGTTATCTTTTTTGAGAGGTAGAGAATGCAAAGAAAGGTGCTCTTTTATCTCTTTTTTGTTTTCCTTGATTGGGTGGCTTGACTTGTATATGGCAGGAATGCTCTTTGGTTGTAAGGCTTGAAGAGGACCACATATTTGCTATTTCATTCCAAGATAAGTAACCATATTCCAATTGCACCCATTGACCAATTATATGTTACGTTCTCGATTTCATTCCAAGTCGTCTTTAAATAGATTTGAATAGAGCATTTTTACATGTCTCACCAAAATAATCAGAAGTACATTTTTCTCTATTTTAACTATCCACTTTTTTAAAACACCTCCCAACGGCCTTACTATTTGAACTATCAACTTTTACTATTCTATTTAAATATTCTTTTTCAAATATTTCTTTATATTATTTTTTATTTATTTGGTGATCGAATAGTACTCACTATCTTTATTGAATACTATGCACTCACCATTTATTATGGGTTAAAATGGTGAGGTTGAAAAATAAAGATTTTAGCTACTTTTACCAAATTGATTTTACTAAAAAATGATTTTAGTGAGGCTACAAAGAATGCTCACTAATGACAAGTTGAGTGCAAATGCTCTGTTGAAACCATGATAGATGACAACTCTAATTGTTTATGTACATCTCTACTTACAACTCATAATGGGTGATGTTAAACATCACGCCCGGCATGATGCACGTCGGGGTGATTTGATATTTTAAAATAATAAAATATAATATTTTAATATTATAATTTTAAAAATATATATATAGCTGGTGTGCATGACTGTTCATGCACGCAGACGTTCTGTATATCGTGGCCCACTCATAATATCTCCTTGAATCTATTAAGTCAAAACCTTAATTAAAGAAATAAACTATTTATTTTATTTGACCGAGAACTTGATTGGAAAATTCTAGCCGTTAATCAATGAACTTTCTTTTTCTCCTTATAGTGTGAAAATGAAAGGGCCAGGAAAACAAAGCAATTATTCTCAAATCGCAAGCGACATTCCAAGCATATCTTATTTGAAAAGACAAATCCCTCGTGATCTTCCCACGCTTCTGGTTGAAGTTTGCATGCTGAATGCTCACCACCTTAAACACATGGGGCCGGGGCCATCTTTGAGGAAGAAACAAATCGGAA
>NC_081541.1:44803695-44806428 GCF_901000735.1 Corylus avellana
CGTTATTTGAACCTTTCTTTCACTAAAATTGTAAGGTTGCCTGATTCCATATGTAAGTTGTGCAATTTGCAAACATTGAATTTATCAGGTTGTAAAGGTCTTTCTATATTACCAAGAGATGTGTGGAAACTCGTTAATTTACGTCATCTTGATATTACTGGAACTACCATAAAGGAGATGCCAAAGCAATTGAGTAGACTAAAATGCCTACGAACATTAACTAAATTTATCATCAGCAAACATAGTGGGGCTTGCATTGAAGAACTGGGAAAACTTTCAAATCTCCAAGGAAAGCTTTCTATTTTAAAGCTCCAAAATGTTGTATCTCCTGAGGATGCTTTGAAAGCATGCTTGAAAGAAAGGAAGTACCTTGAGGAGTTGGTGTTGGAATGGAATGCATTAGATACTAATATTTCAGAATGTCAAAGATTTGTACTTGACAATCTTCGGCCTCATCGTAACTTGAAAAGTCTCACTATCAACAACTATGGCGCTGAAACTTTTCCAGATTGGATAGGGCATCATTCATTCCTTAATATAGTGTCCCTTCGCTTAGAAAACTGTAGACATTGTTGTAACTTGCCACCACTTGGGCAACTACCCTCTTTGAGGTACCTCTCTGTTGTTGGGTTTGAAGAAGTAGTTAAAGTGGATCGTGAGTTTTATGGGAGCGATTCTTCATCGGCTAAGCCATTTGGAGCCTTGAAAGTTCTAAGGTTCGAGCAAATGTTGAAGTGGGAGGAATGGTCTTCTTTTGGTGCTGAAAACGAAGGCGGACCTTTTCCTCAACTTGAGGAGCTTTATATTAGTTTCTGCCACAAGCTAACCGGAGAGCTGCCCATCCATCTTCCTTCTTTAGCCAAACTTGAGATTTTGGAATGTCCGCAGTTGGCTGCCTCATTCCCAAGGGCTCCTTTGCACGAATTGTATTTAAAAAATTGTAATAAGGTTCAGTTAAAGGAATTGCCAACCGGACTGCAGAAGCTCAAAATTGAAGGATTTGAGTCTCTTCCCCAAGGACTGGTGGACTCCAACGGCTGCCTTCAAAAGTTAACAATCAAAAAGTATATGAAGTTAGAGCTCCCAACACACTTTTCGTCCCTTGAAACGTTGAAGTTGGACAATTGTGATTCCCTCAAGTCATTTCCATTAGATTTATTCTCAAAGCTTTATAAAATCAACATCTCTGGGTGTACGAATCTGGGATCATTTACAGCTTCAGAACAACATGGACGTGATTTAGTGACCTTGCATATTCACATTAGCAATTGCCCGAATTTTGTATCTTTTCCAAAAGAAGGAATTCGTGCCCCCAACCTTAAATCCTTTTGGGTACAAAAATGTGAAAGTCTGAGGTCACTGCCAGAGAAGATGCATATACTCCTCCCTTCTCTTGAAAAATTTGCTATAACCGATTGTCCAGAAGTTGAATTGTTACCTAAAGGGGGCTTTCCTTCCAATCTGCAAATTCTTAACGTTGAGTACTGTGAGAAACTCTTTGCTAGTCGGATGGAATGGGGTTTGCAAAAACTTTCGTCTATTAGACGTTTGTATATCGGTAGCAAATCTGAAGATGTGGTGTCTTTTCCAGAGCCAGGGTTGATGCCTTCTTGTTTGACTTCTCTTTCGTTCTATCGATTTCCAAATATGAAATCTTTGGACAAGAAAGGGCTTCAACACCTCACCTCTCTTCAAAAATTGTCGGTCAATGACTGCCCTAAGCTCAAGTACATGCCCAAAGAGGTGTTGCCTGCCTCGCTTTCAATTATACGTATCTATAGCTGCCCTTTGTTAAGGAAATGGTGGCAAAGTAAGAAAGGAAAAGAACGACGAAAGATTCCCGACGTCGATAACGTAATTTTTGATTGGGAAGTTTATATTGGTTGAGCCAAAAGCCTCGCAAGAGTCCCACTTTCAGTTATAATACCTGCACAACGATTAGGTAATTGCTTTTCTCAATCAGCTAATTATTAATATGATCCTCTTGCTTCTCGTAATAAATTTCGCTTCCTTTTATTAGTGTCGAATTGTTTGTCTATTTGTTTAATTAATTGTATGGGAAACTTTTAATTACCAGAATCTGGTAGTTCGAAGAGGTGGGTGACAATTACAAGAAGCAAGAAGCGGGCAAATAGATTCTATGATCCTGTGTGGCACGAATGCTTGAAGGTCAGCTAACAATCCAACTCTTAAATATTTGGTTCAGTTTTTCACGAATTGGGTCTATTTTATATTTGCTGAATTCAAGCCCATAAATTTATTTTATTTATAACAAAAAGTGTGGGATCTTTTTTATTAAAAAATGGTAACATCTGTGTTGATCTGATTTAGTTATCCTAGGCACATGTTATATCTGATCTGCTTAGATTGTTATGCGCAAGTGAACACGTGAAATTTGCCCCCTATTTTCCAATGGCATATTACATGCTTACAACTGTATGATTCCATGATAACCAGTACTAGCTGAAAGAAATATCTGTTGTTTCCTTAAATGATCCGGTTCTTCTAGAAAATGTGCACAGATCTATATAGAACGAAGACCAGTTTATAGGGAAGAATTCTGAATGAAAGGACTTGTGAAGAATTTATGGAATAAATATAACAGATGGAATAAAGATTCAATATCTAATCTGAACTTGTGTTTTAATGTGTCCTTCAAATATAAATCATATAATCAGTAAACTCATGTTACAAAAATTGTGGTGCAGAAAAAAGACTGTCATGGGATGGAGG
>NC_081541.1:44806528-44809385 GCF_901000735.1 Corylus avellana
ATCCCATAATCATCATACTACCCTCAAACTAAATTTTGACAACTACAATCTGTGGAAGTTTTTAGTCACAAACCTTCTAGAAGGGCATAGCCTCTTTGGTTATGTCGACGGTACCAACCCACCCCCTCCTCCCAAACAGACCCTCACTGAAACTGCAGAAACGGCTGATAACCCAGCATACCAAACTTGGTATCATCAAGATAAAAAGGTCCTCAGCGTAATTGTTTCCACCTTAGAAGCGGAAATACTACCACATGTTCTCAACTTGTCCTCCTCTTGAGAGGTTTGGCTCACACTTGAGACTCTATTCTCGGCTCACTCTCAAGCCCGCATCGTAGCACAGTGAGCTCTTTTCAGTATCTATCTCTCACATGGCCAGATTTGTCATTTGCCGTAAACAAGGTATCACAATCCATGCAGGAACCCCGAGACACCCATTGGACAGCAGTCAAGCGCATCCTGCGTTACTTAAAGTTCACAAGTGATCATACATTCTCAATATATCGCTCATCTTCGCATTCTCTCACAGCATATTCAGACTCTAACTGGGCGGGATGCCCCGATGATCGTCGATCAACTTCTGGATATTGTACCTTTCTCGGCAGAAATCTACTCTCATGGAGTTCGAAAAAGCAGCCCACGGTATCAAGATCTAGCACCGAATCTGAGTATAAAGCCTTAGCAAATGCCTCATCCGAATTGGTAGGGATTCAAGCTCTTCTTCGTGAACTTGGTCAGCATTTCCAGCATCCTCCGATCTTACATTGTGACAATATCGGAGCCACATATCTCTCCTCCAATCCTATGTTTCATGCACGAACAAAACATATAGCCATCGACTATCATTTTGTTCGTGACTTAGTGGCTGCCAAGGAACTTGACATTCATTTCATCTCTGGGAAAGACCAAATAGCTGACATCCTTACCAAACCTTTAGTTTCACAGAAGTTCCTGGTGCTAAAATCCAACCTCAACGTTAGCATGCCCACGTCGAGTTTGAGGGGGTGTATTGGAACAGATAAATCACAAACAACTGATTGTGATAAAGATAATGACAAAGGAACTTTGTTCAAACAGAAACTCTTGCAGAAACAAGAACTGAAGTGAATTACTTCTCAAAGACAATTTAGGATTTGGTTTCTATCAGTTATTGATCTTGTAAACAAAATAATCTCTTTGTTATTATAAATAAGACACACTGCCATATGATTGAATAGGCAGAAAACACAAAAACAATATTCTTCTATACTACATAACTACTACAAAAAATATAAACAAAAAAAAGACTTGTTACCTCTTTAGCCACACTGGCACGCAGGCCTCAGATAAAAACGCAGCCCTACATACCCAAATGTTCTCATGACACTGGTAATGTAGCTACTCTCTCAGCAGAGGAGCTTGGCAAGGCCAAAATTTGAAACCTTTGGATTCCACAGCTTGTCAACTGAAATGTTACTCAATTTTTATATCGTGGTAAACAACTTTGGGTTCCAATGCCATTAACTTGTCAGGACACCCTGATCGTATTATGGCCAAATACGTGTTTTTTAGTGGGCCTAGGTCTAGGGTTTTGTAAATGTTATAAATACATATAGAAGATAGAGGTACGAGTTTTGCATATAGAGTTCTGTAGTTTGTGCTAAGAGAGCGTTTAAGATATTGAGTGTTAGGGTTAGTCTCTCTTAGAGTAAAATGTTGTGTCTGTATCACAGATCGTATACAATTGAAGTCAATCGGAGTTCTAGTGAAGGGAGATCACGTAGAAGGATTGTGCCAGATGTTATGGAAAGGGCTACTCGGTAAAAGTTAAGTGGGTTGCTTGCCTTATGCAAGAGTGTCAGCTTCAAAGGTTTTGTAAGTGTGAACTTCTTGTAATCCGTATTCTTTTACTGATTTAGTTGATTTTCTAAGTTTGGCAGCCCCAGAGAGGTTTTACATTTAGAGAGTTTTCTAAATAGTTTCCTCTTCGTAACCAAATATCTGTGTCCATGTGATTTATTGTTTTACGTATTTTGGTTGTATGATTGTTTAATTTTAATTCCGCATAGGATTTGCATACACCTATTCAGCCCCTTATAGGTGTCGTTTGGAGTCCTATATATATTTTTCATAGCACACACTCTTAGTTGAAATTGTTTGCAACAGAAAATCCATATGCAGTGAAGGGTATGTAGATAACCAAGCCCCTATGCAGAAAAAAAGAAAAGAAAAGATAACTTAGTCATCTTAGCCTAGCTGATTGGTAGCGAAGTTTGGAGGAAAGTTTGTCAATTTTTGTAAAGGGTGAGAAAAGGAGGTAGAGGGTTTATTCTTAAACTTAGATTAGGAAAATTGAATTTTTTAAGTGTTTGATTATGCATGAGAAACCATAGGAAAATAGTGGGCACGAACCTAAATGACAAAAGTTACCACATAGTTCCAAAACTTCACTCCCTAAGAGCAAGTGCCCACAACTTCATTCATCTGGAAGAAAGAAATGATGGATGTTGCTCAATTATTAGAGGAAGTTTTTAGCATGTCTTTACTATTGGTTGAATATGTTGCTGAGACATGTAACTAATCATATATATATATATATAAAAGCCGAGTTTTGACGTAGGGAATGCTTAGAATTGCGACACGTGTCCTCCTAACTCCATCTCCCACGTCTCTCTCTCTCTCTCTCTCTCTCTCTCTCCCTCTATCTCAACTTAAATGTCTTAAACTAATTCTATGGTTTAAGACATTTAATTAATTGTGCTAACTCTCACTCTCCCATAATTTGTCTTTCAACCGTTTTTTTCTCTCTCTCTCTCTCTCTCTCTCTCTCTATCTCCACTTAAATGTCTTAAACTGATTTTATGGTTTAAGACAATTA
>NC_081541.1:44809485-44844778 GCF_901000735.1 Corylus avellana
CATCACTCCCATTAGCTGTTTCCGGTATACCTGTGGTTTAGAAAGCAAAACATATCACCTTCCTCCTTATCCTTTATTTTCTTCCGTTGCATTCTCCTTTTGCTCTGCCCTTCGCTCCATTGATCTTCCTTTCATTTGATCTTCCATTGCAATCTCACTTTGCTCTGCGGTTTGCAATCACCTTCCTTTACTTCCTTTTATTTCTTCCAATGGCTGGGGCCTTAGTGGGAGGAGCTTTTCTTTCCGCCTCCCTCCAAGTGTTATTTGACAGGATGGCATCTCTCGAATTCATGGACTTCTTTCGACAGCGCAAACTCAACAAAGGAGACGTAGAGAAGTTGAAGATAAGATTGTTGTCCGTGCATAAACTGTGCGAAGATGCCGAGGAAAAGCAACTTATGGATCTTTCTGTGAAAGAGTGGCTTCATAGCCTGAAAGATGTTGTCTACGATGCAGAAGACGTGTTAGACGAGATAGCCACTGAGGCCTTGCAGTGTAAGTTGGATGCTGAATTTCAAACCACTGCAACTAAGGTACGAAACTCCATCTCCACTTTTTTCAATCATTTTGTCAAGGAGATAGAGCCTAAGATAAAAAAGCTACTTGACAAACTAGAATATCTGGCAAGACAAAAGGATGAT
The DNA here is from genome assembly GCF_901000735.1 of Corylus avellana. NCBI lineage: Eukaryota > Viridiplantae > Streptophyta > Magnoliopsida > Fagales > Betulaceae > Corylus > Corylus avellana. Next base: position 44,810,127 of record NC_081541.1, read on the forward strand.
CTAGGTCTAAGAGAAGGCGTTGGAGGAGAATCATCAAAAAGATTTATCACGACTTCTTTGGTCGAAGAATCTGATATTTTTGGTAGGGATGATGATAAGGAAAAAATAATAAGCTTATTGGTCTTGGATGATGCATCTTGTAATAAAAATCTGTGTGTGATTCCCATAGTTGGCATGGGAGGAATTGGCAAGACCACCCTTGCTCAACTTGTGTACAAGGACAAGAGGGTGAAGGAGCATTTTCACCTTCAAGCATGGGTTTGTGTTTCGGATGAATTTGACGTGTTAAAGCTTACAAAAACAATTTTAGAAGAAGTAGGTTCGTCTACTAATACTGATAGTAATAATCTAAATTTGCTTCAACTTACACTAAATGAGAAATTGATGGACAAGAAATTTCTAATAGTTCTAGATGATGTTTGGAATGAGAATTATGTTGATTGGGAGATGTTAAGTAAGCCATTTAAATCTGGGGCACCTGGAAGTACGGTCATTGTAACTACACGCAATGACGATGTTGCATCAATCATGCGCACTATTCCAACTCACCGTCTAAATACGTTACTGGAAGAAGATTGTTGGTCACTATTTGCAAAACATGCATTCCTCGATGGCATCTTTGATGCACGTCCAGAGCTAGAAGCAATTGGTAGACAAATTGTGAAAAAGTGTGAAGGCCTACCTTTAGCAGCCAAGACGATTGGGGCTCTCCTGCGATCTAAACTAGATGTGGATGAATGGCAGAAGATATTGAAGAGCGAACTATGGGATTCGCCAATCGACAAGACAAACATTCTTCCAGCTTTAAGATTAAGTTACAAATATCTTCCCCAACAATTAAAGCAATGTTTTGCTTATTGTTCAATATTTCCCAAGGATTATGTTTTAGAAAAAGATCAAGTAGTCCTATTATGGATGGCAGAAGGTTTCTTAGAAGAAACTAGAAACAAAGGAATGGAAGAGGTTGGTGAAGACTACTTCCTTGCTTTGGCATCAAGATCATTGTTTGAACAATCAAGTGGCAACAAATCAGGTCTTATAATGCATGATCTTGTCAACGACTTGGCAAAATTTGTTTCTGGACAATTTACCTTTAGACTGGAGGTTGACAATTCTCAAGAAATTTTGAACAAGACTCGCCATTTGTCATATTTAAGAAAACGATATAACAACTTTAAGAAGTTTGAGGCACTTTACAAGTCTACTCGATTGCACACATTCTTGCCATTGAAGTTGTCACCATCAAGTAGTTACTACTTCTTAACAGAAAAAGTACCACTTGACTTATTGCCAAATCTAAGCTCATTGCGGGTGCTCTCTCTATCTCACCATTATAATAGGATTGAGTTGCCTGAATCAATTGGCAAACTTAAGCATTTACGTTATTTGAACCTTTCTTTCACTAAAATTATAAGGTTGCCTGATTCTATATGTAAGTTGTACAATTTGCAAACATTGAATTTATCAAGTTGTGAAGGTCTTTCTGTATTACCAAGAGATGTGTGGAAACTTGTTAATTTACGTCATCTTGATATTACTGGAACTATCATAAAGGAGATGCCAATGCAGTTGAGTAGACTAAAATGCCTACGAACATTAACTAAATTTTTCATCAGCAAACATAGTGGGGCTTGCATTGAAGAGTTGGGAAAACTGTCAAATCTCCGAGGAAGGCTTTCTATTTTAGAGCTCCAAAATGTTGTATCTCCTGAGGATGCTTTGAAAGCATGCTTGAAAGAAAGGAAGTACCTTGAGGAGTTGGTGTTGGAATGGAATGCATTAGATACTAATATTTCAGAATGTCAAAGATTTGTACTTGACAATCTTCGGCCTCATCATAACTTGAAAAGTCTCACTATCAACAACTATGGCGCTAAAACTTTTCCAGATTGGATAGGGCATCATTCATTCCTTAATACAGTGTCCCTTCGCTTAGAAAGCTGTAGACATTGTTGTAACTTGCCACCACTTGGGCGACTACCCTCTTTGAGGTACCTCTCTATTGTTGGGTTTGAAGAAGTAGTTAAAGTGGATCGTGAGTTTTATGGGAGCGATTCTTCATCGGCTAAGCCATTTGAAGCCTTGAAAGTTCTAAGGTACGAGCAAATGTTGAAGTGGGAGGAATGGACTTCTTTTGGTGCTGAAAATGAAGGTGGACCTTTTCCACAACTTGAAGAGCTTTATATTAGTTTATGCCCCAAGCTAACAGGAGAGCTGCCCATCCATCTTCCTTCTTTGGCCAAACTTGAAATTCTTGAATGTCCGCAGTTGGCTGCCTCACTCCCAAGGGCTCCTTCTTTGCACGAATTGTATTTTAAAAATATTAATGAGGTTCAGTTAAAGGAATTGCCAACCGGACTACAGAAGCTCAAAATTGAAGGATTTGAAGCACTAGAGTCTCTTCCCCAAGGACTGGTGGACTCCAATGGCTGCCTTCAAAAGTTAACAATCAAAAAGTGTATGAAGTTAGAGTTCCCAACACACTTTTCATCCCTTGAAACGTTGAAGTTGGACAATTGTGATTCCCTCAAGTCATTTCCATTAGATTTATTCTCAAAGCTTTATAAAATCAACATCTCTGGGTGTACGAATCTGGGATCATTTACTGCTTCAGAACAACATGGACGTGATTTAGTGACCTTGCATATTCACATTAGCAATTGCCCGAATTTTGTATCTTTTCCAAAAGAAGGAATTCGTGCCCCCAACCTTAAATCCTTTTGGGTACAAAAATGTGAAAGTCTGAGGTCACTGCCAGAGAAGATGCATATACTCCTCCCTTCTCTTGAAAAATTTGCTATAACCGATTGTCCAGAAGTTGAATTGTTACCTAAAGGGGGCTTTCCTTCCAATCTGCAAATTCTTAACGTTGAGTACTGTGAGAAACTCTTTGCTAGTCGGATGGAATGGGGTTTGCAAAAACTTTCGTCTATTAGACGTTTGTATATCGGTAGCAAATCTGAAGATGTGGTGTCTTTTCCAGAGCCAGGGTTGATGCCTTCTTGTTTGACTTCTCTTTCGTTCTATGGATTTCCAAATATGAAATCTTTGGACAAGAAAGGGCTTCAACACCTCACCTCTCTTCAAAAATTGTCGGTCAATGACTGCCCTAAGCTCAAGTACATGCCCAAAGAGGTGTTGCCTGCCTCGCTTTCAATTATACGTATCTATAGCTGCCCTTTGTTAAGGAAATGGTGGCAAAGTAAGAAAGGAAAAGAACGACGAAAGATTCCCGACGTCGATAACGTAATTTTTGATTGGGAAGTTTATATTGGTTGAGCCAAAAGCCTCGCAAGAGTCCCACTTTCAGTTATAATACCTGCACAACGATTAGGTAATTGCTTTTCTCAATCAGCTAATTATTAATATGATCCTCTTGCTTCTCGTAATAAATTTCGCTTCCTTTTATTAGTGTCGAATTGTTTGTCTATTTGTTTAATTAATTGTATGGGAAACTTTTAATTACCAGAATCTGGTAGTTCGAAGAGGTGGGTGACAATTACAAGAAGCAAGAAGCGGGCAAATAGATTCTATGATCCTGTGTGGCACGAATGCTTGAAGGTCAGCTAACAATCCAACTCTTAAATATTTGGTTCAGTTTTTCACGAATTGGGTCTATTTTATATTTGCTGAATTCAAGCCCATAAATTTATTTTATTTATAACAAAAAGTGTGGGATCTTTTTTATTAAAAAATGGTAACATCTGTGTTGATCTGATTTAGTTATCGTATGCACATGTTATATCTGATCTGCTTAGATTGTTATGTGCAACTCAGTGCAAGTGTTAACATATTGTTATTTTCTGATGAATAGGTACTGCAAATTTGGTGGTGCCTTGTTGGACTTATGGTGCGTACAAAATCGAGATCATGGGAATATTGGTCTCTTCTTTTCTGCAGTAGAGGCTTTGAATTGTCAATTTGTATCTTTCTCCTGAAAGCTGGCATGTGGGAAAAGGTAATGAATGGCAGCAGAGGATTTTTTATAGCCTCAGCATTTTCTTTTGTTTTTTTTTGTCTGACTTGTTTTGTTTCTCTTGAGTGCGTATAAACTACACACCACCATGTTAGTTTTAATCCACTTTATCTTCCATCCCTTCCAAAATGAGATGAAAAGATTCTGTTGAAATGGGACTTTTTCATGCCATTATTCAGTTAAATAGATTTATTTTTTTTATCCTAGGAGTTTCTCTGATATATTGCTTTCTATTTGTTAGGTGGCGTCATTCCTTTGGGTTTAGAAGAATTTGGGTTGATCATGAGCTTGAAGAAACCTGTTTGTTTGATTATATTTTAGTTCAAAGAGAATGCGGAAAGCTACAAACTTTTTTATCTTAAAAATGAAGAACAGGTTGATCTCTTTTTTCCTCCCCTGCTGTTGTGCTGCTTTACTGTTATTGTCAAGCACTCTGCTGACAGTTTTCTTTCAATATTTTATTTACAATTATGTATCTGAATATTTCTAAGGAAAGTACATACATCCCTTTCAATTTAGTTCAAAAATTGACAAACATGTAGGGGTAATATATGGTCCTATTTGGTTTTTTTAAGAAATGGATAAAAAAAGTTTGCATATAATTTTTTTTTAGAAAAAAGAACAAGAAGAAATCATGTTATTAGTGATTTTTCTAGAGTTTATCAACAATGATTGCTGTCATAATGGCTTTGTATAATGGAGTCATTTGTGATATAAGTCGTGGAAACTAACTCCTATTTAACAGGTGCCCAAAGATGTTGGATATCTTCATCTACAACCCAAATACCAGAAAATGGATGTTGGTGACATCCTTGGATTGGCATTTTGCCCATTTGGTTCTTCGTCAAAGATGGCCCCAAGTTTTAAGGTGGTTAGCATTCAGCATGCAAACTTTAACCAAATTTCTTAAGGGGGACAGAAAAATGGAAGACTTTGCTTGAAGCTTGTGAACACCATTAGAGATTTTTGTTTTCAAATAAGATACTTGTATGGAACTTTCCCTGATTCTTTGCAAAGCGGTGGGCAAGGGCTCGTAAATGCTATTGCTTTCAGTATTTCACCAATTGAGACAGATATCATATGGAACGTCCCCGTTTTGACCAATTATAAGGCCATCCATCTTTGTATCCTCTTCCATGTTGCTTTCATGTGGCATATCCCTTTCTGTTATCTAATATTAGTAGATATTATGAATCCAGAACATCCTCCAAGACCCTGTGATCAGACAGGTATGCTGATTTTCAAATTTCATTTCCCATAAGAGTGAAATTGGATTTTTTTTACTGTTTTCTGCGGTATATGGGTAGACTAACTGAAGCAGGGTATGTTTTCTGATTGGGAATTATGTGTTACTTTTTTCACCAACTGAAGCAGAAACAGAAACAGAATACTCAATTGAATGGTGTACAAGTGCACCAATACAACCCCAGAGCAATTACAAGTAATGACTATCTTATTGAAAGCAGAACTTCATGTTACCGATCGTACTTGAGAATCCCTTTATAATATTTCTGCTTCCCTGCCAGGTCACTGTCATTCTGTAAGCTTCAGAAGCAGAGGAATTCTCTCAAGTATTAACAAAGCCTCTCAGATCTCTCCTTTAGGATACACCTGGACAGATCTTTGTGGCATTTGAGAAACCAGGAGAAGTCCCAGCTTGTCATGTTGTATTGCTGTAATAGGTCAAGAGGTGGAAGCTCACCTTATATCAGATTCATTTTTCTTACACATTCACCGTCAGAGGTCAAGAGGCATTTATACCTCCTTGTTCAACAAAGGGTAATAATCGTGGGAATACAATGTTTCTTTTTCGAAAGTTTACCCACAACGACTAGTGTCATATTATGGCTTTGTATGATGGAGTCATTTGTGTTAACTATCTCCTATTTAACAGGTGCCCAAAGATGTTGGATATCTTCATCTCTACAACCCAAATACCAGAAAATGGATGGCGCTGACGCTGAGACATCTTTGTAAAATATCTGAACAACTACATGTTGTGGTGTAACTTGTATTTCACAAGTCATACGTGTGGCCCATTCGTTGTCTTTGGCTTATAGTGTTCTAGTAATATTTGCCTCTCCTTTTACAAGTAGTATTGGAGACTTGAGGTTATTACCCTAGCCGAAGTCAGTGTTCCACTACTACTTGTTTTTGGAGTATCCCTTCACCGACTTATTGCCTTATAAAAGGGAGGCTTTGCAACAAGGCAAAGTGGAAGAAAAATTAGAAGCCACATGTCTCATTAGGGTTTTCTCACTTTGCTGTGCCTTATGGCACTTAGAGAAGAATAGAGTTTTCTTTGTCAATTTTCTCTCTTGTGTGAGAGTGAGATTTAGGTGTATTGGGGCTTTGAGTTTTGAGTGATTTTCTTCCTGTTATCTTTGTACTCAATCTTTTATTAGTGAATTTCTTCCGGGTCGTCTTCGCCAGTGGATGTAGGCTTGTTAAGCCGAACCACTTATATCTTGATGTCTTGTGTGATTGATCTATTTTCTATTATGTTCTTTTCTACTTCTTTGGGATCCTATATTTAATTCCGTGCGCAACACTACATTTAAATACCAGGAAATTGATGGTGCCCATTTTATTCTTCGTCAAAGATGGCCCCAAGTTTAAAGGTGGTGAGCAATCAGCATGCAAACTTTGAACAGAATTCTCATCGGAAACAGGAAAATGGAAAACTTTCATTGAAGCTTGTGAAGATCATGAGGGATTTTTTTTTTTTTTCAAATAAGATAGTCGTATGCAAAGCAGTGGGCAAATGCTCGTAAAAATCGAAATGTTACCGCTTTCAGTATTTCACAAATTGAGACAACTTAATCTAACTTTTGTTTTCAATTCAAATATGTTCCTTTGTTTAGATACAAAGTTGTACAGTACAGCATGACTTGTTATAGGATCGTGCTGTCCTTTTTTGTGTCTTCTATGAATGCAAAATCAGATGTATTTTTCTAAATGTTTGCACTAATTCTTGCGATTTGAGAATAATTGTTCTCTTTCATTTTCACACAATTAGGAGAAAAATAAATTCGACTAATGCTTATGCATGATTTGGAAAATTGAATTTTGCTCAAGGGTAACCTGTGCACATTCATTCTTCATGTAATTTGATCCAAAATGATGCTCAGGCACCACCACATTATTGATCAAATCAGTTTCTACTATATCTTGGCCCTCAAATAGTGGTCTTAAGTAAAAGTTTAATAGCCTAGAGCATCATGACCCGAGATTTACCAATTCTTACAACCAAGATTCCAGCCTCAAGACTAAGAAAGCCTGTCTTTTCCGGATGCAATCATTTAACATGTAATTAGTTACATGTCTCAGCAACATATTCAACCAATAGTAAAGACACGCTAAAAACTTCCTCTAATAATTGAGCAACATCCATCATTTCTTTCTTCCAGATGAATGAAGTTGCCGGGCACTTGCTCTTAGGGAGTGAAGTTTTGGAACTATGTGGTAACTTTTGTCATTTAGGTTCGTGCCCACTATTTTCCTATGGTTTCTCATGCATAATCAAACACTTAAAAAATTCAATTTTCCTAATCTAAGTTTAAGAATAAACCCTCTACCTCCTTTTCTCACCCTTTACAAAAATTGACAAACTTTCCTCCAAACTTCGCTACCAATCAGCTAGGCTAAGATGACTAAGTTATCTTCTTCTTTTTTTCTGCATAGGTGCTTGGTTATCTACATACCCTTCACTGCATATGGATTTTCTGTTGCAAACAATTTCAACTAAGAGTGTGTGCTATGAAAAATATATATACGACTCCAAACGACACCTATAAGGGGCTGAATAGGTGTATGCAAATAATATGCGGAATTAAAACTAAACAATCATACAACCAAAATATGTAAAACAATAAATCACATGGATAGAGATATTTGGTTACGAAAATGAAACTATTTAGAAAACTCTCTAAATGTAAAACCTCTCTGGGGCTGCCAAACTTAGAAAATCAACTAAATCAGTAAAAGAATACGGATTACAAGAAGTTCACACTTACAAAACCTTTGAAGCTGACACTCTTGCATAAGGCAAGCAACCCACTTAACTTTTACCGAGTAGCCCTTTCCATAACATCTGGCACAATCCTTCTACGTGATCTCCCTTCACTAGAACTCCGATTGACTTCAATTGTATACGATCTGTGATACAGACACAACATTTTACTCTAAGAGAGACTAACCCTAACACTCAATATCTTAAACGCTCTCTTAGCACAAACTACAGAACTCTATATGCAAAACTCGTACCTCTATCTTCTATATGTATTTATAACATTTACAAAACCCTAGACCTAGGCCCACTAAAAAACACGTATTTGGCCATAATACGATCAGGGTGTCCTGACAAGTTAATGGCATTGGAACCCAAAGTTGTTTACCACGATATAAAAATTGAGTAACATTTCAGTTGACATGCTGTGGAATCCAAAGGTTTCAAATTTTGGCCTTGCCAAGCTCCTCTGCTGAGAGAGTAGCTACATTACCAGTGTCATGAGAACATTTGGGTATGTAGGGCTGCGTTTTTATCTGAGGCCTGCGTGCCAGTGTGGCTAAAGAGGTAACAAGTCTTTTTTTGTTTATATTTTTTGTAGTAGTTATGTAGTATAGAAGAATATTGTTTTTGTGTTTTCTGCCTATTCAATCATATGGCAGTGTGTCTTATTTATAATAACAAAGAGATTATTTTGTTTACAAGATCAATAACTGATAGAAACCAAATCCTAAATTGTCTTTGAGAAGTAATTCACTTCAGTTCTTGTTTCTGCAAGAGTTTCTGTTTGAACAAAGTTCCTTTGTCATTATCTTTATCACAATCAGTTGTTTGTGATTTATCTGTTCCAATACACCCCCTCAAACTCGACGTGGGCATGCTAACGTTGAGGTTGGATTTTAGCACCAGGAACTTCTGTGAAACTAAAGGTTTGGTAAGGATGTCAGCTATTTGGTCTTTCCCAGAGATGAAATGAATGTCAAGTTCCTTGGCAGCCACTAAGTCACGAACAAAATGATAGTCGATGGCAATATGTTTTGTTCGTGCATGAAACATAGGATTGGAGGAGAGATATGTGGCTCCGATATTGTCACAATGTAAGATCGGAGGATGCTGGAAATGCTGACCAAGTTCACGAAGAAGAGCTTGAATCCCTACCAATTCGGATGAGGCATTTGCTAAGGCTTTATACTCAGATTCGGTGCTAGATCTTGATACCGTGGGCTGCTTTTTCGAACTCCATGAGAGTAGATTTCTGCCGAGAAAGGTACAATATCCAGAAGTTGATCGACGATCATCGGGGCATCCCGCCCAGTTAGAGTCTGAATATGCTGTGAGAGAATGCGAAGATGAGCGATATATTGAGAATGTATGATCACTTGTGAACTTTAAGTAACGCAGGATGCGCTTGACTGCTGTCCAATGGGTGTCTCGGGGTTCCTGCATGGATTGTGATACCTTGTTTACGGCAAATGACAAATCTGGCCATGTGAGAGATAGATACTGAAAAGAGCTCACTGTGCTACGATGCGGGCTTGAGAGTGAGCCGAGAATAGAGTCTCAAGTGTGAGCCAAACCTCTCAAGAGGAGGACAAGTTGAGAACATGTGGTAGTATTTCCGCTTCTAAGGTGGAAACAATTACGCTGAGGACCTGTTTATCTTGATGATACCAAGTTTGGTATGCTGGGTTATCAGCCGTTTCTGCAGTTTCAGTGAGGGTCTGTTTGGGAGGAGGGGGTGGGTTGGTACCGTCGACATAACCAAAGAGGCTATGCCCTTCTAGAAGGTTTGTGACTAAAAACTTCCACAGATTGTAGTTGTCAAAATTTAGTTTGAGGGTAGTATGATGATTATGGGATTGGAGAGTTGATACACGAGCAGAAGAATCAGCCATTGATCACTTTTTCTTTCTTTCCTTTTTTTTTTTTTTTTGTGAACTCTTCTATTCTTCTTCTACGAACTCGACGCAAAGATGATGCGGGTCAGTGACGGGCTGCGTGGGTGAATGGACGATCTGCAGTGATGGATTGGTGATGCCGAGGGTCCGGAAGTGAACGGAAGTGTCGCGGTGTCGTGGGTTTGGACGGTGAACAACAGGTCTGGCGTGCGACCGGCGATCTGCAGGGGTGTGTGGCCGGATCTCCAGCAGTGGTGGATCTCCGGCAAGCTGGTCGGCGAACAGCGGTCACACCGGTGGAGGTCCCGTCAGTCCGATTTGGGTCAGCCGTGCGCTGGGTCTCCTGCAGTCCGGTTTGGAGGCCGGCGATGTCATGTGGCTTGGGTCTCCTGCGAACGGCAGTGAACGAAACAGCAACACCGTGGGTTTGCAGGTCCTCAGATCAGCAGGTCCGGTGGTGAACAGCAGCTCCGGCAGTGCAGAGATCCGGCAGTGTGGGTCCGGCGGTGTTGTGGCAGATCTAGTGTTGCGGGTCTGCGGTCTGGTGTTGCGGCTTGGAGGTGTTGCGGGACTGGGTTGCTTCCATGGAGAGGTCCGGCAGTCTCGCAGGTCTGGTCGTGAAGGGGAGCTCTGGCTTGGCATATGAGTCTAGGAGCAGGGCGTTTTTACAAACTCAAAAAGAAATCAAGTAATTGAAATCAATCTGAAAGATAAGAAATATAAAGGAAAATCTAACAATTGGTGTTAGCCTGTTGGCTCTGATACCATATAGAAGAATATTGTTTTTGTGTTTTCTGCCTATTCAATCATATGGCAGTGTGTCTTATTTATAATAACAAAGAGATTGTTTTGTTTACAAGATCAATAACTGATAGAAACCTAATCCTAAATTGTCTTTGAGAAGTAATTCACTTCAGTTCTTGTTTCTACAAGAATTTCTGTTTGAACAAAGTTCCTTTGGATCTTTATCACAATCAGTTGTTTGTGATTTATCTGTTCCAATATGTAGCTCCTGAATATGCAAGCACAGGCATGCTGAACAAAAGAAGCAATGAGTACAGTTTTGGGATTCTCATGATAGAAATCATTTCTGGAAGGAACCCAATTGATTACAGCCGATCTTCGGAAGAGGTTTGCACTATATTCTTAATATCACTTTGCTTCAAATATGGTAGAATTCCCATGTCAACTTAGTTGAGTGTCTTAAGAATATGGTCGCAAACAGGAATCCAGGAGTATTAATGGATCCAAAGCTACCTGAGAAGCCTACTGCAAGGACATTGAAGCTGTCTCCTCTTGTGGCTTTACGTTTTGTAGACCCTAATGCACGGAAGCGGCCAAAAATGGGACAAGTTATACATATTCTTGAAGCTGAAGACACTCCACTCCATTCAAAGAAGCATGCATTCAACTCTGCTCAAAATTCATTTCAAATTCAGTGTTATACTATTCGTAAAACGAAATGGAAACTTAAAAGGCTAATGAGGTGATGGAAATGATTATGACAGCAGCAATTTTGTTTATGTTTTGAGTTTTCAGAACTTTATTTGTGAGTCTTATAATAAATTTTGTGCCTTAAGATCCTTAGCCACCTACAGCTTGCATGGCATTGTAGTTTCAGGTCAGAACTTTGAGCGTGTGGTTCTATATATGATGAGGGTTCCTTTATCTACATGATAACTTATACTAAGATTATTCTTTTGGTACATATATTTTGGATCACCTATCGATTATCTACTTATGATAGCTTGAAAGACCTCATTTGGCGATATGGTGATTATGTTTAGGAGAAACCTGAAAGTGCAAGTCGGGGACACGCATCATATGTAAAGGTCTTGTCTTTTATCCGAGATTCAGAAAACTGAATTGGTTTTGAGGGAACCTCAGCACGTTCATTCTTGAGGGAACTTGATCCGAAATGATGCTTAGACACCACATTAATGTATAGATCAAAACACTTTACTATCTCTTAACCCCAACAAGAGCGATCTAAAGTATAAGCCAAACAATAAGGACCTCTTGAGATGTTAAAATATTAATTAAATTATTATATTCATATTTTATTTATTTATATAAGTTTTTGAAATAATTGATAATTTAATATATGTTTCTATGGTTATATTATGCCCTTTTCAACATGTTCTTCAGCGACTGTTTGAAAATTTCAAGTTCTCATAATCAAATTACAGTACAGCCAGCATCTTTACAAAAACTCATGCCCTTTTTTGGTGGTTTCAGGTGTTTTAAATAAATAACATCGCATTCAATCGAACAACGATGTCCAAAGCTTAATTACCAACAAAATTGAGAAACGAAGACTGTTTTCCGTATCCAACTAGGGTGCCAGCCTTGTCTAAAAATCAGCAACTCACAAATAGCTTCTAAACAAAACAAAAAAAATGAAATTCATAACACTTTTTTAAAGATATTGTTATGAAAGATACAAGGAATTATGTGGTAACTTTTGTCATTTAGGTCCAATGGATTATCTTACAAGATAATGAAATTATTGGAGGATTGAGATACCTTTGGTTCTTCCTCTCAAATAAGATAATAGAAAAAAAATATAAAAAAGCCCCATCAACTAAAGGTTATTTTTTAAAAAGTCCCATTAAGTTTAAAGTATGCTAAAGTGGTATATCAAATTATCAAAGTGTGCAAATAATGCCACTATTTTTATTATATTCCTATAATACTATTATTCTCTTAAAAACTAAAATAAAATAAAAAACTAAGCTAAATTATTTTTTTAAATAAAAATAAAATAATAAAAAAATTCAAAGGGTTTTACAAATCGTCATGCGATATAAAAAATAGGGATAAATACAAAATCAGATGTGACCGGCAAGCCACTCAGAGGTGGCCAGGGGTGGCATGCGGCCACCTCCATTGCAGGCCACCCCAACCAGATCTAGGGGTGGCTCACACGCCACCCCTTTCCTTTTAAAAGAAAAAATATATATATATATATATATATAGAGTTTTTTTTATTTTATTTCAGTTTTTAAGTGAATAAATGTATTATAGGAATATAATAAACAACGTGGTAATTTTGAAACATTTTTGTAATTTGATGTTCAAGAGATTTTTTTATATTTTTTTTCCAAAAATAATCTAAAACATTTTTGGGGAAAAACTATTTCCAACAGCTATTATTGCAAGGATAGATCGCTTTGTTTCTTCCTCTCAAATATGCTGTTGTGTAATTAGTTCCTTTGTTTAGATACATGCATTTTATCAATTAGTATATAATTAGTTCCTCTGAATTTCAATTCAAATATGATGGAAAAATGGTCTCTCGAATAAAATAATAGAAAAATATTTAGATACTATAACTTTTATTACAAAGTGAGATATGTCAATTCATATTTCATAAAAATAATTAAAAGATATTGATCATCCAAATTATTTGCTTAATTATCAACTACCAAATTAATTTGTACATTACTTTCTAGGAAATTTATGCTTCACGTACGTCCAATCAAGATCCCCACTTATGCAATTATTGATTTGAGAATTTAATGGTGAAAACAATGTCCATGAAATTGCTGCCTCCCATCAATTGAGTGTTTACTTTTACTCGTCCATGAGCCGTGTGGGTCCATCACTCCCATTAGCTGTTTCCGGTATACGTTCTGTGGTTTAGAAAGCCAAGCATATCACATTCCTCCATTTCCTTCATTTTCTTCCATTGCATTCTCCTTTTGCTTTGCCGTTTGCTCCATTCATCTTCCTTCATTTGATCTCCCATTGCAATCTCACTTTGCTCTGCCGTTTGCAATCACCTTCCTTCATTTCCTTTTATTTCTTCCATTACAAACCAGAAAACATGGCTGGGGCCTTAGTGGGAGGAGCTTTTCTCTCAGCCTCCCTTCAAGTGTTATTTGACAGGATGGCGTCTCCCGAATTCGTGGACTTCTTTCGGCAGCGCAAATTCAACAAAGGAGATTTAGAGAAGTTGAAAATAGCATTGCTGTCCGTGCATAAACTGTGCGAAGATGCAGAGGAAAAGCAACTTATGGATCTTTCTGTCAAAGAGTGGCTTCATATGTTGAAAGACGTTCTCTACGATGCAGAAGACGTCTTAGATGAGATAGCCACTGAAGCCTTGCAGCGTAAGTTGGAAGCTGAATTCCAAACCACTTCAACCAAGGTACGAAACTCCATCTCTACTTTTTTCGGTCATTTTGTCAAGGAGATAGAGCCAAAGATAAAAGAGCTACTTGATAAACTAGAATATCTAGCAAGACAAAAGGATGTTCTAGGTCTAAAAGAAGGCGTTGGAGGAGAATCATCAAAAAGATTTATCACGACTTCTTTAGTCGAAGAATCTGATGTTTTTGGTAGGGATGAAGATAAGGAAAAAATAATAAGCTTATTGGTCTCAAATGATGCATCTTGCAATGAAAATCTGTGTGTGATTCCCATAGTCGGCATGGGAGGAATTGGCAAGACCACCCTTGCTCAACTTGTATATACGGACAAGATGGTGAAGGAGCATTTTGACCTTCAAGCATGGATTTGTGTTTCTGATGAATTTGACGTGTTAAAGCTTACGAAAACAATTTTAGAGGAAGTAGGTTCGTCTGCTAATACCGATAGTAAGAATCTAAATCTTCTTCAACTTACACTAAATGAGAAATTGATGGGGAAAAAATTTTTTCTCGTTCTAGATGATGTTTGGAATGAGAATTATGTTGATTGGAAGATGTTAAGCAAGCCATTTAAATCTGGGGCATCTGGAAGTATGGTCATTGTAACTACACGCAATGATGATGTTGCATCACTCATGCGCACTGTTCCGACTCATCGTCTGAAGATGTTACTGGAAGAAGATTGTTGGTCACTATTTGCAAAACATGCATTCCTCGATGGCATCTCTGATGCACATCCAGAGCTAGAAGGAATTGGTAGACAAATTGTCAAAAAGTGTGAGGGCCTACCTTTAGCAGCCAAGACGATTGGGGCTCTCCTGCGATCTAAACTAGATGTGGATGAATGGGAGAAGATATTGAAGAGCGAACTATGGGATTCGCCAATTGACAAGACAAACATTCTTCCAGCTTTAAGATTAAGTTACAAATATCTTCCACCACAATTAAAGCAATGTTTTGCTTATTGTTCAATATTTCCCAAGGATTATGTTTTAGAAAAAGATCAAGTAGTCCTATTATGGATGGCAGAAGGTTTTTTAGAAGAAACTAGAAACAAAGGAATGGAAGATGTTGGTGAAGACTACTTCCGTGCTTTGGCATCAAGATCATTGTTGGAACAATCAAGTGCCAATAAATCAGGTTTTATAATGCATGATCTTGTCAATGACTTGGCAAAATTTGTGTCTGGACAATTTACCTTTAGATTGGAGGTTGACAATTCTCAAGAAATTTCGAACAAGACTCGCTATTTGTCTTATTTTAGAAATGAATTTGATAACCTTAAGAAGTTTGAGGTTCTTTACGAGGCTACTCGATTGCACACATTCTTGCCATTGGAGTTGTCACCATCAAGTCATGATGACTACTTTTTAACAAAAAAAGTACCACTTGACTTACTGCCAATTCTAAGCTCACTGCGGGTGCTCTCTCTATCTCAATATCAAAATATGATTGAGTTACCTAAATCAATTGGCAAAATTAAGCATCTACGTTATTTGAACATTTCTTCCACTGCAATTCGAAAGTTGCCTGATTCCATGTGTAAGTTATGCAATTTGCAAACATTGAATTTATCAGGTTGTAAAGATCTTTCGGTATTACCAAGAGATATGCAGAAACTCGTTAATTTACGTCATCTTGATATTACTGGAACTGCTATAAAGGAGATGCCAATGCAGTTGAGTAGACTAAAATGTTTACAAACATTAACTAAATTTATCATCAGCAAACATAATGGAGCTTACATTGAAGAGTTGGGAAAACTTTCAAATCTTCGAGGAAGGCTTTCTATTTTAGAACTCCAAAATGTTGTATCTCCGACGGATGCTTTGAAAGCATGCTTGAAAGAAAGGAAGTATCTTGAGGAGTTGGTGTTGGAATGGAATGCATTAGATACTAATATTTCAAAATGTCAAAAATCTGTACTTGACAATCTTCGGCCTCATTGTAACTTGAAAACTCTTACTATCAACAACTATGTCGCTGAAACTTTTCCAGATTGGGTCGGCCATCATTCATTCTTTAATATAGTGTCCCTTCGCTTAGAAAACTGTAGACATTGTTGTAACTTACCACCACTTGGGCAACTATGCTCTTTGCGGGACCTCTTTGTTGTTGGGTTTGAAGAAGTAGTTATAGTGGATAGTGAGTTTTATGGGAGCGATTCTTTATCAGCTAAGCCATTTGGAGCCTTGAAAGTTCTAAGGTTCGAGCAAATGTTGAAGTGGGAGGAATGGTCTTCTTTTGGAGCTGAAAATGAAGGCGGACCTTTTCCTCAACTTGAAGAGCTTTATATTAGTTTATGCCCCAAGCTAACAGGAGAGCTGCCCATCCATCTTTCTTGTTTAGCCAAACTTGAAATTCTTGAATGTCCGCAGTTGGCTGCCTCACTCCCAAGGGCTCCTTCTTTGCACGAATTGTATTTAAAAAATTGTAATGAGGTTCAGTTAAAGGAATTGCCAACCGGACTGCAGAAGCTCAAAATTGAAGGATTTGGCGCACTAGAGTCTCTTCCCCAAGGACTGGTGGACTCCAACGTTTCATCCCTTGAAACGTTGGAGTTGGACAATTGTGATTTCCTCAAGTCATTTCCATTAGATTTATTCCCGAAGCTTTATAAAATCAACATCTCTGGGTGTACGAATCTGGAATCATTTACAGCTTCAGAACAAGATGGACGTGATTTAGTGACCTTGCATATTCACATCAGGAATTGCCCGAATTTTGTATCTTTTCCAAAAGGAGGAATTCGTGCCCCCAACCTTAAATACTTTTGTGTCATTAATTGTGGAAGTCTGAGGTCACTGCCAGAGAAGATGCATATACTCCTTCCCTCTCTTGAGTATTTTCATATAAGTGATTGTTCAGAAGTTGAATTGTTACCTGAAGGAGGCTTTCCTACCAATCTGGGACTTCTTGCTGTTATTTCTTGTGAGAAACTCTTTGCCAGTCGAATGGAGTGGGGTTTGCAAAAACTCTCGTCTATTAGAGATTTGATTATCGGTAGCGAATCTGAAGATGTGGTGTCTTTTCCAGAGCCAGGGTTGATGCCTTCTTGTTTGACTTCTCTTTGGTTCTATGGATTTCCAAATATGAAATCTTTGGACAAGAAAGGACTACAACACCTCACCTCTCTTCAAGAATTGGTGGTCCGTGACTGCACTAAACTCAAGTACATGCCCAAAGAGGTGTTGCCTGCCTCCCTTTCTACTGTACGCATCTCTAACTGCCCTTTGTTAAGGAAGTGGTGGCAAAGCAAGAAACGAAAAGAAAGACGAAAGATTCCCGACGTCGATAACGTAATTTTTGATTGGGAAGTTTATATTGGATGAGCGAAAAGCATCGCAAGAGTCCCATTTTCAGTTATAATACCTGCACAACGATTAGGTAATTGCTTTTCTCAATCAGCTAATTATAAATATGATCCTCTTGCTTCTCGTAATAAATTTTTCTATTTCTTTCATGTATATATATATAAGATCTTTTCTTTGTCCGACAAATGTCGTTTCCTTTTATTACTGTCGAATTGTTTGTGTATTTGTTTAATTAATTGTATCGGAAACTTTAAATTAGCAGAATCTGGAAGTTCGAAGAGCTGGGTGACATTTACAAGAAGCAAGAGGCAGGCAAATAGATTCTATGATCCTGTGAAGCTTGAATGCCTGAAGGTTAGCTAATAATCCAACTCCTAAATATGGTTTAGGATCTCTTTTATTCCGGTCTTGCCTTAAATGATACAGTTCTTCTTGTAAATGTGCTCAAATCTATATAAAACGCAGACCAGTTTATAGGGAAGAATTATGAATGAAAGGACTTGTGAAGAAATTATGGAGTAAATATAATAGATAGAACAAAGAACCAATATCTAATCTGAACTTATGTTTTAATGTGTCCTTAAAACATAAATCATATAATCAGTAAACTCATGTTACAAAAATTATGGTGCAGAAAAAAGAATGTCATGGGATGAAGGGCAAGTCTTAAAGTATTAGTGGAGGCACAGAATCTGAATGAATGAAATGTGTGGAGACAAGCTGGAAAGAGAGCCGAATTTGTTGTGCAGCTCAGATCTGTTGTGTGTGGAGTGTGAGTGTGTTTTTACATATTATTTCAGTTTCTTAAGAATTATTGTTCTGTTTTTAGTGTGAGGAATGTCGTCAAGAATTTTTTGGTACTGAAAGTGTTACTATTTATATATTGATTCCGACCTATAGTTATTTTATAATGAATAGGTACTGAAAATTTGGTGGTGCCTTGTTCGACTTATGGTGCCTACAAAATCGAGATCATGGAAATATTGCTCTCTTCTTTTCTGCAGTAGAGGCTCTGAATTGTCAATTTGTACCTCTCCTGAAAGCTGGCTTGTAGGAAGAGTTAATGAATATAACTCCTATTTAACGGGTGCCCAAAGATGTTGGATATCTTCATCTACAACCCAAATACCAGAAAATGGATGTTGGTGACATCCTTGGATTGGCATTTTTGCCCATTTGGTTCTTCGTCAGAGATGGCCCCATGTTTTAAGGTGGTTAGCATTCAGCATGCAAACTTTAACCAAATTTCTTACGGGGGACAGGAAAATGGAAGACTTTCCTTGAAGCTTGTGAAGACCATGAGAGATTTTTGTTTTCAAATAAGATACTTGTATGGAACTTTCCTTGATTCTTTGCAAAGCGGTGGGCAAGGGCTCGTAAATGCTATTGCTTTCAGTATTTCACCAATTGAGACAAATATCATATGGAACGTCCCCGTTTTGACCAATTATAAGGCCATCCATCTTTGTATCCTCTTCCATGTTACTTTCATGTGGCATATCCCTTTCTGTTATCTAATATTAGTAGATATTATGAATCCAGAACATCCTCCAAGACCCTGTGATTAGACAGGTATGCTGATTTTCAAATTTCATTTCCCATAAGAGTGAAATTGGATTTTTTTTTACTGTTTTCTGCGGTATATGGATTATGGATAGACTAACTGAAGCAGAGTATGTTACAGAGTTTCTGATAGGGAATTATGTGTTATTTTTTTCACCAACTGAAGCAGAAACAGAATACTGAGTGAATGTTGTACAAGTGCACCAATACAATCCCAGAGCAACTACAAGTAATGACTATCTTATTGAAAGCATAACTTCATGTTACCAATCGTACTTGAGAATCCCTTTATAATATTTCTGCTTCCCTGCCAGGTCACTGTCATTGTGTATGCTTCAGAAGCAGGGGAATTCTCTCACGTATTAACAAAGCCTCTCAGATCTCTCCCTTAGGACACAGCTGGACAGATCTTTGTGGCATTTGAGAAACCAGAAGAAGTCCCAGCTTGTCTTGTTGTATTGCTGTGATAGGTCAAGGGGTGGAAACTCACCTTATATCACCTTATATCAGATTCATTTTTCTTACACATTCACCATCAGAGGAGGTCAAGAGGCATTTAAGCATCCTTGTTCAACAAAGGGTAATAATTGTGGGAATACAATGTTTCTTTTTCGAAAGTTTACCTACAAAGAATGCTGTCATAATGGCATTGTATGATAGAGTCATTTGTGTTAACTATCTCCTATTTAACAGGTGCCCAATTGAGACAGCTTAATGTAGCTTTTGTTTTCAATTCAAATATGTTCCTTTGTTTAGATACAAAGTTGTACTGTACAGCATGACATGGAATAGGACCGTGCTGTCCTTTTTTGTGTTTTCTATGAATGCAAAATCAAATGTGGATTTTGGTGCATTGAAGTCATATTATTTTTAATGTATTTTTCTAAATGTTTGCAGTAATTCTTGCGATTTGAGAATAATTGTTTTCTCTTTCATTTTTCACACTATCAGGAGAAAAATAAATTCCATTAACGCTTATGCATGATTTGGAAAATTGAATTCTTCTCAAGGGTAACCTGTGCACATTCATTATTCATGTAATTTGATCTAAAATTATGCTTTGGCAGCACAATATTATTGATCAAAACAGTTTCTACTATCTCTTGACCCTCAAAGAGTGATCTAAAGTAAAAGTTTAATTGCCTAGAGCATCATGACCCGAGATTTACCCAGATGTCAGCCTCAAGACTGAGAAAGCTTGTCTTTTCTTGATGCAATCATTTTACAAGTAATTAGTTACAGGTCTCAGCAACATATTCAACCTATAGTAAAGACATACTAAATGTTACAAGAAATTAGTAATCTCAGTAACAAGATTAGCTGAACCCAAGATTACATGATGTTTTACTTGCAATAAATCCTTGGTTAAGACATACAAGCTAAGAACTTGGCACTGTACAGCTAAAAACTTCCTCTGATAATTAACCAACATCCATCTTTTCTTTCTTCCAGATGAATGAAGTTGCAGGGCACTTTTGTCATTTAGGTCCAATGAATTCTTTTATAAGATAATGTAATTATTGGAGGAGATACCTTTGGTTCTTGGTTCTTTCTCTCTAATAAGATAATCTAGAACACCTGTTAACAGTTGTTTTCACGTCTACAAGCACAATTATTTTCCTCATTTCTAATAGTTATTACACGACTAATTTGACCCACTCAACCATATATTCTACAGAAATGAGGGTGGCTGTATTAGGTAATTAATAATCATATTTTAAGCAAGATGATGTTCATCTTATGCTTAAAATAATTGAATATGTATATGAGGTTAATGACTTGTTCTCTACTTACCCCCTCATTAATTTATTAGAGATACATTATTGCAAGAGAGAGCTTTGGTTATTCCTCTCTACTAAAATAATTTAATTAATTATCTCAAATTCAATGATAATTTTAAAAGTCACATCATATTTAAAAAAACACAAGAAGATGCTTATACTTATAACTTCAAACAAATGCTTATAATACCAAGAAGATGCTTAAGATTTGTCCATTATTTTTTCTTCTCTCTTTATTATCAGAGAGAAAGAGGAAACGTCAAGAAAGAAGACAAGGGAAGGTGAGAGTGGGGAGCAGGTGAAGAAAAGAGGGGAACAAGAGATGCATGATTGAGGGGGAAGAAAAATAAATTAAAAAGGCAAAAGGGAAAGATGTGTCAGTCGGTGAAAGGGGAAAAAAAAACAGTGGAAGAAAATGAAGGGGAAGGTGGTGCGCGGTTGAACTTAAAAGGATAGGGATGGTTTATTTAAATGGAAACTAAACAAATCGGCCAATCCATCCTAAAAGAAACCCAAAAATCGACCCATAAGCTTGCTTTGATCTGTCTCTCTTACTGCCTGTTCGTTTCTCTCCCAGGTTTATGCTTCTTGCTCTCTTCCTCTCATGTTATTTCCATCTATTTCTATCCCATTCCCACGCACTCTCTCGGCTTCATCATCCAGCAATAAAATCTGTGCTTGAGTGGGAGGAAGAGACAAAGAGGAAAAGAAAGGATAAAAAATTTGGGAGTGGTATGTTGGGAAAAAGAAGGAAAAGGAAAGAAAAGAGAAAGAAAGATAAAAAAAAAAATTGAGTAGAAAAGAGTGAGTGGAGATGTTGGTAAAGTGGTGGGACGTGTGGGGAAGAGAGAGGAGAAGAGAAAAATATAAGAAAAGGGGAAAGGTGTCGGCAGGCGTAGGAGAAAAGAGAAAAGAGAAAGGAGAAAGGAGAAAAGGAGAAGAAAAATGGGGAATGTGTGCATGACCATCACTCTTAAAAAAAAAATATCAATCATTCACTATTTTGATCGCCATCTAAATTGATACTTAAATATTCTGCTCGCCCCATTAAATTATTTTATCTCTTAAATCACTCAATAAAATAATATGAAAATAATATCTCATAAAAAATCAAGCCTTATGATGTAATAATCTCAAATCAATATTCATACTTATAATATTTATATAAATTCATAAATTCATCGAGAATGAATATTCTTACCTAATATGAATATTAAAATAATATTTATCTTCAAAATAATATTTTTAAATGAGTTTTAAAATCTGGGGCATTACAAGTGTGCTGCTATATTTGCTTTTCTTCTTGTATGCATCACAAGCCAAAACTAAAAGTTTTGCAAAACAATCTTCGCATCCTTAATTAATATATATACCATATCTCCATCATAGTTGGTCTTCCGTCTAAAAAGCATGAATTATTTTTAAAGCATCACCTTCTATAATAACGTTTTGTAGACCCAAATCTCTTTAAAAAAATTACTGCCTTCCAAGATGAATAACACATACTACAACTTTTATTACAAAGTGACGTGTCAATTCATATTTGATAAAATAATTAAAAGATATTGATCATCCAAATTATTTGCTTAATTATCAACTACCAAATTAATTTGTAAATTACTTTCTAGGAAAAGTTAATAATTTAAGCTTCGTGTCCAATAAAGATCCCCACTTAAGCAATTACTGATTTGAGAATTTAATGGTGAAAGCAATGTCCATGAAATTGCTTTCTTTTTTTTTTTTCTTCGTTTAGGTGATGGGAAATGAAACGGCTTTATTGTCATGTGATGTGGGCTCCTTACTACTATGGTGCCTACATCCTAGGAAAGAAAAATAAGACTATATTATACATGGTGAAAGCATTAATGTCCATGGTGCAAGTGTTCCTAGTCAAAAAATCAGCTCCCCACTTTACTTTTTCTTTGATTCCTTTTTCTTTTTCTTTTCTCTAAGCAAATTGGGAAACAATTACATGGGTTCAACATACCCAAAAATGATTGAATATCTTATAACAAACTCAAAACGAAAAGCACAGCGTAAGAAATATAACCAAATAGTAAGAAATATGCCAAAAAGTGTTACGGTCCTTGTGGAATACACTAATTAGTAATTGAAATGAAAACCAAATGAATGCCGTTAAATCACATGTTGTGGAGCCAACGCAACTAGCCACACAATCAGCCAACATATTCTTTGGTAAGGGGGATTCTTTAGTAGATTTTTTTGTGACTAATTTGACGTAATAAATTTAAAACTAGGAGCCCATTTGTCAAATTACTCTCATCTTGTTATAATTGAACTGAATTAGAACTTTGAATCTTTATTTAGGAACTTTATTAATAAACCAGTTTTTAGAAATCTCAACCGAAGCAATAAAATCCTGAATCATATATATTTCAAAACCCAAACTTCAATGCTTTTCTCTTATGAGTGAGCATACAAGACAAACTAATTAATTATCATTTCCATACAATTTTTGAATGATACTTATTTTAAATTTATCTTAATTATCATATTTTTCTTCAACTCATTACCAATAATGGAGGCTTTAAAACAGCATCAGTTTACCTGCTTTCCATTTTCTTTGATTGATTACTCTGAGTTAATCACGTGGTGTGGAGTCCACCACAAAGCTGCCGCAAATGGTAATTTTACTCATCCATCAGCCGTGTGGGTCCATTTCTTTTTTTCCCGAGCAGCCGTGTGGGTCCATCACTTTCCCAAAGCTGTTTCCGGTTTAGAAAGCAAAACATATCACCTTCCTCCTTTTCCATCATTTTCTTCAATTGCATTCTCCTTTTGCTCTGCCGTTTGCTCCATTCATCTTCCTTTCATTCGATCTTTCATTGCAATCTCACTTTGCTCTGCCGTTTGCAATCACTTTCCTTCACTTCCTTTTATTTCTTCCGATGGCTGGGGCCTTAGTGGGAGGAGCTTTTCTTTCCGCCTCCCTCCAAGTGTTATTTGACAGGATGGCGTCTCCTGAATTCGTGGACTTCTTTCGGCGGCGCAAACTCAACAAAGGAGACGTAGAGAAGTTGAAGATAAGATTGTTGTCCGTCCATAAACTGTGCGAAGATGCGGAGGAAAAACAACTTATGGATCTTTCTGTGAAAGAGTGGCTTCATAACCTGAAAGATGTTGTCTACGATGCAGAAGACGTCCTAGATGAGATAGCCACTGAAGCCTTGCAGTGTAAGTTGGATGCTGAATTTCAAACCACTGCAACTAAGGTACGAAACTCCATCTCCACTTTTTTCAATCATTTTGTCAAGGAGATAGAGCCTAAGATAAAAGAGCTACTTGACAAACTAGAATATCTGGCAAGACAAAAGGATGATCTAGGTCTAAGAGAAGGCGTTGGAGGAGAATCATCAAAAAGATTTATCACGACTTCTTTGGTCGAAGAATCTGATATTTTTGGTAGGGATGATGATAAGGAAAAAATAATAAGCTTATTGGTCTTGGATGATGCATCTTGTAATAAAAATCTGTGTGTGATTCCCATAGTTGGCATGGGAGGAATTGGCAAGACCACCCTTGCTCAACTTGTGTACAAGGACAAGAGGGTGAAGGAGCATTTTCACCTTCAAGCATGGGTTTGTGTTTCGGATGAATTTGACGTGTTAAAGCTTACGAAAACAATTTTAGAAGAAGTAGGTTCGTCTGCTAATGCTGATAGTAATAATCTAAATTTGCTTCAACTTGCACTAAATGAGAAATTGATGGAGAAGAAATTTCTACTAGTTCTAGATGATGTTTGGAATGATAATTATGTTGATTGGGAGATGTTAAGTAAGCCATTTAAATCTGGGGCACCTGGATGCACAATCATTGTAACTACACGCAATGACGATGTTGCATCAATCATGCGCACTATTCCAACTCATCGTCTAAAGACGTTACTGGAAGAAGATTGTTGGTCACTATTTGCAAAACATGCATTCCTCGATGGCATATTTGATGCACGTCCAGAGCTAGAAGTAATTGGTAGACAAATTGTGAAAAAGTGTGAAGGCCTACCTTTAGCGGCCAAGGCAATTGGGGCTCTCTTGCGATCTAAACTAGATGTGGATGAATGGGAGAATATATTGAAGAGCGAACTATGGGATTCACCAATTGACAAAACAAACATTCTTCCTGCTCTAAGATTAAGTTACAAATATCTTTCCCCACAATTAAAGCAATGTTTTGCTTATTGTTCAATATTTCCCAAGGATTATGTTTTGGAAAAAAATCAAGTAGTCTTATTATGGATGGCAGAAGGTTTCTTAGAAGAAACTAGAAACAAAGGAATGGAAGAGGTTGGTGAAGACTACTTCCTTGCTTTGGCATCAAGATCATTGTTGGAACAATCAAGTGGCAACAAATCAGGTTTTATAATGCATGATCTTGTCAACGACTTGGCAAAATTTGTGTCTGGACAATTTACCTTTAGACTGGAAGTTGACAATTCTCAAGAAGTTTTGAACAAGACTCGCCATTTGTCATATTTAAGAAAAACATATAACAAATTTAAGAAGTTTGAGGTTCTTTATGAGTCTACTCGATTGCACACATTCTTGCCATTAAAGTTGTCGCCACCGGATAATATCGTCTGCTTCTTAGCTAATAGAGTACCACATGACTTATTGCCAAATCTAAGGTCATTGCGGGTGCTCTCTCTATCTCACCATTATAATAGGATTGAGCTGCCCGAATCAATTGGCAAACTTAAGCATTTACGTTATTTGAACCTTTCTTTCACTAAAATTGTAAGGTTGCCTGATTCCATATGTAAGTTGTGCAATTTGCAAACATTGAATTTATTAGGTTGTGAAGGTCTTTCTGTATTACCGAGAGATGTGTGGAAACTCGTTAATTTACGTCATCTTGATATTATTGGAACTGCCATAAAGGAGATGCCAATGCAGTTGAGTAGACTAAAATGCCTACGAACATTAACTAAATTTATCATCAGCAAACATAGTGGGGCTTGCATTGAAGAACTAGGAAAACTTTCAAATCTCCGAGGAAAGCTTTCTATTTTAAAGCTCCAAAATGTTGTATCTCCTGAGGATGCTTTGAAAGCATGCTTGAAAGAAAGGAAGTACCTTGAGGAGTTGGTGTTGGAATGGAATGCATTAGATACTAATATTTCAGAATGCCATAGATCTGTACTTGACAATCTTCAGCCTCATCGTAACTTGAAAAGTCTAACTATCAACAACTATGGCGCTGATACTTTTCCAGATTGGGTCGGGCATCATTCATTCCTTAATATAGTGTCCCTTCGCTTAGAAAACTGTAGACATTGTTGCAACTTGCCACCACTTGGGCAACTATCCTCTTTGCGGGACCTCTTTGTTGTTGGGTTTGAAGAAGTAGTTAAAGTGGATCGTGAGTTTTATGTGAGCAATTCTTCATCAGCTAAGCCATTTGGAGCCTTGAAAGTTCTCAGGCTCGAGCAAATGTTGAAGTGGGAGGAATGGACTTCTTTTGGTGCTGAAAATGAAGGTGGACCTTTTCCTCAACTTGAAGAGCTGTATATTAGTTTATGCCCCAAGCTAACAGGAGAGCTGCCCATCCATCTTCCTTCTTTGGCCAAACTTGAAATTCTTGAATGTCCGCAGTTGGCTGCCTCACTCCCAAGGGCTCCTTCTTTGCACGAATTGTATTTAAAAAATTGTAATGAGGTTCAGTTAAAGGAATTGCCAATCGGACTGCAGAAGCTCAAAATTGAAGGATGTGGCGCACTAGAGTCTCTTCCCCAAGGACTGGTGGACTCCAATGGCTGCCTTCAAGAGTTAACAATCAAAAAGTGTATGAAGTTAGAGCTCCCAACACACTTGGAATTTTCATCCCTTGAAACGTTGAAGTTGGACAATTGTGATTCCCTCAAGTCACTTCCATTAGATTTATTCCCAAAGCTTTATAAAATCGACATCTCTGGGTGTATGAATCTGGAATCATTTACAGCTTCAGAACAACATGGACGTGATTTAGTGATCTTGGATATTTACATCGACAAGTGCCCGAATTTTGTATCTTTTCCAAAAGGAGGAATTCGAGGCCCCAACCTTAAATCCTTTGCGGTACGATATTGTGGAAGTCTGAGGTCACTGCCAGAGAAGATGCATATACTCCTTCCCTCTCTTGAATTTTTAGCGATAATCGATTGTCCAGAAGTTGAATTGTTACCTGAAGGGGGCTTTCCTAGCAATCTGGAATTTCTTCGGGTTAAGTATTGTGAGAAACTCTTTGCCAGTCGAATGGAGTGGGGTTTGCAAAAACTCTCGTCTATTAGACATTTGCATATCGGTAGCAAAGCTGAAGATGTGGTGTCTTTTCCAGAGCCAGGGTTGATGCCTTCTTGTTTGACTTCTCTTCGGTTCAATGGATTTCCAAATATGAAATCTTTGGACAAGAAAGGGCTTCAACACCTCACCTCTCTTCAACAATTGTCGGTCACCGAATGCCCTAAGCTCAAGTACATGCCCAAAGAGGTGTTGCCTGCCTCCCTTTCTACTGTACTCATCTCTCACTGCCCTTTGTTAAGGAAGTGGTGGCAAAGCAAGAAAGAAAAAGTACGGCGAAAGATTCCCGACGTCGATAACGTAATTTTTGATTTGGAAGTTTATATTGGATGAGCCAAAAGCATCGCAAGAGTCCCATTTTCAGTTATAATACCTGCACAACGATGAGGTAATTGCTTTTCTCAATCAGCTAATTATTAATATGATCCTCTTGCTTCTAGTAATAAATTTCTCTAATTCTTTCATATATATATAAAAAATATATTTTCTTTGTCCGATAAATTTCGCTTCTTTTTATTACTGTCGAATTGTTTGTGTATTTGTTTAATTAATTGTATGGGAAACTTTTAATTAGCAGAATCTGGAAGTTCGAATAGCTGGGTGACAATTACAAGAAGCAAGAGGCAGGCAAATAGATTCTATGATCCTTTGAGGCGTGAATGCCCGAAGGTTAGCCAATTATTCCAACTCCTAAATATTTGGTTTAAGTTTTTCACGAATTGGGTCCCTTTTATATTTGCTGAATTCAAGCCCATAAATGTATTTTATTTATAACAAAAAGTGTATTTTACTGAAAAATCGTAACATTTGTATTGATCTGATTTAGTTAGTCCCTAACATATAAATCATATAATCAGTAAACTCATGTTACAAAAATTGTGTTGCAGAAAAAGGAATGTCATGGGATGGAGGGCGAGTCTTAAAGTATTAGTGGAGTCACTAATCTGTGGTGTTGGAAATCTGAATGAATGAAATGAGTGGAGACAAGCTGCAAAGAGAGTCAAATTTGTTGTGCAGCTCAGATCTGTTGTGTGTGGAGTGTGAGTGTTTTTTCACATATTATTTCAGTTTCTTAAGAGATATTGTTCTGTTTTTTTGTTGTCAAGAATTTGTTGGTACTGAAAGTGTTACTATTTATTTATTGAATCCAACATATACTTATTTTCTGGTGAATAGGTACTGAAAATTTGGTGGTGCCTTGTTGGACTTATGGTGCGTAATAAATCGAGATCATGGGAATATTGCTCTGTTTTTTTTTTTCCTACAATAGAGGCTTTGAATTGTCAATTTGTATGAATGGCAGCAGGTGATTTTTTATATCCTCAGCATTTTCTTTTCTTTTGTTTTTTTGTTTTTTTTGTTTCTCTCGAGTGCATACAAACTACACACCAACATGTTATTTTTAATCGACTTTATCTTCCATCCCTTCCGAAATGAGATGAAAAGATTCTGTTTAAATGAGGCTTTTTCATGCCATTATTGAGTTAAATACATTTATTTTATTGGTGGTTACTTGCTTCAGGAGGAATGAAAATGTCTAATTTTTTGAAGCCCCATTCATCCTCGGAGTTTCTTTGATATAATGCTTTCTATTTGTTAGGTGGTGTCATTCCTATGGTTTTAGAAGAATTTGGGTTGATCATGAGCTTGAAGAAACCTGTTTGTTTGATTATATTTTGGTTCAAAGAAAATGCAGAAAGCTACAAACTTTTTTATCTTTAAAATGAAGAACAGGTTAAGCTCTTTTTTTCTCCCCTGCAGCTGTGCTGCTTTACTGTTACTGTCAAGCACTCTGCTGACAGTTTTCTTTCAATATTTTATTCACAATTATGTATCTGAATATTTCTAAGGAAAGTACATACTTCTCCCTTCAATTGAGTTCAAAAATTGACAAACATGTAAGGGTAATATATGGCCCATTTGGTTATATTAGGAAAATGATAAAACAGTTTGAATATAATTTTTTTTTTTTTTAATAGAAAAAGGAACAAGATGAAATCATGTTATTAGTGGTTTTTCTAGAGTTTATCTACAATGATTGCTGTCAAAATGGCTTTGTATAATGGAGTCATTTGTGTTATAAGTCGTGGAAACTAACTCATATTTAACAGGTGCCCAAAGATGTTGGATATCTTCATCTACAACCAAAATACTAGAAAATGGATGTTGGTGACATCCTTGGATTGGCATTTTGCCCATTTGGTTCTCCGTCAAAGATGGCCCTATGTTTTAACGTGGTGAGCATTCAGCATGCAAACTTTAACCAAATTTCTTATGGAAGACAGAAAAATGGAAGACTTTGCTTGAAACTTGTGAACACCATGAGGGATTTTTCTTTGCAAATAAGATACTGGTATGAAACTTTCCCTGATTCTTTGCAAAGCGGTGGACAAGAGCTCGTGAAAATCTAAATGTTACTGCTTTCAGTATTTCACCAATTGTGACAGCTTAATCTAGCTTTTATTGTCAACTCAAATATGTTCCCTTGTTTAGATACAAAGTTGTACAGTAAAGCATGACTTGGAATAGGATCATGTTATCCTTTTTTTCTTTCTCTAGATGAATGCACAATCAGATATGGAACATCCCCGTTTTGACCAATTATAAGGCCATACATCTTTGTATCCTCTTCCATGTTGCTTTCATGTGGCATATCCCTTGCTGATATCTAATATTAGTAGATATTATGAAACCATGTTGTAGGCCAAAGCAATGCACGACCCTGAAATCCAGAACATCCCCTAAGTCCCTGTGATCCGACAGGTATGCTGATTTTCAAATTTCATTTCCCATAAGAGTGAAATTGGATTTTTTTTTTTACTGTTTTCTGCGGTATATGGGTAGACTAACTGAAGCAGGGTATGTTTTCTGATTGGGAATTATGTGTTACTTTTTTCACCAACTGAAGCAGAAACAGAAACAGAATACTCAATTGAATGGTGTAAAAGTGCACCAATACAACCCCAGAGCAATTACAAGTAATGACTATCTTATTGAAAGCAGAACTTCATGTTACCGTTCGTACTTGAGAATCCCTTTATAATATTTCTGCTTCCCTGCCAGGTCAGTGTCATTCTGTAAGCTTCAGAAGCAGAGGAATTCTCTCAAGTATTAACAAAGCCTCTCAGATCTCTCCTTTAGGATACACCTGGACAGATCTTTGTGGCATTTGAGAAACCAGGAGAAGTCCCAGCTTGTCATGTTGTATTGCTGTGATAGGTCAAGAGGTTGAAGCTCACCTTATATCAGATTCATTTTTCTTACACATTCACCGTCAGAGGTCAAGAGGCATTTATACCTCCTTGTTCAACAAAGGGTAATAATCGTGGGAATACAATGTTTCTTTTTCGAAAGTTTACCCACAACGACTAGTGTCATATTATGGCTTTGTATGATGAAGTCATTTGTGTTAACTATCTCCTATTTAACAGGTGCCCAAAGATGTTGGATATCTTCTTCTCTACAACCCAAATACCAGAAAATGGATGGCGCTGACGCTGAGACATCTTTGTAAAGTATCTGAACAACTACATGTTGTGGTGTAACTTGTATTTCACAAGTCAGACGTGTGGCCCATTCGTTGTCTTTGGCTTATAGTGTTCTAGTATATTTGGCTCTCCTTTTATAAGTAGTATTTGGAGACCTGGGGTTATTACCCTAGCCGAAGTCAGTGTTCCACTACTACTTGTTTTTGGAGTATCCTTTCACCGACTTATTGCCTTATAAAAGGGAGGCTTTGCAACAAGGCAAAGTGGAAGAAAAATTAGAAACCAATGTCTCATTAGGGTTTTTTCACTTTGTTGTGCCTTATGGCACTTAGAGAAGAATAGAGTTTTCTTTGTCAATTTTTTCTCTTGTATGAGAGTGAGATTTGGGTGTATTGGAACTTTGAGTTTTGAGTGATTTTCTTCCTGTTATCTTTGTACTCAATTTTTTTGTTAATAAATTTCCTCCGAGTCGTCTCCGCCAGTGGATGTAGGCTTGTTAAGCCGAACCACTTAAATTTTGGTGTCTTATGTGATTGATCTATTTTCTATTATGTTCTTTTCTAGTTCTTTGGGATCCTATATTTAATTTCGTGCACAACACCACATTTAAATACCAGGAAATTGATGGTGCCCATTTTATTCTTTGTCAAAGATGGCCACAAGTTTAAAGGTGGTGAGCAATCAGCACTCAAACTTTGAACAGAATTCTCATCGAAAACAGGAAAATGGAAAACTTTCATTGAAGCTTGTGAAGATCACGTGGGATTTTTTTTTTTCTTTCAAATAAGATAGTCGTATGCAAAGCAGTGGGCAAGGGCTCGTAAAAATCGAAATGTTACCGCTTTCAGTATTTCACAAATTGAGACAACTTAATCTAACTTTTGTTTTCAATTCAAATATGTTCCTTTGTTTAGATACAAAGTTGTACAGTACAGCATGACTTGTTATAGGATCGTGCTGTCCTTTTTTGTGTCTTCTATGAATGCAAAATCAGATGTATTTTTCTAAATGTTTGCACTAATTCTTGCGATTTGAGAATAATTGTTCTCTTTCATTTTCACACAATTAGGAGAAAAATAAATTCGACTAATGCTTATGCATGATTTGGAAAATTGAATTTTGCTCAAGGGTAACCTGTGCACTTTCATTCTTCATGTAATTTGATCCAAAATGATGCTCAGGCACCGCCACATTATTGATCAAATCAGTTTCTACTATATCTTGGCCCTCAAATAGTGGTCTTAAGTAAAAGTTTAATAGCCTAGAGCATCATGACCCGAGATTTACCAATTCTTACAACCAAGATGCCAGCCTCAAGACTAAGAAAGCCTGTCTTTTCTGGATGCAATCATTTTACAAGTAACTAGCTTAGAGCCCGCGCTACGCGCCGGGTTTTTTTTTTATTTTGTAATTTACTCAAAAAGTCTTTAAAAGATTATCAACAACAATTTTTATTTTCTTCTCTTAATTAACTAATTAGCTACCAAAAATGACAAATGTTCATAAGATCCTTTTAAACCATAGTTTTACTCAATACATATCTATTAAATTTAAAAATTCATAAAATATTTGTTCCCATATTTGTAGTTTAAAACGAAATATAAAGGAAAAAAATTCAAAATAAAAACATATATTAATCAATTATACAAAATGATTGATTAATCATTATATTCCAACAATGACACCACTTCTCCTCTACTACACAATCCATTATGATAAACTTTTGTCTTTCAGGAGTTGAACTTTCTCCTCATAAACAATTTTTTTGAGAATTTTTTCTATTACACTGACAAAAATAAAGAAGTGTTCTAAAATATATGAGCATATTGATATTTGATTACAGTTATGTTTACTAATTTTGTAAACAAAAGAATGTTGGTAGTTTAATTTTTCTTTTTAAAAATGAAAGAGATAAAAAACACTGGCAGGAATATTGACATAATCTAATTATACATCGTACCAAAAATAATGATAGGAAAATTTTTCACAATCATTTCCCTTAATTCAACGTGAAATTTACAAAAGAAAACTAATCAATTTGAATAAATAATATATAAATTAGTATAAAATTTAAGGGAAAAAAATGGAAGAACATAACCACTTTTTTTTTTTTTTTTTACAACCATCCTTCACATATATAAAGTAAATGAAACTAATTTTAAGACATACAGGAAAACAAAACAAAGACAAAAAAATCTACACATGCAATGAACATTGACATAATCTAAAAAAGCATCATACATCGTACCAAAAATAATAATAGGAAACTCTTTCACTATCATTTCCTAATTCAATGTGAAATTTACAAAAGAAAAATATTCAATTTGAATAAATAATATATAAATTAGTAGAAAATTTAAGGGATAACAATGGAAGAACATAAATACATTAAATAAAGATAAAATAAAAAACTAAAAGTAAAATTTTAATATAATTGAAAGAATTGTCTTTTTCTACTGTATACGTTTCTTGATTCCAATGAAACCTTAAAAACCAATGTCATCCATTAATTAAGCATGTAAACAGATAAAAAAAATTAAATCACTCAATGAACAACAACATGTACAAATTAAAAAATTATCAACCAAAAATAACGATAAGAAACTCTCTCTCATTATTATTTCTTGAGTTCAATGTGAAATTTACCAAAGAAAAGTAATCATTTGAATAAAAAATAATATATAAATTAGAAAAAAAATAAGAGACAAAAAAAAAAATGGAAGAACATAAGCACCGGAAATAAAGATAAAAAAAAAAAAGGAAAAAAAAATGAAAATACTAATTGAAAATAACTATTCTAGAAAAAAAAAAATTGTAGTATAATTTTTCATTAAGAAACAACGATTGGAAAATTGAAAAGAACTGTTCTAGAAAAAATATATATATATATAAAAAAAAAAGAATTGTAGTATAATTTTTCATTGAGAAACAGCAATGCAAATCTCTCTCTTTCTCTATCTCTCTCTCTCTCTTGTCTTTTTCTGAATTGATTGTGAAATTTACAAAGGAACATTGAGATATAAATAGAAAGTAAGAGAAGAAAAAAAAATTAGAAAAAATATAAGGGACAAAAACAAAAATGGAAGAACATAAGCACCGAAAATAAAGATAAAAAAAATGAATAAAATGAAAATACTAATATAATTGAAAATAACTATTCTACTCTTCATTGAGAATAGTATAATTTTTCATTGAGAAACAACGATTGGAAAATTTAAAAGAACTATTCTTACAAAAAAAATAAAATAAAGAAAAGAAATCATTGAGAAACAACGATCAGAAACTCTCTCTACCTCTCTCTTGTAGTCTTGTCTTTTTCCTGATTTGAGTATGAAATTGACAGAGGAACATTGAAATATAAATAGAAAGCAAGAGAAGAGAAAAAGAAAAATAAACAGAGAGAGAAAGAAAGAATTTGGGAACCTTTTGTTTTCTTCATTAAGACAATTAAATATATTACAAATAAAACTCATATATTTTAATTGTCTCATATTGAGATATAAACATCAAGGAAGAGAAGATAAAAAGAAAATTAAATAAAGAGAGAGAAATAGAGAATTTGAAAACCTTTTGTTTTCTTCATTAAGACAATTCAATGCATTATGATGATGATGAATATATATATAATAATAATAATAATATATCTCACATTAAGATATAAACACAAAGCAAGAGAAGATAAAAAGAAAATTAAATAAAGAGAGAGAAATAGAGAATTTGAAAACCTTTTGTATTCTTCATTGACACAACTCAATGCATTACAAATAAAAAATCAAAAAATTGGTTCAAACATAAAGAGAGAGAGAGAGAGAGAGAGATTTAAGACATTTAAGTGGAGATAGAGGGAGAGAGAAAGACCTACGGATTTACGGGAGAGAGAGTTAAGACAAAAAAAAAATGGAGTTAGGAGGACACATGTCGCAATTCTAAGCACTCCCTACGTCAAAACTCGGCTTTTATGGGAGAGTGAGAGTTAGCACAATTAATTAAAAAAAAAAAATGAATTCAGATATAAAATTATGGGAGAAAGATTTAAGACATTTAGGTGGTGATAGAGAGAGAGAGAGAGAGAAAAAATTATGGGAGAGAGAAAATTATGGGAGAGAGAAATAGTTAAGACACTTAAACCATATAATTAGTTTAGAGAGAGAAAAGAAAAGGTTCAAATATAAA
>NC_081541.1:44844878-44890482 GCF_901000735.1 Corylus avellana
GAGCCGAGCTTGGGCGAGCTTTGGCTGTCTAGGCTCGGCTCGTTTATTTTGGAGTCAGGCTCGAGCTCGAGCTCGAGCCCGACTATGCTGCTCGAGCTCGGCTCGACAGGCTATGTACCCTGCTCGAGCTCGACTATTTTGCTCAATCTCGAGCCAGGCTCGAGCTCGACTTTGTTTTTTTTTTTTTTGTAATTTAGATGTATTAGATTATAAAAATCATCCAAAATAATTTGCACCTTAAAATACTAAAGAATATTAAACAAACATATCAGATTAATGTCAACCTTACAATTAAAACTAACAAAATCAACTAAAATGCTAAAGAACATTAAACAAATATAATAGATTAATCCCAACATCACAATCATCCATACAAAATCAACTAAAATGTTAAAGAACATTAAACAAACATAAGACAGACGCAATCCAATGTATAGGTAGCGCAAATTCCTCTTCAACCCAAAAGCCAGGATGAAGTTCATGTCCACAACTCGAAGGTTTGGACTAAAATTCACATCTACGACCTAAAAGATCTGGATCAAAGTTCAATACTTCAGTTCACATCCAAGTAGGCAGATCGAGTGGCCAAGCCTTATTACAAAATAGAAGCAAGAAAACCGAAATACTCAAACTCTAAGTAATAAATTCATATGATCTAATGGTCGTATACTCATACTTAAATTTTATGATCATATTATCTCACAATTAATATTAATATTATCTTAGATCTAAGATCATGTGATACATCATATATGTTTTATAAGAATAAAGTATATAATTATTATGTATTGATTAAATAACACAATAACTTATGCAGATATACCATATGATTATATAATGATTAATGATTATGTGATATATACGATTCCAATTTCCAAAGTATAAACTATCTAATTATAATATTTGTATTAAATGACACAATAACTTGTGCGGTTGTACTATATGATTATATCATATGATAAAATGATTAATGACAATATCATATATATATATATATATATATTTCTTATATGTTTTTATATTAATATATACATATATTATATATATAATATATATACACACATATACATAAATAACAAAAAAAAAAAACAAAGGTATATAATATATTTGTTATTATTGAGTAAATGAGTAATGTTGATTATATATTGTTATTTGTTACTTAATAAAAAATATACGAGCCGAGTTTAATAAGCGAGGCGAGCCTTATACGAGCCGAGCTCACGAGCTGCTCACGAGTTAGCCGAGTCGAGCCGAGCTTGTTTCGTTTAATATTCGAGCTAGGATTTGTGTTCACGAAGTGCTTCACTTAATATTCGAGTCGAGCACGAGCCGAGCTTATGCGAGCGGTGACTTTACTCGTGGCGGCCAGCTCATGACCCTATGCTTATTCTTATAACTACTTCAAAAAATTAACTGCTTATAATAATAATAATAATAATAATAATAATAATGATAATTCAAACTTCATCATTGAGTTACTTTGTGTTACTAGTCCATCAGCAGTCGTGGGTCCACACTCCCATGGGCAGTTTCCTGTATACGTTCCTTGGTTTAGAAAGCAAAACATATAGCTTGCAATATCGATCATTTCCCTCTGCGGTTTCCTGCAATCACCCTTCCTTCATTTCCTTTCATTTGATCTTCCATTACAAACCAGAAAACATGGCTGAGGCCTTAGTGGGAGGAGCGTTTCTCTCTACCTTCTTCAAGGTGTTATTTGATAGGATGGAGTCTCCCGAGTTCGTGAACTTCTTTCGTCAGGGAAAACTCAACAAAAGAGTCTTAGAGAAGTTGGAGACAACGTTGCGGTCCGTGAATGCAGTGCTCGAAGACGCAGAGGAAAAGCAAGTTACAAGACCTGATGTGACAAAGTGGCTCGATGACCTGAAAGATGCTGTCTATGATGCAGATGATGTCTTGGATGAGATTGCTACTGAAGCCTTGCGATGTGAGGTGGATGCTGAATTTCAAACCTCTGCATGTAAGGTACGAAACTGGTTCTCTACTTATTTTTTCAAGAAGATAGAACCGAAGATAAAAGATGTACAAGATAGATTGGAATTTCTAGCAAAGCAAAAGGAGCATATGGGTCTAAGAGAAGGTGTTAAGGGAGAACCATTAGAAAGACGGCCCACAACTTCTTTGGTTGAAGAATCTAGTATTTTTGGTAGGGATCTTGATAAGGAAAAAATTATAAACTTGTTGCTCTCAGAAGATGCAAGTGGCAATGAAAATTTGTGTGTGATTCCCATAGTCGGTATGGGAGGAATTGGTAAGACCACCCTTGCTCAACTTGTATACAAGGACAAGAGGGTGAAGGAGCATTTTGACCTTAACGCATGGGTATGTGTTTCAGATGAATTTGACCTGTTCAAGGTAACTAAAACAATTCTAGAGGCAATGACTTCGTCAACTTGTGATATAACGGATCTAAATTTGCTTCAAGTTACACTACAAGAGAAATTGATAGGGAAGAAATTCCTACTTGTTTTAGATGATGTATGGAATGAGAATTATATTGATTGGCATGTCTTAAGTAGTCCATTTAAATCCGGGGCACAAGGAAGTGTGGTCATTGTAACAATACGCAATGAAGGTGTTGCATCAATCATGTGCACTGTTCCATCTCATCATCTAAAGAAGTTAGAAGAAGAAAATTGTTGGTCACTTTTGGCAAAACATGCATTCCATGATTATAACTCTAATGCACGTTCAGAGCTAGAAGTAATAGGTAGACAAATTGTGAAAAAGTGTGACGGTCTACCGTTAGCGGCCAAGACAATAGGAGGTCTCTTGCGATCTAAACTAGATGTTGATGAGTGGGAAAAGATATTGAAAAGCGAATTATGGGATTCACCAATAAACAAAGCAAGCATTATTCCAGCTCTAATATTAAGTTACAAATATCTTCCCTCACATTTAAAGCAATGTTTTGCTTATTGTTCAATATTTGCAAAAGATGATATTTTAAAAAAAGATGAAGTAGTCTTATTATGGATGGCTGAAGGTTTCTTAGAAGAAACTAGACACAAAAGAATGGAAGAGGTCGGTGAAGATTACTTCCTTGCTTTGGCATCAAGATCATTGTTAGAACAATCAACTGGCAATAAATCAGGTTTTGTAATGCATGATCTTGTCAACGACTTGGCAAAATTTGTATCTGGGCAATTGACCTTTAGATTGGAGGTTGATCATTCTGACGAAATTGTGAGCAAGACTCGTCATTTTTCGTATTTTAGAAACAAATTCGATAATTTTAAAAAGTTTGATGCTCTTTATATGACTAGGCGATTGCACACATTCTTGCCATTAAAATTGCCACCATCCCATGCTGGCTTGTACTTAACCAAAAGAGTGTCATTTGATTTATTGCCAAATTTAAGGTACTTACGGGTGCTTTCTCTATCTCACTATAGAAATATGACTATGCTGCCTAAATCAATTGGCAAAATTAAGCATCTACGTTATTTGAACCTTTCTTCCACTGCAATTAAAAGGTTGCCTGATTCCATATGTAAATTATGTAATTTGCAAACATTGAATTTATCAGGTTGTAAAGATCTTGTTGTGTTGCCAAGAGATATGAGAAAACTCATTAACTTACGTCATCTTCATATTAGCGGAACTGCCATAAAGGAGATGCCAATGCAACTGGGCAGACTAAAATGTCTACAAACACTAACTAAATTTATTATCAGCAAACATACTGGGGCTTGCATTGAAGAGTTAGGGAAACTTGCAAATCTCCGAGGAACGCTTTCTATTTTAGAGCTCCAAAATGTTGTATCTCCTACGGATGCTCTAAAAGCATGTTTGAAAGATAGGAAGTACCTTGAGGAGTTGGTATTGGAATGGAATGCTTTGGATACTAATATTTCAGAATGTCAGAGATCTGTACTTGAGAATCTTCGGCCCCATAGTAACTTGAAAAGTCTCACTATCAACAACTATAGCGTTAAAAGTCTTCCAGATTGGGTTGGGCATCATTCATTCTCTAATATAGCATTCCTTCGCCTAGAAAACTGTAAACATTGTTCCAACTTGCCACCACTTGGGAACCTACCCTATTTACTAGACCTCTCTGTTGTTGGGTTTGATGATGTTGTTAAAGTAGATCGTGAGTTTTATGGCAGCGATTCTTTATCAATTAAGTCATTTGGAGCCTTGAAAGTTCTAAGGTTCGAGCAAATGTTGAAGTGGGAGGAATGGTCTTCTTTTGGCCCCGAAAACGAAGGTGGAGCTTTTCCTCAACTTAAGGAGCTTTATATTGATGATTGTCCTAAGTTAATAGGAGGATTGCCCGCCAATCTTCCTTCTTTAACCAAACTCGAGATTGGTAAATGTCCACAGTTGGTGGCTTCTGCGCCGAAGGCTCCTACTGTCCACGAATTGGTGCTAAGACATTGTAATGAGGTTTTGTTGAAGGAATTGCCAACTAGATTGCGGAAGCTCAATATTGAAGGATTTGGTGCACTAGAGTCCCTTCCCCAGGGATTGGTGGACTCCAACGGAACTCTTCAAGAGTTAAAAGTCTCAAACTGTATGAAGTTAGGGCTCCCATCACACCCAAACTTTTCATCCCTTGAACAATTGTGGTTGGTAGATTGTGATTCTCTCAAGTCATTTCCATTAGATTTATTGCCAAAGCTTTATGAGATACGCATCTATGAGTGTAAGAATCTGGAATCATTTACTGTGTTAGAACAACATGGACGTGATTTAGTGACCTTGCGTATTAATATCGTAGGTTGCCCTAATTTTGTATCTTTTCCAAAAGGAGGAATTCGTGCTCCCGACCTTACATCCTTTTGGGTCTACGATTGTGGAAGTCTGAGGTCATTGCCAGAGAAGATGCATATACTCATGCCTTCTCTTAAGTATTTTCGACTTTTTGACTGTCCAGAAGTTGAACTGTTGCCTGAAGGTGGCTTTCCTTCCAATTTGGAAGTTATTTCCATCGTGAATTGTGAAAAACTCTTTGCCAGTCGGATGGAATGGAGTTTGCAAAATCTCCCATCTGTTAGACATTTGTATGTTGGTGACAAATCTGAAGATGTGGTGTCTTTTCCGGAGTCAGGGTTGCTGCCTTGCGGTTTGACTTATCTTCGTATACTTGGATTTCCAAATATGAAATCTTTGGACAAGAAAGGGCTTCAAAACCTCACCTCTCTTCAAGAATTGGTGGTCAGGCACTGCCCTAAGCTCGAGCACATGCCAGAAGAGGGGTTGCCTACGTCCCTTTCTTCTATACGGATCTATAAATGCCCTTTGTTGAAGAAGCAATGGCAAAGCAATAAAGGAAAAGAAAGGCGAAAGATTCCTAACGTCGATCACATATTGATTGATAGGGAAGAGTATATTGATGACCCAAAAGCCTCGCAAGAGTCCCATTTTCTGTTATAATATCTGCATATCATCTCGAAGGCGGCACCAACATATTCAGATTTGCCATCAACCGTTGCCTGCTGTGAAAGATCAAAAAATGCCTTTTCCGGTGGGTCGTCAAGCTCATCTTTTTAAAAAGCGCTTGCTACTGCGGTGTCATTGACCAAATGTACGTACATTGTCCTTTTCAAGCTAATTATAAATATGATCCCTCTTGCTTTTCCTATTAACTTTCTCAAATTCTTTCGTATGCATGGGTTTCTAATATTTTTTTGTCTAATAAATTTCTCTTCATTTAATCACTGTCTAATTGTTTTTCTTTTTGTTTCATTAATTGCATGGAAAAAATTTTAATTAACAGAATTTAGAAGTTCGAAGAGCTTGGGGGCGATTGCAAGAAACAAAGGCAAATAGAATCCATGATTCTGTGAGGCATGAATACCAGAAGGTTAGCTAATTAATCCAACTCCTTAATATCTTTTTTCATTTTTTCTCCAATTGGGTCTTTTTTATATTCGCTAAATTCAAGTTCATTAATTTCTTTTATTTTTAACAAAAAGTGAAATATATATATATTGGAAAATTGTAATATATTGATCTGATTTAGTTATTGCAGCCACATGTTACATCTGGTATATGCAAGAACTTGTGAAATTTGTATTAACACGTTCTTGGTACAATCTTCTTATATAGACCAATGAATCAGATACCTCTTATAAGTCTTTCAAACGTTAAAAAAATTTGTGCATCTCATAGATAAGTATGGTTTTTGATCAATTGGATTATGGGCTAATACTGACATTAAGAATCTTTTTCATCTCAGGAACGGTGGGGTTTCCAATTGGATCAGTAAAATTATTCTTTGATGGAACAAAGTGCTTGTTAGTTCGTCCAGTAATTCATCATTCTGGTGAAATAATCAAAGACTATGAGCTATGTAAAGCTAGGGATGCTCAGATGCTCTGCCAATCTACAGGTTTGCTTCGGTGATTTGTGTTTCCATAGATCTCTATTTCACCGTCTATCCTCAATTCCTTTGTGGGTTCTTTTGCAGAGTCACTTTTCATTGTCAATATCTTGTGTCATATGCTTAGAATTGAAATTTGGTGTAGTTGCTGGCTTCTAGCTCTCCATCCCATTGGGGATTTTGCTCTTAAGAAGACTTTGCCAAAGCAGAAAGACAGGTAAGTGAATGATTTGCCACAAACACTTCATTCTTCAGCATATGTCTTTGATGACTAACGACAGAGTATTTAACTAATACCAGAGTTGATATTTTACTGTAGCATTTCTTGCTACTTGCCCACTATTCCTATGGTTTCTTATACATAATCAAACACTTAAAAAATTCAGTTTTCCTCATCTGATTTTAAGGATAAACCTTCTACCTCCTTTTCCCACCCTTCACAAAAATTGACAAACTTTCCCCCAAACTTCACTACCAATCAGCTAGGCTAAGATGACTAAGTTATCTTCTTTTTTTTTTTTTCTTTTTTTTCTTTTTTTTTTTTTTCTGGATAAGGACTTGGTTATGTACTTACTCCTCACTGTATATGGATTTTCTGTTGCAAACAGTTTCAACTGAGAATGCGTGCCAGTTTCAGCAATTTTGTGAGTGCAACTGTTCGGGCCAATGCTGTGAGCACATTGGCAAAGTTTGGCGCCGTGGTTGATTCATTGAAGGTATTATTTTCCACTCCTGCTGCTCATAACATGTATTGATGGGACTGTTACTGATGTATGTTTGAAATATTGTGGTCATCTCCAACATATTATATATGAACGTATATTGTGGTCACTCACATTTGAACCTTATTTTTATATATTCAGTCCTTTCCCTGCATCTCATCCGTGGCATTGTAATGGCCACTTGAATAGAACATGTTTAAAACTGGACTAATCATGTAGGCTAGCTTACTTTCATGAGGCACTGGAACCCAAAGTTGTTTACCACGATATAAAAATTGAGTAACATTTCAGTTGACAAGCTGTGGAATCCAAAGGTTTCAGATTTTGGCCTTGCCAAGCTTCTCGGCTCAGAGAGTAGCTACATTACAACCTTTGTCATGGGGATATCACTTTGCATCAAATATAGTAGAATTTCATCTTCCATGTTGCTTTTAATTAAAAAGCCAAGAATTTTTATGCCAACTTAGTTGAGTGACTTAAGACTATGGTCGGAAACAGGAATCCGGAAGGAGTATTGGATCCAAAGCTACCTGAGAAGCCTACTTCAAGGGCATTGAAGCAGTCTCTTCTTGTGGCTTTACGTTGTGTAGACCCTAATGCACAGAAGCGGCCAAAAATGGGATAAGTTAGACATATTCTTGAAGCTGAAGGCACCCCACCCCATTCAAAGAAGTATGCATTCAACTCTGCTCAAAATTCATTTCATTTTCAGTGTTATACTATTAGTAAAACGAAATGGAAACTTAAAAGGCTAATGAGGTGATGGAAATGATTATGACAGCAGCAATTTTGTTTATTTTTTGAGTTTTCAGAACTTTATTTGTAAGTCTTATGACAAATTCTGTGCCTTAAGATCCTTAGTCACCTACAGCTTGCATTGCGTTGTAGTTTCAGGTCAGAACTTTGAGTGTGTGGTTCTATGATGAGGGTTCCTTTATCTACATGATAGCTTATACTAGGATTATTCTTTTGGTACATTTTGGATCACCTATCGATTATTCTTTATTTATCATTGGTTGTATTGCAGATATGTTGACGATTTTACTAGTTCATTGGGGTTCTCTACCAGGACCACGTATGGCGTATATTGGGAGGAAGGTCCACGGCATGGGAGATGTTGATCCGGACCATTTGTGATTATGTTTAGGAGAAACTTGAAAATGTAAGTCTGGGACAAGCATCATATGTAGCGGTCTTGTTTTTTTATCCGTGATTCTAAAAGTTGAATTGGTCTCGAGGGAACCCTTCCACGGTCATTTTGGATGGAATTTGATCCGAAATGATGCTCAGACACCACATTGTATAGATCAAAACACTTTCTACTATCTCTTAACCCCAACGAGAGCGCTCTAAAGTACAAGCCAAATAACAACGGCCTCATTGCACAACAATCAGGTAATTGCTTTTCTCAATCAGCTAATTATAAATATGATCCTTTTGCTTATCGTAATAAATTTCTCTAATTCTTTCATATATATATATATATATATATATATATAAGATATTTTCTTTGTCCGATAAATTTCGCTTCCTTTTATTACTGTCGAATTGTTTGTGTATTTGTCTCATTAATTGTATGGGAAACTTTAAATTAGCAGAATCTGGAAGTTCAAAGAGCTGGGTGACAATTACAAGAAGCAAGAGGCAGGCAAATAGATTCTATGATCCTGTG
Source organism: Corylus avellana (assembly GCF_901000735.1). Classification (NCBI taxonomy): domain Eukaryota; kingdom Viridiplantae; phylum Streptophyta; class Magnoliopsida; order Fagales; family Betulaceae; genus Corylus; species Corylus avellana. The sequence continues at coordinate 44,853,625 of NC_081541.1, forward strand.
AGGCTTGAATGCCTGAAGGCAAATAGGTTAGCCAATTAATTTGTTGGTACTGAAAGTCTTACTACTTATTTATTGATTTTAACATATTGTTATTTTCTGATGAATAGGTACTGAAAATTTGGACTTATCATGCGTACAAAATCGAGATCATGGGAATATTGCTCTCTTCTTTTCTGCAGTAGAGGCTTTGAATTGTCAATTTGTATCTTCTCCTGAAAGCTGGCATGTAGGAAAAGGTAATGAATGGCAGCAGAGGATTTTTTATAGCCTCAGCATTTTCTTTTGTTTTTTTGGTCTGACTTTTTTTGTTTCTCTTGAGTGCATATAAGCTACACACCACCATGTTAGTTTTAATTCACTTTATCTTCCATCCCTTCCAAAATGAGATGAAAAGATTCTGTTGAAATGGGTCTTTTTCATGCCATTATTCAGTTAAATAGAGTTATTTTTTTGATCCTAGGAGTTTCTCTGATATAATGCTTTCTATTTGTTAGGTGGCGTCATTCCTTTGGGTTTAGAAGAATTTGGGTTGATCATGAGCTTGAAGAAACCTGTTTGTTTGATTATATTTTAGTTCAAAGAGAATACGGAAAGCTACAAACTTTTTTATCTTAAAAATGAAGAACAGGTTGATCTCTTTTTTCCTCCCCTGCTGTTGTGCTGCTTTACTGTTATTGTCAAGCACTCTGCTGACAGTTTTCTTTCAATATTTTATTTACAATTATGTATCTGAATATTTCTAAGGAAAGTACATACTGCCCTTTCAATTTAGTTCAAAAATTGACAAACATGTAGGGGTAATATATGGTCCTATTTGGTTTTATTAAGAAATGGATAAAAAAAGTTTGCATATAATTTTTTTTTTTTTTTTAAGAAAAAAGAACAAGAAGAAATCATGTTAGTAGTGATTTTTCTAGAGTTTATCTACAATGATTGCTGTCATAATGGCTTTGTATAATGGAGTCATTTGTGATATAAGTCGTGGAAACTAACTCCTATTTAACAGGTGCCCAAAGATGTTGGTTATCTTCTTCTACAACCCAAATACCAGAAAATGGATGTTGGTGACATCCTTGGATTGGCATTTTGCCCATTTGGTTCTTTGTCAAAGATGGCCCCATGTTTTAAGGTGGTTAGCATTCAGGATGCAAACTTTAACCAAATTTCTTATGGGGGACAGGAAAATAGAAGACTTTCCTTGAAGCTTGTGAACACCATGAGGGATTTTTCTTTTCAAATAAAATTTCCAACTTGGTTAGGAGATCCTTCATTTTCTAATTTAGTGCTCCTAAGCTTCGAAAATGGTTAAAAGTGCATTCCCTTGGCACTAGTGGGGCAACTACCCTTGCTCGAAGCTTTTCTCGTTAGAGGAAGAGTGTTGTTAGGGGTATTATAACTTACTTTTACAACTTGTTATGAAAGTAGAATTCTACCGTTAAGAAATTCTTCACTTGACACAATTACTTTATAAACTAGTAAAATTTCAATACTTCTTATGTTTAAAAATTGAATTGACAGTTTAAGTGACATTTATCATGTCAACCATTAAAATATGTACTGTCATGTGGAAGTCCAATTTTTGCAATTTTCCCGATTTCTTGAAGTTTGGTGGCTGGCAATTGCAAGAAACAGAGGCCGGCAAATAGAATCCATAATTCTGTGAGGCATGAATACCAGAAGGTTAGCTAATTAATCCAACTCCTTAATATTTGGTTCAGCTTTTCTCGAATTGGGTTTCTTTTATATTCTTTGCTAAATTCAAGTTCATAAATTTTATTTTATTTTATTTTTTTGACAAAGTGAAAGGAGGCGCATGAACTTTACCTTTTTTCCATCTCTCTGCTCAACTAGATCGTGTATGTTCAGTAAGAGCTGTGAAGGAGGGCAGAGAGTGGCCATGCTCAACCCATATGCACATGCATGATGGAGTGAGGAGGTATGGTACATGATGAGTACATCTATGTAATTTGGTTCTCAATTGGCACATGCATGATAGTATAAGGCCTTGGTTTAACTGCCATTTCAAAATCCTTATTCAAACTTATGTTAAGACTTATTTTATGAAACCATGTTGCAGGCCAAAGCAATACAGGACACTGAAATCCAGAACATCCTCCAAGACCCTGTGATCAGACAGGTATGCTGTTTTTCAAATTTCTTTTCCCATAAGAGTGAAATTGGATTTTTTTTTTTTTTTTTTCCTGTTTTCTGCGGTATATGGATATACGTTAAGAAGTGTATGTTACAGAGTTTCGGATTGGGAATTATATGTGTTATTTTTCTCACCAACTGAAGCAAAAACAGAATACTCAATGAATGTTGTACCAGTGCACCAATACAACCCCAGAGCAATTACTAGAACAAGTAATGACTATATTATTGAAAGCAGAACTTCATGTTACCAATCGTACTTGAGAATCCCTTTATAATTATTCCTGCTTCCTCCTGCCAGGTCACTGTTATCGTGTATGCTTCAGAAGCAGAGGAATTCTCTCAAGTATTAACAAAGCCTCTTAGATTTCTCCCTTATCATTGATACACCTGGACAGATCTTTGTGGCATTTGAGAAACCAGAAGAAGTCCCAGCTTGTCTTGTTGTATTGCTGTGACAGGTCAAGAGGCATTTAAGCCTCCTTTATCAGCAAAAGGGTAATAATTGTGGGAATACAATGTTTCTTTTTCGAAAGTTTACCTACAAAGAATACTGTCATAATAGCTTTGTATGATAGAGTCATTTGTGTTAACTACCTCCTATTTAACAGGTGCCCAAAGATGTTTGATATCTTCGTCTCTACAACCCAAATACCAGAAAATGGATGGCGCTGAGACATCTTTGTAAATATCTGAACAACAACAATAAAACTAAATTGTCATGTTGGTGACATCTTTGCCCATTTTGTTCTTTGTCAAAGATGGCCCCATGTTTTAAGGTAGGAACAATCATCGGAAACAGGAAAATGGAAACTTTCCTTGAAGCTTGTGAAGATCATGAGGGGTTTTCTTTCAAACAAGATAGTCGCACGCAACTTCTCCTGGATTTAAATATATTTTTCTAAATGTTTGCAGTAATTCTTGCGATTTGAGAATAATTGTTTTATCTTTCATTTTCACACTATCAGGAGAAAAATAAATTCCGTTAATGCTTATGCATGATTTGGAAAATTGAATTGTGCTTAAGGGTAACCTGTGCACATTCATTCTTTATGTAATTTGATCTAAAATGATGCTTAGGCACCACATTATTGATCAAAACAGTTTCTACCATCTCTTGACCCTCAAAGAGTGATCTTGAGTAAAAGTTTAATAGCCTAGAGCATCATGACCCAAGATTTACCAGTTCTTACTACCAAGATGCCAGCCTCAACATTGAGAAAGCCTGTCTTTTCCGGATGCAATCATTTTACAAGTAATTAGTTACATGTCTCAGCAACATATTCAACCAATAGTAAAGACATGCTAAAAACTTCCTCTGATAATTATGCAACATCCATCTTTTCTTTCTTCCAGATGAATGAAGTTGCAGGGCACTTGCTCTTAGGGAGTGAGCTTATGTGGTAACCTTTGTCATTTAGGTTCTTGACCACATTGGCAAAGTTTGGCGCAATGGTTGATTCGTTGAAGGTACTATTATTTACCTCTCCACCTCATAACATGTATTGGTGGGACTGTTACTGATGTATGTTTGAAATATTGTGGTCATCTCCAACATATTATATATGAACTTATATTGTGGTCACTCACATTTGAACCTTATTTTTATATCTTCATTCCTTTCCCTGCATCTCATCCATGGCATTGTATTGGCCACTTGAATAAAACATGTTTATAACTGGACTAATCATGTAGGCTAGCTTACTTTCATCAGGCACAGGAACCTAAAGTTGTTTACAAGCTGTGGAATCCAAAGGTTTCAGATTTTGGCCTTGCCAAGCTCCTCGGCTCCGAGAGTAGCTACATTACAACCTTTGTCATGGGAATATCACTTTGCTTCAAATATAGTAGAATTTCATCTTCCATGTTGCTTGTAATTAGAAAGCAAAGAATTTTTATCTCAACTAATTAGTTGAGTGACTTAAGAATGTGGTCGGAAACAGGAATCCGGAAGGAGTATTGGATCCAAAGCTACCTGAGAAGCCTACTTCAAGGACATTGAAGCGGTCTCTTCTTGTGGCTTTATGTTCTGTAGACCCTAATGCACAGAAGCAGCCAAAAATGGGACAAGTTAGACATATTCTTGAAGCTGAAGACACCCCACCCCATTCAAAGAAGTATGCATTCAACTCTGCTCAAAATTCATTTCAAATACAGTGTTGTACTATTAGTAAAACGAAATGGAAACTTAAAAGGCTAATGAGGTGATGGAAATGATTATGAAAGCAGCAATTTTGTTTATGTTTTGAGTTTTCAGAACTTTATTTGTGAGTCTTATGATAACTTCTCTGCTTTAAGATCCTTAATCACCTACAGCTCGCATTGCATTGTCATTGTAGTTTCAGGTCAGAACTTTGAGTTGTAACGGTCTTGTTTTTTTATTCATGATTCTAAAAGTTGAATTGGTCTTAAAGGAACCCATGCACGTTCATTCTTGATGGAATTTGATCCGAAATGATGCTCAGACACCACATTGTATAGATCAAAACACTTTCTACTATCTCTTAACTCCAACAAGAGCGATCTAAAATACAAGCCAAACAACAACGGCCTCTTGGGATGTTAAAATATTAATTAAAGAACTATATTCATACTTTATTTATTTATTTAAATTTTTGAGATAATTAATAATTTAATATATGTTTCTATGGTTGTATTATGTCATTTTATACATGTTTTAAGCGACTGTGTGGAAATTTCAAGTTCTCATAATCAAATTACAGCACAGCCAGCATCTTTACAAAAACTCATGCCCTCTTTTGGTGGTTTCAGATGTTTTAAATAAATAACACCACATTCAATCGAACAATGAAGTCCAAAGCTTAATTAGCAACAAAATTGAGAAACGAAGACTGTTTTCCGTATCCAACTAGCTAGGGTGCCAGCCTCGTTTAAAAATCAGCAACTCATGTAACAAATAGCTTCTCTGTTTCTATATTATTGCAAGGTAGAGCTTTGTTTCTTCCTCTCAAATAAGACAATCTAATTTATTCCATCCACGACTTTAATGCCCACCTTTTTTTTTTTTTTTTTTTTTGTTCATTTCATAAGTTAGGCCCACTATATTGATTCAAGTCACCTTCCATGGCAGCCGTGCGGGTCCATCACTCCCCGGCCCGTATATGTTGTCCGGAGTAAAAAGCAAAACATAGCTTGCAATTATCTCACTTTGCTGTTTGCAATCACCTTCCTTCATTTCCTTTCATTTGATCTTCCATTGCTATCTCACTTTGCTTTGATGTTTGCAACCACCTTCTTTCATTTCTTTTTATTTCTTCCATTACAAACCAGAAAACATGGCTGGGCCCTTAGTGGGAGGAACAACTTAATTTGGCTTTTAGATAATGTTACTGCTTTCAGTATTTCACCAATTGAAACAGCTTAATATGGCTTTAATTTTCAATTCAAGTATGTTGTTGTGTAATTAGTTCCTTTGTTTAGATACATGCATTTTATCAATTAGTATATAATTAGTTCCTAATATGATGGAAAAATGGTCTCTCAAATAAAATAATAGAAAAATATTGAAGTACGAAATTTTATTCATTCAATCAAAAGCTCAAAGAATACAACTTTCGGCATGCATTACATCATGAATAAAATCATGATTATTCTTCCATCCAAATTTTCTCCGTTGGTGTATAGAGTGCCCTTTTCGCCAACAGATGTACCGTCATATTTGCTTATTTTATTGTATGCATTACAGGCCAAAACTGGAAGTTTTACAAAACAATCTTCGCAATCTCAATTAACGTATTGTATTTTTGTTATAATTGGTCTCATGAACTATTCTTCCATAATAACGTTTTGTAGGCTCAAATTTCTTTCAAAAAATACTGTCTTCCTAGCTGAATAACCCATACTACCACTTTTATTACAACGTGGCAATATGGGTTACTTAGTAGATTTTTTGATGACTAATTTAATTAACGTAATAAATTTAAAACTAGAAGCCCATTTGTCAAATTACTATCATCTTGTTATAATTGAACTGAATTAGAACTTTGAATCTTTATTTAGGGACTTTATTAACACCCAATTTTTAGAAATCTCAACCGAAACAATAAAATCCAGAATCATATATATTTCAAAACCTAAGCTTCAATGCTTTTCTCTTATGAGTGAGTATACAACTACAAGACGAGCTTTAAAACATCATCAGTTTTTCTGCTTTCCATTTTCTTTGATTGATTACTCTGAGCTAATCACGTGGTGTGGAGTCCATCACAAAGCTGCCCCTTATCAATTGAGTGTTACTATACTCGTCCATGAGCCGTGTGGGTCCATTTCTTTTTTGCCCGAGCAGCCGTGTGGGTCCATCACTCCCATTAGCTGTTTCCGGTATACCTGTGGTTTAGAAAGCAAAACATATCACCTTCCTCCTTATCCTTTATTTTCTTCCGTTGCATTCTCCTTTTGCTCTGCCCTTCGCTCCATTGATCTTCCTTTCATTTGATCTTCCATTGCAATCTCACTTTGCTCTGCGGTTTGCAATCACCTTCCTTTACTTCCTTTTATTTCTTCCAATGGCTGGGGCCTTAGTGGGAGGAGCTTTTCTTTCCGCCTCCCTCCAAGTGTTATTTGACAGGATGGCATCTCTCGAATTCATGGACTTCTTTCGACAGCGCAAACTCAACAAAGGAGACGTAGAGAAGTTGAAGATAAGATTGTTGTCCGTGCATAAACTGTGCGAAGATGCCGAGGAAAAGCAACTTATGGATCTTTCTGTGAAAGAGTGGCTTCATAGCCTGAAAGATGTTGTCTACGATGCAGAAGACGTGTTAGACGAGATAGCCACTGAGGCCTTGCAGTGTAAGTTGGATGCTGAATTTCAAACCACTGCAACTAAGGTACGAAACTCCATCTCCACTTTTTTCAATCATTTTGTCAAGGAGATAGAGCCTAAGATAAAAAAGCTACTTGACAAACTAGAATATCTGGCAAGACAAAAGGATGATCTAGGTCTAAGAGAAGGCGTTGGAGGAGAATCATCAAAAAGATTTATCACGACTTCTTTGGTCGAAGAATCTGATATTTTTGGTAGGGATGATGATAAGGAAAAAATAATAAGCTTATTGGTCTTGGATGATGCATCTTGTAATAAAAATCTGTGTGTGATTCCCATAGTTGGCATGGGAGGAATTGGCAAGACCACCCTTGCTCAACTTGTGTACAAGGACAAGAGGGTGAAGGAGCATTTTCACCTTCAAGCATGGGTTTGTGTTTCGGATGAATTTGACGTGTTAAAGCTTACAAAAACAATTTTAGAAGAAGTAGGTTCGTCTACTAATACTGATAGTAATAATCTAAATTTGCTTCAACTTACACTAAATGAGAAATTGATGGACAAGAAATTTCTAATAGTTCTAGATGATGTTTGGAATGAGAATTATGTTGATTGGGAGATGTTAAGTAAGCCATTTAAATCTGGGGCACCTGGAAGTACGGTCATTGTAACTACACGCAATGACGATGTTGCATCAATCATGCGCACTATTCCAACTCACCGTCTAAATACGTTACTGGAAGAAGATTGTTGGTCACTATTTGCAAAACATGCATTCCTCGATGGCATCTTTGATGCACGTCCAGAGCTAGAAGCAATTGGTAGACAAATTGTGAAAAAGTGTGAAGGCCTACCTTTAGCAGCCAAGACGATTGGGGCTCTCCTGCGATCTAAACTAGATGTGGATGAATGGCAGAAGATATTGAAGAGCGAACTATGGGATTCGCCAATCGACAAGACAAACATTCTTCCAGCTTTAAGATTAAGTTACAAATATCTTCCCCAACAATTAAAGCAATGTTTTGCTTATTGTTCAATATTTCCCAAGGATTATGTTTTAGAAAAAGATCAAGTAGTCCTATTATGGATGGCAGAAGGTTTCTTAGAAGAAACTAGAAACAAAGGAATGGAAGAGGTTGGTGAAGACTACTTCCTTGCTTTGGCATCAAGATCATTGTTTGAACAATCAAGTGGCAACAAATCAGGTCTTATAATGCATGATCTTGTCAACGACTTGGCAAAATTTGTTTCTGGACAATTTACCTTTAGACTGGAGGTTGACAATTCTCAAGAAATTTTGAACAAGACTCGCCATTTGTCATATTTAAGAAAACGATATAACAACTTTAAGAAGTTTGAGGCACTTTACAAGTCTACTCGATTGCACACATTCTTGCCATTGAAGTTGTCACCATCAAGTAGTTACTACTTCTTAACAGAAAAAGTACCACTTGACTTATTGCCAAATCTAAGCTCATTGCGGGTGCTCTCTCTATCTCACCATTATAATAGGATTGAGTTGCCTGAATCAATTGGCAAACTTAAGCATTTACGTTATTTGAACCTTTCTTTCACTAAAATTATAAGGTTGCCTGATTCTATATGTAAGTTGTACAATTTGCAAACATTGAATTTATCAAGTTGTGAAGGTCTTTCTGTATTACCAAGAGATGTGTGGAAACTTGTTAATTTACGTCATCTTGATATTACTGGAACTATCATAAAGGAGATGCCAATGCAGTTGAGTAGACTAAAATGCCTACGAACATTAACTAAATTTTTCATCAGCAAACATAGTGGGGCTTGCATTGAAGAGTTGGGAAAACTGTCAAATCTCCGAGGAAGGCTTTCTATTTTAGAGCTCCAAAATGTTGTATCTCCTGAGGATGCTTTGAAAGCATGCTTGAAAGAAAGGAAGTACCTTGAGGAGTTGGTGTTGGAATGGAATGCATTAGATACTAATATTTCAGAATGTCAAAGATTTGTACTTGACAATCTTCGGCCTCATCATAACTTGAAAAGTCTCACTATCAACAACTATGGCGCTAAAACTTTTCCAGATTGGATAGGGCATCATTCATTCCTTAATACAGTGTCCCTTCGCTTAGAAAGCTGTAGACATTGTTGTAACTTGCCACCACTTGGGCGACTACCCTCTTTGAGGTACCTCTCTATTGTTGGGTTTGAAGAAGTAGTTAAAGTGGATCGTGAGTTTTATGGGAGCGATTCTTCATCGGCTAAGCCATTTGAAGCCTTGAAAGTTCTAAGGTACGAGCAAATGTTGAAGTGGGAGGAATGGACTTCTTTTGGTGCTGAAAATGAAGGTGGACCTTTTCCACAACTTGAAGAGCTTTATATTAGTTTATGCCCCAAGCTAACAGGAGAGCTGCCCATCCATCTTCCTTCTTTGGCCAAACTTGAAATTCTTGAATGTCCGCAGTTGGCTGCCTCACTCCCAAGGGCTCCTTCTTTGCACGAATTGTATTTTAAAAATATTAATGAGGTTCAGTTAAAGGAATTGCCAACCGGACTACAGAAGCTCAAAATTGAAGGATTTGAAGCACTAGAGTCTCTTCCCCAAGGACTGGTGGACTCCAATGGCTGCCTTCAAAAGTTAACAATCAAAAAGTGTATGAAGTTAGAGTTCCCAACACACTTTTCATCCCTTGAAACGTTGAAGTTGGACAATTGTGATTCCCTCAAGTCATTTCCATTAGATTTATTCTCAAAGCTTTATAAAATCAACATCTCTGGGTGTACGAATCTGGGATCATTTACTGCTTCAGAACAACATGGACGTGATTTAGTGACCTTGCATATTCACATTAGCAATTGCCCGAATTTTGTATCTTTTCCAAAAGAAGGAATTCGTGCCCCCAACCTTAAATCCTTTTGGGTACAAAAATGTGAAAGTCTGAGGTCACTGCCAGAGAAGATGCATATACTCCTCCCTTCTCTTGAAAAATTTGCTATAACCGATTGTCCAGAAGTTGAATTGTTACCTAAAGGGGGCTTTCCTTCCAATCTGCAAATTCTTAACGTTGAGTACTGTGAGAAACTCTTTGCTAGTCGGATGGAATGGGGTTTGCAAAAACTTTCGTCTATTAGACGTTTGTATATCGGTAGCAAATCTGAAGATGTGGTGTCTTTTCCAGAGCCAGGGTTGATGCCTTCTTGTTTGACTTCTCTTTCGTTCTATGGATTTCCAAATATGAAATCTTTGGACAAGAAAGGGCTTCAACACCTCACCTCTCTTCAAAAATTGTCGGTCAATGACTGCCCTAAGCTCAAGTACATGCCCAAAGAGGTGTTGCCTGCCTCGCTTTCAATTATACGTATCTATAGCTGCCCTTTGTTAAGGAAATGGTGGCAAAGTAAGAAAGGAAAAGAACGACGAAAGATTCCCGACGTCGATAACGTAATTTTTGATTGGGAAGTTTATATTGGTTGAGCCAAAAGCCTCGCAAGAGTCCCACTTTCAGTTATAATACCTGCACAACGATTAGGTAATTGCTTTTCTCAATCAGCTAATTATTAATATGATCCTCTTGCTTCTCGTAATAAATTTCGCTTCCTTTTATTAGTGTCGAATTGTTTGTCTATTTGTTTAATTAATTGTATGGGAAACTTTTAATTACCAGAATCTGGTAGTTCGAAGAGGTGGGTGACAATTACAAGAAGCAAGAAGCGGGCAAATAGATTCTATGATCCTGTGTGGCACGAATGCTTGAAGGTCAGCTAACAATCCAACTCTTAAATATTTGGTTCAGTTTTTCACGAATTGGGTCTATTTTATATTTGCTGAATTCAAGCCCATAAATTTATTTTATTTATAACAAAAAGTGTGGGATCTTTTTTATTAAAAAATGGTAACATCTGTGTTGATCTGATTTAGTTATCGTATGCACATGTTATATCTGATCTGCTTAGATTGTTATGTGCAACTCAGTGCAAGTGTTAACATATTGTTATTTTCTGATGAATAGATACTGCAAATTTGGTGGTGCCTTGTTGGACTTATGGTGCGTACAAAATCGAGATCATGGGAATATTGGTCTCTTCTTTTCTGCAGTAGAGGCTTTGAATTGTCAATTTGTATCTTTCTCCTGAAAGCTGGCATGTGGGAAAAGGTAATGAATGGCAGCAGAGGATTTTTTATAGCCTCAGCATTTTCTTTTGTTTTTTTTTGTCTGACTTGTTTTGTTTCTCTTGAGTGCGTATAAACTACACACCACCATGTTAGTTTTAATCCACTTTATCTTCCATCCCTTCCAAAATGAGATGAAAAGATTCTGTTGAAATGGGACTTTTTCATGCCATTATTCAGTTAAATAGATTTATTTTTTTTATCCTAGGAGTTTCTCTGATATATTGCTTTCTATTTGTTAGGTGGCGTCATTCCTTTGGGTTTAGAAGAATTTGGGTTGATCATGAGCTTGAAGAAACCTGTTTGTTTGATTATATTTTAGTTCAAAGAGAATGCGGAAAGCTACAAACTTTTTTATCTTAAAAATGAAGAACAGGTTGATCTCTTTTTTCCTCCCCTGCTGTTGTGCTGCTTTACTGTTATTGTCAAGCACTCTGCTGACAGTTTTCTTTCAATATTTTATTTACAATTATGTATCTGAATATTTCTAAGGAAAGTACATACATCCCTTTCAATTTAGTTCAAAAATTGACAAACATGTAGGGGTAATATATGGTCCTATTTGGTTTTTTTAAGAAATGGATAAAAAAAGTTTGCATATAATTTTTTTTTAGAAAAAAGAACAAGAAGAAATCATGTTATTAGTGATTTTTCTAGAGTTTATCAACAATGATTGCTGTCATAATGGCTTTGTATAATGGAGTCATTTGTGATATAAGTCGTGGAAACTAACTCCTATTTAACAGGTGCCCAAAGATGTTGGATATCTTCATCTACAACCCAAATACCAGAAAATGGATGTTGGTGACATCCTTGGATTGGCATTTTGCCCATTTGGTTCTTCGTCAAAGATGGCCCCAAGTTTTAAGGTGGTTAGCATTCAGCATGCAAACTTTAACCAAATTTCTTAAGGGGGACAGAAAAATGGAAGACTTTGCTTGAAGCTTGTGAACACCATTAGAGATTTTTGTTTTCAAATAAGATACTTGTATGGAACTTTCCCTGATTCTTTGCAAAGCGGTGGGCAAGGGCTCGTAAATGCTATTGCTTTCAGTATTTCACCAATTGAGACAGATATCATATGGAACGTCCCCGTTTTGACCAATTATAAGGCCATCCATCTTTGTATCCTCTTCCATGTTGCTTTCATGTGGCATATCCCTTTCTGTTATCTAATATTAGTAGATATTATGAATCCAGAACATCCTCCAAGACCCTGTGATCAGACAGGTATGCTGATTTTCAAATTTCATTTCCCATAAGAGTGAAATTGGATTTTTTTTACTGTTTTCTGCGGTATATGGATTATGGATAGACTAACTGAAGCAGAGTATGTTACAGAGTTTCTGATAGGGAATTATGTGAAATTTTTTTCACCAACTGAAGCAGAAACAGAATACTGAATGAATGTTGTACAAGTGCACCAATACAATCCCAGAGCAACTACAAGTAATGACTATCTTATTGAAAGCATAACTTCATGTTACCAATCGTACTTGAGAATCCCTTTATAATATTTCTGCTTCCCTGCCAGGTCACTGTCATTGTGTATGCTTCAGAAGCAGGGGAATTCTCTCACGTATTAACAAAGCCTCTCAGATCTCTCCCTTAGGACACAGCTGGACAGATCTTTGTGGCATTTGAGAAACCAGAAGAAGTCCCAGCTTGTCTTGTTGTATTGCTGTGATAGGTCAAGGGGTGGAAACTCACCTTATATCACCTTATATCAGATTCATTTTTCTTACACATTCACCATCAGAGGAGGTCAAGAGACATTTAAGCTTCCTTGTTCAACAAAGGGTAATAATTGTGGGAATACAATGTTTCTTTTTCGAAAGTTTACCTACAAAGAATGCTGTCATAATGGCATTGTATGATAGAGTCATTTGTGTTAACTATCTCCTATTTAACAGGTGCCCAATTGAGACAGCTTAATGTAGCTTTTGTTTTCAATTCAAATATGTTCCTTTGTTTAGATACAAAGTTGTACTGTACAGCATGACATGGAATAGGACCGTGCTGTCCTTTTTTGTGTTTTCTATGAATGCAAAATCAAATGTGGATTTTGGTGCATTGAAGTCATATTATTTTTAATGTATTTTTCTAAATGTTTGCAGTAATTCTTGCGATTTGAGAATAATTGTTTTCTCTTTCATTTTTCACACTATCAGGAGAAAAATAAATTCCATTAACGCTTATGCATGATTTGGAAAATTGAATTCTTCTCAAGGGTAACCTGTGCACATTCATTATTCATGTAATTTGATCTAAAATTATGCTTTGGCAGCACAATATTATTGATCAAAACAGTTTCTACTATCTCTTGACCCTCAAAGAGTGATCTAAAGTAAAAGTTTAATTGCCTAGAGCATCATGACCCGAGATTTACCCAGATGTCAGCCTCAAGACTGAGAAAGCTTGTCTTTTCTTGATGCAATCATTTTACAAGTAATTAGTTACACGTCTCAGCAACATATTCAACCTATAGTAAAGACATACTAAATGTTACAAGAAATTAGTAATCTCAGTAACAAGATTAGCTGAACCCAAGATTACATGATGTTTTACTTGCAATAAATCCTTGGTTAAGACATACAAGCTAAGAACTTGGCACTGTACTGCTAAAAACTTCCTCTGATAATTAACCAACATCCATCTTTTCTTTCTTCCAGATGAATGAAGTTGCAGGCCACTTTTGTCATTTAGGTCCAATGAATTCTTTTATAAGATAATGTAATTATTGGAGGAGATACCTTTGGTTCTTGGTTCTTTCTCTCTAATTAGATAATCTAGAACACCTGTTAACAGTTGTTTTCACGTCTACAAGCACAATTATTTTCCTCATTTCTAATAGTTATTACACGACTAATTTGACCCACTCAACCATATATTCTACAGAAATGAGGGTGGCTGTATTAGGTAATTAATAATCATATTTTAAGCAAGATGATGTTCATCTTATGCTTAAAATAATTGAATATGTATATGAGGTTAATGACTTGTTCTCTACTTACCCCCTCATTAATTTATTAGAGATACATTATTGCAAGAGAGAGCTTTGGTTATTCCTCTCCACTAAAATAATTTAATTGATTATCTCAAATTCGATAATAATTTTAAAAGTCACATTATATTTGAAAAAACACAAGAAGATGCTTATACTTATAACTTCAAACAAATGCTTATAATACCAAGAAGATGCTTATAAGATTTGTCCATTATTTTTTCTTCTCTCTTTATTATCAGAGAGAAAGAGGAAACGTCAAGAAAGAAGACAAGGGAAGGTGAGAGTGGGGAGCAGGTGAAGAAAAGAGGGGAACAAGAGATGCATGATTGAGGGGGAAGAAAAATAAATTAAAAAGGCAAAAGGGAAAGATGTGTCAGTCGGTGAAAGGGGAAAAAAAAGACAGTGGAAGAAAATGAAGGGGAAGGTGGTGTGCGGTTGAACTTAAAAGGATAGGGATGGTTTATTTAAATGGAAACTAAACAAATCGGCCAATCCATCCTAAAAGAAACCCAAAAATCGACCCATAAGCTTGCTTTGATCTCTCTCTCTTACTGCCTGTTCGTTTCTCTCCCAGGTTTATGCTTCTTGCTCTCTGCCTCTCATGTTATTTCCATCTATTTCTATCCCATTCCCACGCACTCTCTCGGCTTCATCATCCAGCAATAAAATCTGTGATTGAGTGGGAGGAAGAGACAAAGAGGAAAAGAAAGGATAAAAAATTTGGGAGTGGAATGTGGGGAAAAAGAAGGAAAAGGAAAGAAAAGATAAAGAAAGATAAAAAAAAAAATTGAGTAGAAAAGAGTGAGTGGAGATGTTGGTGGAGTGGTGGGACGGGTGGGGAACAGAGAGGAGAAAAATATAAGAAAAGGGGAAAGGGTGCTGTCGGCAGGCGTAGGACGGTAGGAGAAAAGAGAAAAGAGAAAAGGAGAAGAAAAATGGGGAATGTGTGCATGACCATCACTCTTAAAAAAAAAATCAATCATTCACTATTTTGATCGCAATCTAAATTGATACTTAAATATTCAGCTCGCCCTATTAAATTATTTTATCTCTTAAATCACTAAATAAAATAATATGAAAATAATATCTCATAAAAAATCAAGCCTTATGATGTAATAATCTTAAATCAATATTCATACTTATAATATTTATATAAATTCATAAATTCATCGAGAATGAATATTCTTACCTAATATGAATATTAAAATAATATCTATCTTCAAAATAATATCTTTAAATGAGTTTTAAAATCTGGGGTGTTACCGGTGTGCTGCCATATTTATTTTTCTTCTTGTATGCATCACAAGTCAAGACTAGAAGTTTTGCAAAATAATCTTCGCATCCTCAATTAATATACCGTATCTCTGTCATAGTTGGTCTTCCATCTGAAAGACATGAACTATTTTCAAAGCATCACCTTCCATAATAACGTTTTGTAGGCCCAAATCTCTTTCAAAAAAAATACTGTCTTCCAAGCTGAATAACACATACTACAATTTTTATTACAAAGTGATGTGTCAATTCATATTTGATAAAATAATTAAAAGATATTGATCATCCAAATTATTTGCTTAATTATCAACTACCAAATTAATTTGTAAATTACTTTCTAGGAAAAGTTAATAATTTAAGCTTCGTGTCCAATAAAGATCCCCACTTAAGCAATTACTGATTTGAGAATTTAATGGTGAAAGCAATGTCCATGAAATTGCTTTCTTTTCTTTTTTTTTTCTTCGTTTAGGTGATGGGAAATGAAACGGCTTTATTGTCATGTGATGTGGGCTCCTTACTACTATGGTGCCTACATCCTAGGAAAGAAAAATAAGACTATATTATACATGGTGAAAGCATTAATGTCCATGGTGCAAGTGTTCCTAGTCAAAAAATCAGCTCCCCACTTTACTTTTTCTTTGATTCCTTTTTTTTTTTTTCTTTTCTCTAAGCAAATTGGGAAACAATTACATGGGTTCAACATACCCAAAAATGTGTGAATATCTTATAACAAACTCAAAACAAAAAGTACAGTGTAAGAAATATAATCAAATAGTAAGAAATGTGCCAAAAAGTGTTACGGTCCTTGTGGAATACACTAATTAGTAATTGAAACGAAAACCAAATGAATGCCGTTAAATCACATGTTGTGGAGCCAGCGCAACTAGCCACACAATCAGCCAACATATTCTTTGGTAAGGGGGATTCTTTAGTAGATTTTTTTGTGACTAATTTGACGTAATAAATTTAAAATTAGGAGCCCATTTGTCAAATTACTCTCATCTTGTTATAATTGAACTGAATTAGAACTTTGAATCTTTATTTAGAGACTTTATTAATAAACCAGTTTTTAGAAATCTCAACCGAAGCAATAAAATCCTGAATCATATATATTTCAAAACCCAAGCTTCAATGCTTTTCTCTTATGAGTGAGCATACAAGACAAGCATAAAGTAGGCAGGTAATTTTTTCTTTCATTCATTTCCATACAATTATGCTCAACCGAAACTAATTAATTATCATTTCCATACAATTTTTGAATGATACTTATTTTAAATTTATCTTAATTATCATATTTTTCTTCAACTCATTACCAATAATGGAGGCTTTAAAACAGCATCAGTTTACCTGCTTTCCATTTTCTTTGATTGATTACTCTGAGTTAATCACGTGGTGTGGAGTCCACCACAAAGCTGCCGCAAATGGTAATTTTACTCATCCATCAGCCGTGTGGGTCCATTTCTTTTTTTCCCGAGCAGCCGTGTGGGTCCATCACTTTCCCAAAGCTGTTTCCGGTTTAGAAAGCAAAACATATCACCTTCCTCCTTTTCCATCATTTTCTTCAATTGCATTCTCCTTTTGCTCTGCCGTTTGCTCCATTCATCTTCCTTTCATTCGATCTTTCATTGCAATCTCACTTTGCTCTGCCGTTTGCAATCACTTTCCTTCACTTCCGTTTATTTCTTCCGATGGCTGGGGCCTTAGTGGGAGGAGCTTTTCTTTCCGCCTCCCTCCAAGTGTTATTTGACAGGATGGCGTCTCCCGAATTCGTGGACTTCTTTCGGCGGCGCAAACTCAACAAAGGAGACGTAGAGAAGTTGAAGATAAGATTGTTGTCCGTCCATAAACTGTGCGAAGATGCGGAGGAAAAACAACTTATGGATCTTTCTGTGAAAGAGTGGCTTCATAACCTGAAAGATGTTGTCTACGATGCAGAAGACGTCCTAGATGAGATAGCCACTGAAGCCTTGCAGTGTAAGTTGGATGCTGAATTTCAAACCACTGCAACTAAGGTACGAAACTCCATCTCCACTTTTTTCAATCATTTTGTCAAGGAGATAGAGCCTAAGATAAAAGAGCTACTTGAAAAACTAGAATATCTAGCAAGACAAAAGGATGATCTAGGTCTAAGAGAAGGCGTTGGAGGAGAATCATCAAAAAGATTTATCACGACTTCTTTGGTCGAAGAATCTGATATTTTTGGTAGGGATGATGATAAGGAAAAAATAATAAGTTTATTGGTCTCAGATGATGCATCTTGCAATGAAAATTTGTGTGTGATTCCCATAGTCGGCATGGGAGGAATTGGCAAGACCACCCTTGCTCAACTAGTATATAAGGACAAGATGGTGAAGGAGCATTTTGACCTTCAAGCATGGGTTTGTGTTTCGGATGAATTTGACGTGTTAAAGCTTACGAAAACAATTTTAGAAGAAGTAGGTTCGTCTGCTAATACTGATAGTAATAATCTAAATTTGCTTCAACTTACACTAAATGAGAAATTGGTGGAGAAGAAATTTCTACTAGTTCTAGATGATGTTTGGAATGAGAATTATGTTGATTGGGAGATGTTAAGTAAGCCATTTAAATCTGGGGCACCTGGAAGCACGGTCATTGTAACTACACGCAATGACGATGTTGCATCAATCATGCGCACTGTTCCAACTCATCGTCTAAAGACGTTACTGGAAGAAGATTGTTGGTCACTATTTGCAAAACTTGCATTCCTCGATGGCATATTTGATGCACGTCCAGAGCTAGAAGTAATTGGTAGACAAATTGTGAAAAAGTGTGAAGGCCTACCTTTAGCGGCCAAGGCAATTGGGGCTCTCTTGCGATCTAAACTAGATGTGGATGAATGGGAGAATATATTGAAGAGCGAACTATGGGATTCACCAATTGACAAAACAAACATTCTTCCTGCTCTAAGATTAAGTTACAAATATCTTTCCCCACAATTAAAGCAATGTTTTGCTTATTGTTCAATATTTCCCAAGGATTATGTTTTAGAAAAAGATCAAGTAGTCTTATTATGGATGGCAGAAGGTTTCTTAGAAGAAACTAGAAACAAAGGAATGGAAGAGGTTGGTGAAGACTACTTCCTTGCTTTGGCATCAAGATCATTGTTTGAACAATCAAGTGGCAACAAATCAGGTCTTATAATGCATGATCTTGTCAACGACTTGGCAAAATTTGTTTCTGGACAATTTACCTTTAGACTGGAGGTTGACAATTCTCAAGAAATTTTGAACAAGACTCGCCATTTGTCATATTTAAGAAAACGATATAACAACTTTAAGAAGTTTGAGGCACTTTACAAGTCTACTCGATTGCACACATTCTTGCCATTAAAGTTGTCGCCACCGGATAATATCGTCTGCTTCTTAGCTAATAGAGTACCACATGACTTATTGCCAAATCTAAGGTCATTGCGGGTGCTCTCTCTATCTCACCATTATAATAGGATTGAGCTGCCCGAATCAATTGGCAAACTTAAGCATTTACGTTATTTGAACCTTTCTTTCACTAAAATTGTAAGGTTGCCTGATTCCATATGTAAGTTGTGCAATTTGCAAACATTGAATTTATTAGGTTGTGAAGGTCTTTCTGTATTACCGAGAGATGTGTGGAAACTCGTTAATTTACGTCATCTTGATATTATTGGAACTGCCATAAAGGAGATGCCAATGCAGTTGAGTAGACTAAAATGCCTACGAACATTAACTAAATTTATCATCAGCAAACATAGTGGGGCTTGCATTGAAGAACTGGGAAAACTTTCAAATCTCCGAGGAAAGCTTTCTATTTTAAAGCTCCAAAATGTTGTATCTCCTGAGGATGCTTTGAAAGCATGCTTGAAAGAAAGGAAGTACCTTGAGGAGTTGGTGTTGGAATGGAATGCATTAGATACTAATATTTCAGAATGTCAAAGATTTGTACTTGACAATCTTCGGCCTCATCGTAACTTGAAAAGTCTCACTATCAACAACTATGGCGCTGAAACTTTTCCAGATTGGATAGGGCATCATTCATTCCTTAATATAGTGTCCCTTCGCTTAGAAAACTGTAGACATTGTTGTAACTTGCCACCACTTGGGCAACTACCCTCTTTGAGGTACCTCTCTGTTGTTGGGTTTGAAGAAGTAGTTAAAGTGGATCGTGAGTTTTATGGGAGCGATTCTTCATCGGCTAAGCCATTTGGAGCCTTGAAAGTTCTAAGGTTCGAGCAAATGTTGAAGTGGGAGGAATGGTCTTCTTTTGGTGCTGAAAACGAAGGCGGACCTTTTCCTCAACTTGAGGAGCTTTATATTAGTTTCTGCCACAAGCTAACCGGAGAGCTGCCCATCCATCTTCCTTCTTTAGCCAAACTTGAGATTTTGGAATGTCCGCAGTTGGCTGCCTCATTCCCAAGGGCTCCTTTGCACGAATTGTATTTAAAAAATTGTAATAAGGTTCAGTTAAAGGAATTGCCAACCGGACTGCAGAAGCTCAAAATTGAAGGATTTGAGTCTCTTCCCCAAGGACTGGTGGACTCCAACGGCTGCCTTCAAAAGTTAACAATCAAAAAGTATATGAAGTTAGAGCTCCCAACACACTTTTCGTCCCTTGAAACGTTGAAGTTGGACAATTGTGATTCCCTCAAGTCATTTCCATTAGATTTATTCTCAAAGCTTTATAAAATCAACATCTCTGGGTGTACGAATCTGGGATCATTTACAGCTTCAGAACAACATGGACGTGATTTAGTGACCTTGCATATTCACATTAGCAATTGCCCGAATTTTGTATCTTTTCCAAAAGAAGGAATTCGTGCCCCCAACCTTAAATCCTTTTGGGTACAAAAATGTGAAAGTCTGAGGTCACTGCCAGAGAAGATGCATATACTCCTCCCTTCTCTTGAAAAATTTGCTATAACCGATTGTCCAGAAGTTGAATTGTTACCTAAAGGGGGCTTTCCTTCCAATCTGCAAATTCTTAACGTTGAGTACTGTGAGAAACTCTTTGCTAGTCGGATGGAATGGGGTTTGCAAAAACTTTCGTCTATTAGACGTTTGTATATCGGTAGCAAATCTGAAGATGTGGTGTCTTTTCCAGAGCCAGGGTTGATGCCTTCTTGTTTGACTTCTCTTTCGTTCTATGGATTTCCAAATATGAAATCTTTGGACAAGAATGGGCTTCAGCACCTCACCTCTCTTCAAGACTTGTCTGTCAGGCACTGCCCTAAGCTCAAGTACATGCCCAAAGAGGTGTTGCCTGCCTCCCTTTCTGAATTAAATATCTCTAACTGCCCGTTGTTAAGGAAGTGGTGGCAAAGCAAGAAACGAAAAGAACAACGAAAGATTCCCGACGTCGATAACGTACTTTTTGATCGGGAAGTTTATATTGGATGAGCAAAAAGCATCGCAAGAGTCCCATTTTCAGTTATAATATCTGCATAACGATTAGGTATGATCCTCTTGCTTCTAGTAATAAATTTCTCTAATTCTTTCATATATATATATATATATATAAAAGATATTTTCTTTGTCCGATAAATTTCGCTTCTTTTTATTACTGTCGAATTGTTTGTGTATTTGTTTAATTAATTGTATGGGAAACTTTTAATTAGCAGAATCTGGAAGTTCGAATAGCTGGGTGACAATTACAAGAAGCAAGAGGCAGGCAAATAGATTCTATGATCCTTTGAGGCGTGAATGCCCGAAGGTTAGCCAATTATTCCAACTCCTAAATATTTGGGTTGAGTTTTTCACGAATTGGGTCTGTTTTATATTTGCTGAATTCAAGCCCATAAATGTATTTTATTTATAACAAAAAGTGTATTTTACTGAAAAATCGTAACATTTGTATTGATCTGATTTAGTTAGCCCCTAACATATAAATCATATAATCAGTAAACTCATGTTACAAAAATTGTGTTGCAGAAAAAGGAATGTCATGGGATGGAGGGCCAGTCTTAAAGTATGAGTGGAGTCACTAATCTGTGGTGTTGGAAATCTGAATGAATGAAATGTGTGGAGACAAGCTGGAAAGAGAGCCAAATTTGTTGTGCAGCTCAGATCTGTTGTGTGTGGAGTGTGAGTGTTTTTTCACATATTATTTCAGTTTCTTAAGAGATATTGTGCTGTTTTTAGCGTGAGGATTGTTGTCAAGAATTTGTTGGTACTGAAAGTGTTACTATTTATTTATTGATTCCAACATATACTTATTTTCTGGTGAATAGGTACTGAAAATTTGGTGGTGCCTTGTTGGACTTACAGTGCGTAATAAATCGAGATCAAGTGAATATTGCTCTGTTTTTTTTTTTTTTTCTACAATAGAGGCTTTGAATTGTCAATTTGTATGAATGGCAGCAGGTGATTTTTTATATCCTCAACATTTTCTTTTCTTTTGTTTTTTGTTTTTTTGTTTTTTTGTCTTTGACTTTTTTTGTTTCTCTCGAGTGCATACAAACTACACACCAACATGTTAGTTTTAATCCACTTTATCTTCCATCCCTTCCGAAATGAGATGAAAAGATTCTGTTTAAATGAGGCTTTTTCATGCCATTATTGAGTTAAATACATTTTTTTTGTTGGTGTTTACTTGCTTCAGGAGGAATGAAAATGTCTAATTTTTTGAAGCCCCATTGATCCTAGGAGTTTCTTTGATATAATGCTCTCTATTTGTTAGGTGGTGTCATTCCTATGGGTTTAGAAGAATTTGGGTTGATCATGAGCTTGACGATATGAGTTTGTTTGATTATATTTTGGGTCAAAGAGAATGCAGAAAGCTACAAACTTTTTTATTTTTAAAATGAAGAGCAGGTTGAGCTCTTTTTTTCTCCCCTGCAGCTGTGCTGCTTTACTGTTACTGTCAAGCACTCTGCTGACAGTTTTCTTTCAATATTTTATTCACAATTATGTATCTGAATATTTCTAAGGAAAGTACATACTTCTCCCTTCAATTGAGTTCAAAAATTGACAAACATGTAAGGGTAATATATGGCCCATTTGGTTATATTAGGAAAATGATAAAACAGTTTGAATATAATTTTTTTTTTTTTTTAATAGAAAAAGGAACAAGATGAAATCATGTTATTAGTGGTTTTTCTAGAGTTTATCTACAATGATTGCTGTCAAAATGGCTTTGTATAATGGAGTCATTTGTGTTATAAGTCGTGGAAACTAACTCATATTTAACAGGTGCCCAAAGATGTTGGATATCTTCATCTACAACCCAAATACCAGAAAATGGATGTTGGTGACATCCTTGGATTGGCATTTTGCCCATTTGGTTCTTCGTCAAAGATGGCCCCATGTTTTAAGGTGGTGAGCATTCAGCATGCAAACTTTAACCAAATTTCTTATGGGAGACAGGAAAATGGAAGACTTACCTTGAAACTTGTGAACACCATGAGGGATTTTTCTTTTCAAATAAGATACTGGTATGAAACTTTCCCTGATTCTCTTGCAAAGCGGTGGGCAAGGGCTCGTGAAAAATCTAAATGTTACTGCTTTCAGTATTTCACCAATTGTGACAGCTTAATCTAGCTTTTATTGTCAACTCAAATACGTTCCCTTGTTTAGATACGAAGTTGTACAGTAAAGCACGACTTGGAATAGGATCATGTTATCCTTTTTTTCTTTCTCTAGCTGAATGCACAATCTGATATGGAACATCCCCGTTTTGACCAATTATAAGGCCATCCATCTTTGTATCCTCTTCCATGTTGCTTTCATGTGGCATATCCCTTGCTGATATCTAATATTAGTAGATATTATGAAACCATGTTGTAGGCCAAAGCAATGCAGGACCCTGAAATCCAGAACATCCCCTAAGACCCTGTGATCCGACAGGTATGCTAATTTTCAAATTTCATTTCCCATAAGAGTGAAATTGGATTTTTTTTACTGTTTTCTGCGGTATATGGGTAGACTAACTGAAGCAGGGTATGTTTTCTGATTGGGAATTATGTGTTACTTTTTTCACCAACTGAAGCAGAAACAGAAACAGAATACTCAATTGAATGGTGTACAAGTGCACCAATACAACCCCAGAGCAATTACAAGTAATGACTATCTTATTGAAAGCAGAACTTCATGTTACCGATCGTACTTGAGAATCCCTTTATAATATTTCTGCTTCCCTGCCAGGTCACTGTCATTCTGTAAGCTTCAGAAGCAGAGGAATTCTCTCAAGTATTAACAAAGCCTCTCAGATCTCTCCTTTAGGATACACCTGGACAGATCTTTGTGGCATTTGAGAAACCAGGAGAAGTCCCAGCTTGTCATGTTGTATTGCTGTAATAGGTCAAGAGGTGGAAGCTCACCTTATATCAGATTCATTTTTCTTACACATTCACCGTCAGAGGTCAAGAGGCATTTATACCTCCTTGTTCAACAAAGGGTAATAATCGTGGGAATACAATGTTTCTTTTTCGAAAGTTTACCCACAACGACTAGTGTCATATTATGGCTTTGTATGATGGAGTCATTTGTGTTAACTATCTCCTATTTAACAGGTGCCCAAAGATGTTGGATATCTTCATCTCTACAACCCAAATACCAGAAAATGGATGGCGCTGACGCTGAGACATCTTTGTAAAATATCTGAACAACTACATGTTGTGGTGTAACTTGTATTTCACAAGTCATACGTGTGGCCCATTCGTTGTCTTTGGCTTATAGTGTTCTAGTAATATTTGCCTCTCCTTTTACAAGTAGTATTGGAGACTTGAGGTTATTACCCTAGCCGAAGTCAGTGTTCCACTACTACTTGTTTTTGGAGTATCCCTTCACCGACTTATTGCCTTATAAAAGGGAGGCTTTGCAACAAGGCAAAGTGGAAGAAAAATTAGAAGCCACATGTCTCATTAGGGTTTTCTCACTTTGCTGTGCCTTATGGCACTTAGAGAAGAATAGAGTTTTCTTTGTCAATTTTCTCTCTTGTGTGAGAGTGAGATTTAGGTGTATTGGGGCTTTGAGTTTTGAGTGATTTTCTTCCTGTTATCTTTGTACTCAATCTTTTATTAGTGAATTTCTTCCGGGTCGTCTTCGCCAGTGGATGTAGGCTTGTTAAGCCGAACCACTTATATCTTGATGTCTTGTGTGATTGATCTATTTTCTATTATGTTCTTTTCTACTTCTTTGGGATCCTATATTTAATTCCGTGCGCAACACTACATTTAAATACCAGGAAATTGATGGTGCCCATTTTATTCTTCGTCAAAGATGGCCCCAAGTTTAAAGGTGGTGAGCAATCAGCATGCAAACTTTGAACAGAATTCTCATCGGAAACAGGAAAATGGAAAACTTTCATTGAAGCTTGTGAAGATCATGAGGGATTTTTTTTTTTTTTCAAATAAGATAGTCGTATGCAAAGCAGTGGGCAAATGCTCGTAAAAATCGAAATGTTACCGCTTTCAGTATTTCACAAATTGAGACAACTTAATCTAACTTTTGTTCTCAATTCAAATATGTTCCTTTGTTTAGATACAAAGTTGTACAGTACAGCATGACTTGGAATAGGATCGTGCAGTCCTTTTTTGTGTTTTCTATGAATGCAAAATCAGATATATTTTTCTAAATGTTTGCAGTAATTCTTGCGATTTGAGAATAATTGTTCTCTTTCATTTTCACACAATCAGGAGAAAAATAAATTCCATTAATGCTTATGCATGATTTGGAAAATTGAATTTTGCTCAAGGGTAATCTGTGCACATTCATTCTTCATGTAATTTGATCTAAAATGATGCTCAGGCACCACATTATTGATCAAATCAGTTTCTACTATCTCTTGACCCTCAAATAGTGGTCTTAAGTAAAAGTTTAATAGCCTAAAGCATCATGACCCGAGATTTACCAATTCTTACTACCAAGATGCCAGCCTGAAGAATAGGAAAGCCGGTCTTTTACTAATGCAATTGTTTTACTAGTAATTAGTTACATGTCGCAGCCTCATATTCAAGCAATAGTAAAGACATGCTAAATGTTACAAGAAACTAGTAATCTCAAATTAGTAACAAAATTAGCTGAACCCAAGATTACATGATGTTTAACTTACAATAAATCCTTGGTTAAGACATACAAGCAGATACTTTAATTTCTCAGGAGATGAAAATTTTCAACTAACTTGGCACTGTACAGCTAAAAACTTCCTCTGATAATTAAGCAACATCCATCTTTTCTTTCTAATAAAGTTGCAGGGCACTGGCTCTTAAGGAGTTGGTTTTGGAACTTCAGGCCAAAATTTTGGCTCCCATGATTTATCATCCATACATGGAACACCAATAAATGACCTGTGACCTAGTCTGCTATTGGAGTAGCTTCAGACCTCAGTCATAGGAAGGCCTTAGCTGGGTGGCATCAATTTGCATAAAGCTGAACCTTCAGGTCATTTTGCAAGTCCAAAAATGCCAAAAAAAGAGAACCCTTGTGAGGAGGGTTATTAACCAGACTACTCTTCCATCGTGGTTCCCTCATTTGACTTGCTGTCAGGTAGAACATCATTCTCATCATCCCTACTAGCTTTCTTATCCACCTCCTCGTTCGAATTCAACGGACCATCCCCGTTTTGACCGTTTATAAGACCATCCATCTTTGTATCCTCTTCAACGTTGCTTTCATGTGGCATATCCCTTGCTGCACCATCAGTAGCTGCAGGTATATTGGTGTCTATATCATGGTGCATGGGCATTGAATTCTGTTGACTGTTTTGCTCCTCGTATGCACTCAAGTACGGCATATAATGATCAGGTTGATGTCTCATGTACCGTTCCTGGCAACAAGAAAACTCAGACTGTGTCAGCTTAAGAACTCAGTGAATCATGCAAGTACAGCTACTAAAATAAAATTATTAAGAAAATGTTCCAATGCAACAGATTAAGCCCTCATCCAGCATTAATGCACAATAAGAATTACGAGAGCATGAAAAAAAAACAAAACAAAAAAAGAAAAAGAAAAAAGCAATGACAAACTTTTCCGGAAAAAATCAGTGTCAAAAGTTCTTCCAAATTGATGTACGATCATGCACTACAGAGGACAGAAACTTATCCTGAAAGAATGAGAGGCATACCTGATACCTCCAGTTAAAAATGCTAATCATCTCATCAACACTGCTGACAAGATGGATGGGTCCAGTATCTTCAACACGACGTTCAGTATATGATGTAATCTCATCCAAATTGAGGGCAAGGCGATCCGGTCTCTGAAGCAGATGTTGAAATGTAGGCTGCAATTCGTAGCATTGTTCAAACAGAGAACGGCGGCAAAACACATACAGACCAAGTCGGGCACGAGACATGGCAACAACCAATCTTCTAACATCGCGAAGGTGACCAACAAAGCGAGTGCGCACAAGAGACAGCAATATAAAATCATTTTGCTGACCTTGAAACTTATCAACAGTAGTTACCTGAACACGAAAATCAGGGAAAACAAAAATAAATATTGTTTTGATAAGTAATAATTTATTGAAGAAAGATTTTCGTCTGGTTCAACTAATATTACATATTTAGAGGAATAAATGGATAACCATGGCTTTACATGGTTTTCCTTGGTGTTACACGAGCCAAGTGGAATTAGGAAGCCCTATAATGGATCCTGCCAGATCTCAAGTTGGCTTCCTCTGAAAAGGTCAAAAAATTTCATCGTGAAGTGGAAAAATACAACTATGCCTTCTATTGAACAATACATGTTTGTCACAAAACAAATATGAGACATGTAGAGATCCCGACACATTATTTAACTACCGATATGTCTACAAGTTATAACATAAAGGTGGTAAGGTAAGTGGTTTACCTTGCTTGGTGGACCGATAAAATCATATGGAACACATCTTCTATTGATAACATCACGGATCAAAAGTTTCTGGCCATTGTATGTTGTCAAGATTGATATCTTATTAGCAGGGTAACCTAGTAAACGCAAGTACATATAAACACTGACAACATATTCAGCTTCTCCCTCGTTTTGATAGAACCAAGGAGAAGGAGCAGTCTCTCCTTTCCCCTGGTAATCAGGTACATCAATCAACTGATAATCATAGGAAAATCCAGCATTTGCTCTGTGGAATATAGCCTCCTCCTTTACATAAGGAAGGTCTCCCAAATCCCTGTACCTCCAGTTGTAAAGTTTGGCTATGCTTGGCCTAGCTCTACCCTGGGCATTGAGCTCAATATAAGGAATGCCCAGTCGAACAAACCTTGTAAATAGACTTTGATCCATGTGACTGTACTTCTGGAAAGCCATATTCTTCACAACAGGAGGCAACTGGTGATGATCACCAATCAAAATGCAACGTTTAAGCCGCGCATAACCATCTTCTTGCCTCTGAAGCAACATAGGGATAAAGGTCTCAATCTCTAATATTTGGGCACTTTCTTCCATCAACAAGTTATCATACTTGAAACCTATTTGAAGAAAATCTTTCCTCTTCAGAGCTGCATGAGTGCAAGTCATTGCAACAATTTTTGCTTGCTTCGTCATTAGATAATTAGCTCGGTCAGCCGTTGACTTGAGCAATTCAAATGCCCTACACTCTTCAAGCTCTTGAAACATTGTCTTAAGATGACGAAAGCACCCCTTAGCCGCTCTCATGTCTTTCTCAAATGACTCACCCATAAAAACTGGATGTGGTGTGTTCGAGAAAAATTCCTTGAAGGGGAAGCGGTCTTTAACGAATGTTGCTTTATCCTCATTTTCTGCACAAGCAGCCAAGAATTGCTCCCAGCGCGAGTATACATGAAGCAACCAAAAGTATCCAGCAGTTTCACAAGTATAACCTACATCCTCAGGCAGTTGGAGAGATCTTGCCAGCCTCTCCACTTCGCTAAGCAATTCTAACCGCCGAACAAGCATTGCATTTACACGGCCTTGCCTGCTGAAGTCAAGATCAGTTGCTAGCTCTTGTTCACCTTGACCTAGTCGAAGAAGATAGCGTGCAGGTACATCCCTCTGAAACAATAAACAGAAACATGCATTAAAACCTATTGTACAAACTGCTAGCTTAAATACCGGACAATCAGAATCATTCCACAAATCAGCAGGGCAGAGTCAAGTCATAATACTGAAGAGATAAACTATCCTCACCAGCATTATCTTCTCAAAAAGGTCATTCAGAGCCTGATTTGAATGAGTGATTATTAATGTTCGCTGAGAAGGACAATTGTGATAAAGAACGTTCAAGATTTGCACAGCTGTATCCGTCTTTCCCGTACCAGGTGGACCCACAACCATAGTTAGTCCAGGCTGAATACCAGAGATGATTGCTCCAATCTATGCAACAGAAAGGATTGTTAAGTACTTGGTGACACAATAATATAACTGAGATCACCAACATATGCTTTTGATTCAATGTTTGTTACTTTCAGAATGATGTAGACAGAAAAATTAACTAGTTATATCTACACAAACGCCAACACCAAGTTTGGAAGGAATCCAGAACCAGAACATGAACAATAGCTAAACTACAGTTGAACATCTGATATAGTGTCTAATAATAATTCAAAAAAAAAAAAAACACTAAGACAAGTTTAATCACAAAACATCTCACACAATGGGTACTACTACACAAATTAAAGTCAACCATTGAAATGAAGATTGAGGATCCCAAAAAATGACTTATCCCCGAAGTATAAATATAGCCCGCAGTTTACATAAAGGCACCTAGACTATATAACCATTTATGCATGAAAATAGCATAAAATAAAAAAACAGAGATATCTTCCACACCAATGCATATTACAGTCCTGAAGCTGACCAAAATGGTTCCAATATCGAGCTGGATGCCTAATTACACAATTGAGATAGGCCAGTATCTTTACCTTCTCCTTTTAACTATAAAATGTAACAGTATTCAAAATGTTTAGACACATAACATGCGACATTTGCAGAGAACTCTCAACAACACAGTAAACTCATCTCTTCATCTCATCAACGACAAAGCTCATTCACTATGACACCCAAAAAGTTAGTCCGACATTGAGAAGATAAATTGCTCACATGGAGTTGATGGATTATAAAAGAGCCTATGGGTGATAAGTCCCACATTGGTTTATTACTAGGAGAGATTGAGTTTATAAGTGATTCTAGAGAGCTCCAAGTAACTGGGATAAGGCACTGATTATAGAAGTAGAATTTGTAGTGGGATTACAACCAATAATATTAATAAAAAAATTAGGAACATAAGCAAAGTTAAAACACAAACAACCATGAAAACTAACACTTCGACAACTGTAAAGAAGAGTTGCAAAGCACCTGTGTGGCTGTAAATCTAACAGTGTTCTGCTTTGGCTGATCTTGGGGATAAGGACCTGGGTCAGGAGGAGTGTATGCCTCAACAACGAGTTTTTCTTTCTCGCAACCATCATCCACCATATTTACACCATTTGCTGAATCAAAAGCAGATGTCTTATTTCCTGGAAGGGCATTACTGCCACCTTTTAGCATCCTGGGAAGCCTAATTCGAAAAGGCGGCCTTGGATGCAAGTTTCCGTTACCATCTGAATTTATAAAACAAACCTAAAAAGCAGTGGAAAAAATCAGCGTTTAAGTCACATTTATTCTTCACAATGCATAGACACCATTAATATAACATCAAAAAAGCAAATGCAAATAACAGCAACCTGATAATCTGGAAAGCTCTCTTTCAAATGATCAGCATCAAGAAAAGTATCTTTGAAATCTACCATTTCCAAAAGATCAGGCATATTAGTCCATTGAGCTGCAGAAGGATTCCCATAGCCCAAAAATACGTTGTGCAGCCAGTCAGGAACAATGCAATATTCATTCATTAGATCTCTTATAGACTCTAAAATTGCTTTGAAATTGTTTTCTTTAGGCTTCCTCCTAATCAACACATTGAACGTCCCATAAACATCTTCTGCGCCTTTCTCTGCGATATTGCCGACATCCATGTGGTATTGTGCTGTATCTAAAGCAACAGTTACAGTTCTCAGTTCCCCTTTTGGAGGCTTCCACTCATCTCGTTTAATTCTTCCCGTGAAATCATTCATGAGGATTCCTTCCTCGTCACGGATCTCAATAATCTCACATCCCCTCACATACTGAAGGCCAAGTCTTTGTGGCACACTTGCCTTGGCGGCTTCTTCAGCACTCAAAGGCTCAAATGAAGGCTGAATAGAAAGTAAAAATAAAACATCATGCTCTTTAAGGGCATTCCATTCTGATCTTATTTGTGCTTTATAACTAGAAATGCTAAACGTGACTGCTGCGGTAACTGATGATGGCTTCACTTCTCCAATGTTTGGCTGCTTTACCTCAGCTATCTTAAATTCTTTAATTGGCACAGCCATTCTTGACCAACCACGAAAAGCAGTTTCTCCTTCAATATTAATGTAGGCAAGGAGATGTGGTATAGCTTCCTGAAGATCCTCACGTATCTCATATGTTGATTCAAGACGGAAGAGATTGAAATTTCGCAGAAGATAGTCATGAAGTGTTAAGAATTGTAAATTAAGTTTAGGAAGGGCCAGACAACCTTCTCCCGAGTAATTTATACTTGGTACAAGGCTTTCATCCCACATAATCTGCTCGTTTGGGTAAAGTGGGAGAGCATTTATGGCTTCTTTTTGAGATTGTTGTTTCTCAAAAAAGGAGACCATGACTTCAATAAGAAAATCAACCCTTTCTGACCAGGGATCCTCCTCTGAGATCAGTTTGAGCTGCATAAAGAGGATGAACGTCAGATATATTATTCTGAAATATTTAAGTATATACGACAATATGTTTATACACACATTGCAGAAGGCAAGGAGGAGAGCAAAGTGCACATGGAGAACAAATTTTATAGTGGTCTTTAGACTGAAGATTTTAAGCTAGTCCAAACTATAACACGAGATAAATGGCAATTGTCATGTGTACCAAATTTGCTCCAGAAATAATTACAGAGGAATAACTTTCTTGTGAATCTACAAATGTTGATGTCAGACTTTATGATTACAGAAGAATATCACATATTAAAGATTATATAAATGATTTGCAACATTTCTACGCCAAAAACACAAATGTGCAGGCGAAACCTCATTAACGTGAACTTGACTCTACAAAAAAAATAACAAAACAAAACAACCTGACAAGCGAAAGCAAACTAACAAATTTATCATACAACACCACAAGTCAAGCAGTCCTCACTTTTGTTCTATAGAAGCACATTGATGGTAAGAACAAGCTGCTAAACTTTTACAGTTTAACCAATGAAAATGTATTAAAAGTATACTGAAAGTCCACCATATTGAGGTGGCATTATGGGAGAGCGCAAGCATCCCCAAAGGCAGACACGACATAAGTCTATGGCTCTTGCTTAACTAGATTTAAAAGAGCTATAGCTTATGCAAGTAATCAAAAACAAAAATGACCTCGCATTAACAGATGCACACACTTGGAAGCCACAAAACAAAAACTAAAAAAAAAAAAAAAAACTGTTGCAAACTCCATAAAAAGATCATGAAAAATTCATTTTGGGCCTAGGCATGAGTCCAAAAGTGAAAATATCCAAACAAGGTGATATGGAATCAATCATCCATTTACATACCTTACAGCAAACCAAATCCTTCAACTCTTCAGGAGAAAGCACAGACAACTTCTTAGAGAGATCAGCTCGCTTGTGAATTGCACCAATGTTTGCCAATGCAAGTTCTTGCAACTAAAAGCACCAAACAAAGAGAAAGTTGAGACATTTACGAAATTTATTTAAGAGGAATATTGCTTCTTGTATTTGTTAACATAAAAAGGGGGAACTTTTTAATTCATACCATCTATAAATGGCTGATTAGAAACATACCTTTGGGATCTTCTTAAATGCAAGAAGCTGGAAAGACAGGAAACGGTCATAATTACACTGGAGCACCTCATCATCTGTCAGTTGTGTCCCAGCATGATCATTAATCTCAAATTTCTCATAAAATTGTAGCAAGTCGACCAGTTGTGCAAAAAGTTTTCCCTTCTCATGTCTATAAAGAGCACTTAAATGGCATTTGGCAACAACAGCTACATCAGCAACAAGAGGTCTCAAGTACCTGTATCCCCCGGAGGAAAAAAAAAAAAAAAAAGAGGAGGAAAACAATGATAAATACAGCTTGAACAAATAAAAAAAGCATAAAACATGGAATAAGAAAATCATTTGACCAAAGAGTTTCCACCTTTCAATAGAGAAAGGAATATAATTGACACTTGGAATGAAGCTATTTTAAAAAGAGGTAATTTGTGGTAAGACAATCACCAGAAACTAAAGAAACCAATGTCACAATAATGTGGAAAACAGGAAACAGTACAAATACTGTCCATTTAAATATTAAGATTATTTTCCACATATAGGCAAGAAAAAGAAGCAAACCCTTAGAGCCCAGCTTTAAAAAAATAGAAACCCGGGTAAAGTATGTTGTAGATAAGAAAAGGCAAAAGTCCTTTGTCATCTTATTACTAATAGACTTATTCCACAAAACCTCAAACTCATTTGGTAAAAACATATGAGAAAGCAATCATATGAGGCCATCCTGCTTAAAACTTGAACATGCGCAAGAGCATGCGCACACACACACAAGAGAATTGGGAAAATGGAAAGAACAAAAAATTGGAGGGGTGCAACTTTACCTCCTTGTTGGCAGTTGGCTCAAGAGATCAATAAGAAATTCCATAAACCTCTCACAGTACAAAACACAAGCATCATCAACTTTCTCCAAACCATTGCCATCAATTACTTCATCATCTTCATTAACACACTGTTGCTGCGGGAAAACCTTCGAATCAAGTACCTGCCACAAATGGACACCAAAACTACCTTAAGCAATAATCCTCATAGATCAAACAACTACTTTATAGTTTATTGTAGAAAAAGACCTCCAGAAATTCTTCAATAAGATTTCTCAAGAATTTCACTTCAAGCTTAGTTGAGGGGTCAAAAATCTCTCCTCGTGTAGATGCCTCCTTAACCTCCCTCTTCATCATTCTTTTCCATTTTTTGATCAAATCCATATTAAGACAAAGTTCCATCTACAGAGAAGAAAATTTATCAAGTAATATAAGAGATAAATTCCAAACATATGGAAAATGATTTGAGATAAAGCATAAGTCATACCTGAAAACGACCATATGACAAACTGTGCCAGGATTGCAAACTTGCTAATCTCAAAACCGTCTCACTGACAACCTCATCTTCCAAGCTCTATTACACAAAGTTGTTAAAAAAATTAATAGAAAAACAAGAACTCATGTATGTGCATGCATATATATGTCACTTGTATTATAAATGAAGGCAAGCGAGTGTACTTGTGTACACATGTATGAGTTGATTGAGGATGTAGCAATCACGAGTGTCTTGTGTCTGTACTTAAACTAGATGCCTTAAGATTATTTATAATCGTTAGACCAGTATATTTTGTGCAGCTCTACTGATGAGCAATCAGTCATAGGTATGATTTATATGAGTGTTAGAAGTTCACTTCTTTGCAGTGAGAATTTAGAAGTGTAGTTCTAAAAAAAATTTGATACCCATCAATAATTTACTCATTCTAATTTCCTAAGAAAGGTAGCATTTTGTAGTTCCAAGTGAATATAAAGGACAAGATAAACAAAAAAAAAAAAAAATCTACGCCGTGATATAATGAGATATTTGAAAACATTAGATTCACAAATATCACATAACTAGAGCACAAAATTGCAAGTCAAAAAAATTAACAGCAAAAGTCAAAAAGATAGTGCATATATGTACCCCATCAACAAGTCCTTGATTCTAACATCCAAATGTATTTGATCAGAGCATAAGTTAGGATGCTAACATACCTGAAAGGCATTGATCATGAAAACCAAGTAATTCGTCTTCTCAGCTATGCTTAATTCTCTTCCCTGCATTACATTTTAAGCGTAAAACATTCAATCAGATATCAAAAATTCCTCAAACTTATCACGTAATCAGATTATTTGGTAAACCCAAAGAAAATGTATAGAAGCTCCTTCAAAAAGCAAAATCCATAACCACCTGCAGATAATCATCCATTCAATAAGACATTTACAAGTTTGCAATTCCCCAATGAACATAAGACCATTTGACAGATTCATGACTGGTTACACGTTTAAACAAT
The DNA here is from genome assembly GCF_901000735.1 of Corylus avellana. Lineage (NCBI taxonomy): Eukaryota > Viridiplantae > Streptophyta > Magnoliopsida > Fagales > Betulaceae > Corylus > Corylus avellana. Next base: position 44,888,063 of record NC_081541.1, read on the forward strand.
TCGAATAGATGTACTAGATTATGAGAGTGTACATGCCGGATGATCATTTTAAACAAATAATTGCTGCCAAAACCAGATTCATCTTGATAGCAGCAAAAATCCAAAACCCATACTCCAATATCACTTAAACAAACAGAAAAACTTCTGATTACAAAAAGAACACCATCAACTACTAGGTTAAGCAGCATTGCTAACTACCACTACTAATATACACTACAAGTCTTAAGAAGAGGGAGGAAAAAACACTAAATGATCAAGGCTATAGGAGTACAAAGAAATTTTTTAACTTTTACAAAAAAAAAAAGAACAAGCACTAAAGGAAGCTTTCCAAAAATCCACTCAGAAGGTAGGGGCTGCTGGAAAAGGAAAATAAAGTATTGAGTACTTAAAAATTATACACAATTACCAAATGCAGCAATAACGGCATCCAGCTCCCAAAAAGATCTTACATGGTAACCTAACATGGAGATGTAGTAACAAAAAGAAATGCTCGGGTTTTACTAAAATAATGAATAAACCGTTGAATCAAGCTTCAAAAATTTGAACCATTTATTATAAATACAAGACATAGTAGCATGACTTGAACTCACAACCTCACCCTCCACCTTACTACAAAGGAAGTACCATTTTAGCTCAAGCTCATTGGCATTTTAAGTCTTATATACCGATCACATAAAATATCAAAATTATAAATTGAAGACCTATGTTCACACTAACATACTCAGATTAATAGATAGACTATACTCTCTCTAACAATATCACATCACTCATTTTGGAGTAATATAGTAACAAAAGGATTTCTCCCAACAAAAAACCTTCAAGTCCTTTATAAAGCACAAATTAATATGGTCGTATGAAGAAAGAGTAGACAAACCTCTTTCAGCCGAAGAACCCTCTCAAGGAATGCCTTGAACAATTCTTTCCGATCATAGAAGCATACCCAAGCCGCCACATTCTCTCGAAACTGCAAGTTCAAAATCATAATCTCCTAAGCTCATCATAACTTACAATCACATTCAACCCCATAACCACATTTACAAAATAGAACATCCAATGGGTCTGATTCCCAATAGCATATACGAGTGTGTGAGTGTGTGTGTGTGTGTCTGTGTGTCTGTGAACACAACTAAAAGTCACATAATCATTATTGAGATTTTTTTTTTATATAATCGTTTTGCCCTAACAGTTCTCCTACAGTTCATTGAAAACCTTGAACTCACTGTCAATCCAATTTCTCACACTTTCTCAGCAACCAAACAGTTAATAAAACTTCAAAATCATTTACCTTTTCATTGACCATGATTATCATCGACATCACATGCTCGAACGTCGCCGTTTCTGGATCGAAATTTGGCCACAGATAGTTCTCCAGGTACTGGCTCACCTCCAGAATCATCACCCTCTGCAACGGAACGGGCTTTCTCCCACCTTTCACCACCAGCTCCGTCTCGTAGATCTCCTTCACCAGCTCCGGTTCGAACGGCTTCGTCCCGCCGGCCCTCGACCAATTCTCCGCCGCAATCTTCGTCAGCCGGTCCCGCTGAATCTCCGACAGCGTTATCGTGCTCGGGACCGCCCCCCCGGGCTTCGCCGCCACCGTCTTCTCCGCCGGCAGCTCCGCGGGGTACTCCGCCACTCGGTGCCGCTTGAAATCGTACGTACCGGTTCCGTACACCTTCGTCATTTTCAGGAATTCGCGGGTTAGAGAGAATCGAACTCAAAGAGTGGGGTTTTGAGAATACTAAAAAGCTTTAGGGTTTTGATTTTTGAATGGTGCGTAAAATCAATTTCGTGTCTAAAAGACTTGTTATTCAAAATTCCGTATATACATTTTGATTGATCCTGTATAAAAAAATTCTCCTGCTTATTAAAAAAAAATATTTGCAGCTCCTCTTAAAGGATTTTTTTTATTTGGAAAATTATTTGGATAAAGTTTTTCAAACAAAAAAAAAAAATCAATTCAACCCATTAAATTGACATGTTTTTAAAATATATTAATTATTTTACATAATTTATAAACAAAATTATTCATGAATTTTGAAACTAGTGTGTCATCATTGTAGAATAGTTTTGATATATAGATAGCATTACTCTGTAATCACGTACTCTAAACATAAATGTTGATTTAATAAATTTAATTAAAATAATTTTATTTTGAGTAATATTATACAACACATTTTTATATGTGGCACTGTTAATCGGCCATTGTATTTTTGTTTTTTAACAAGAACTAAATAAGGTACCACAACAATGAAATCGGATAAAAGTGTGATGATTGATGAATAGCATTTTTCTTTTGTATTTGTGTCAAACGATTAGAAAACGATGATGCCTATGTAGAATTAAAATGTATTTGTAATTTTTTTTTTTTTTTAAATGCAAGACATTGAAAATTAAGTTTTGATGTCAATAGGCACTTA
>NC_081541.1:44890705-44915797 GCF_901000735.1 Corylus avellana
GTTTGCCTTTGGGGTGCCCGAATCACCCCTAAGGGCCACTGAGTGGGTTTCGCCACCTCAGACTAGCCATTGGGGTGGTTCGGCCACTCACAAAGGCCAATGCTATAATTTTTTATTTTTTATTTTTTTTCATTTGTCTCTTGGGGTGGCTGATGAGCAAAAATGGGTGGCTAGCCACTCCTTTTTTCTTTTTCTTTTTTTTTTTCTTTTTTTTTTATAATTTAAATATTAGATTACTATTTTTTTTTTATTATTATTATAAGGACATATGTCCTATTTGTTTGTGGCCCTTAAATTTCTTATAGGAAATCTTGGTCATTAATTAAATACTTTACAATCCATTTTGGACTGGAGAGGATTCAGATTCTCAAAGGAGTAGCTTAATCGATTGGGAACCACGTTTTATGAAGCAAAGATTATTAGTTCGAATCCTTATCCCCTTCTCTTGTGTTACACATGTCAAAAAAAAAAAAAAAGTATTACTTTCGTTCATGGGAATCAAAACTAAGGTGGTTATAACATCACCGAAAGATAAAAATATTAGGGATGATTGTATCGAGTTTGGGTCATGTTAATGTATGTATATAAGACTATATAATTTAGTCATAACTAGACATATTTAATTAAAAAAAGCTAAAACCCATAATCTTCATTTTTTTAATTTGTATTGTATTTGCGGGTCTCATAAAAAGTTGTCAAACATTATGTCGCATGTCGGATTCGAGTCGTATCAAAACATGTGTATAAAAACTATATAGGTAAACTATAACTGATTCATTTAATTAAATAAGTTAATCTCTTTAACCAAAACTCTTTAATTTTGTATCAGGTTCATAGGTAATGTAAAAAATTATCAACTCTAAATAAAACACCAAAAATTTGCAGAAATTGACCAAGATTGGTATTCAACAATATATTAAATGGTACTTTATCTCCAATGAGTAGCTCAATCGATTGTGAATTATGCTTCATGAAGCGACGATCACTATATTGAATTTCCTCTAATGTGGACATGTAAAAAAAAAAATGGCACATTTTTAGCGCAAGTTTTTATGTATCTTCTTTTTTCTGTACCACGAGTTCCCATAACTGATAACCTTAAAGCGACCGCACCAAACCTTAGCACCCTGAAATAGACAGTTTCATGAAAGTGACTTCTGTAGTGGGATGGGTAAAACCCACTTCAAAGCTACCTTTTTAGACACACAAAAATGTACAAACGGAATATCTATACGAAGTAGTTTTTTTTCTTTAAAAAAAAAAAAAAGGGCAATTAAATTAGTATTTAACTTTTTTTTCCCAATTAGTATTTAACTTAAAAACATAATAAAATGGATTGGACATCAATTCCGCCAATCATTTGGAGGAAAAAAAGTTATTTAACTTATTTTAGACTGCGCGAGTGTTTTAGAGGGAAGGACGCCACTCACTTGGATGCTTATCAAGAAAAGAAAAAACTTGGAAGAGAGAGAGAGAGAGAGAGGTTGATCATGTCCACAGCCAACTCTGGTGAATCTTCACTTCCAAGCCAAAGGTAACCCACAAAACAGCAAGCTTTCTCTTCTACTTGGGTCTATGCACTTTTTAATTTCACAGTTCTGCTTTTGTGGGTGTCAGCTATATTGTGCAAATAATATTCTATTTCTTGTTTTGTTGGATTTCTGCCTGTAGATTTTGCTTTTACTATCAACTGATCATGGGGTTTGATATCTGGTTATGCTTTAAAGATCCGAGTTTTTGCTAGATCCTGTAGTGGAAGATCATTTCTGTTGGATTTCTGCCTGTAGATTTTGCTTTTACTATCAAACTGATTATGGGGGTTTAATATCTGGTTATGTTTTAAGCTCTGAGTTTCCACTAGATCAAGTGGTGGAAGATCATTTCTGTTAGTTAAACCTTTTGGTATTATGACCTATTTGATTTGATCCATTGCATGCCTTATACCTTGATTTTGATTTCAAAGTGGGCTTTACGAAAGTTTTAGGTGCGTTTGGGCTTGGGATTTCACATGCTAAAATTGTTTTTTTAAACAAAATTGCAAAAATGTAATGCTTTGGGAGTGCGTTTGGAAAAAGAAAGGCAGTTTAAAAATTGCGTTTTTATTAAGTACTATTTGAAATCGTTATCTTTTCAAACTGTACGTTTTGAAATTGCTAAACCAAACCGAAGAGTGACTGCAATGCTAGTAACATAGCAACTGAGACAACTTTCTTTTTGACATCTCTCTCTCTCTCTCTCAAGTTTTTCCAAATGCTTGATTTTGAGGACTTGTCGAATCACTTCATTTTGTGCATGAATCTGTATGTTTGAATAAACGTTTATGGATGTATGTATATTTTGTTTCAATTTACTCAAATTTTACCACAGATTTTGTTTTGGTTTGTGTAATGTTATAATTTTCCTATTCTTATTCAAATTTTATGCTAAGTTCTAGCTTGAGATGTCTTTTTTATTTTTTTGCTGAGTTTTCTTGCTCATTGCTGTCAAATTATACAGTTACTACCACATTCTCCTAGCCCAAATTTGCACCCAACTAAATTAAGCAGTTCCCTTTGTATCTAAACTTGGAAGATCTTTTACAACTAGTTTCTAATTTTTATGACCAAGGTCTTGTAACAAATTTGTATTAGTTTATTAATCAAACTATATTCCATTGCCTCTATGTGGTGGTTTCGTATCAGTCAAAAACATGAGCAATTTAGGATTTTATGTTGTCAGTTCTTTTAGTTTCTGTTGTTAAATTCAAAGTTCCACCTTCTTACTACAATCTTTCTGCAACTAAACAAGGCTATTGGCCAATGTCTCATTAAGACTTTTTCGTAAGGTTTGTTATGAAATCCAACCAAAAGGTTGGCACTCATGGAGATTATTTAAAGGGTTTTTTTCCCCTGTAGCTTGGCTCTTTAATTTAGAATTAGGATTTCCCACGATTGATGTTGGTGGGCTAAGAATTATGGGTAGAAAAGGGGTTTGGTTTGTTATTTTTTAATGAGGTTAATTGGACAGATGTGAAAACTTGCTCGATATTTCTTCTTGGCAGCAGCCTTTAGAGGAATTCAGGAAGCTTAAATTAGGTATAATTTTGGGAAAGAGTAGGAAACATTCAAAGCCTATCAAGGCCTTAGGGTATAGGTATTTTATTGGATATTAACTCAATTTAATGATATCCTATGCTTGAAGGATCTACTCATCTCAGAAAACCCCTAGAAAAGCCACTTTTTTTTTTCTTCAAAAAATAAAGTCACTAAAGCAGATTCTCTATATTGCTTCTTTTCTATAGCTATGTATTTCTTTTGTTGCGCTTTACTAGGTTTGAGCAGATTCTTTAGTCTCTTAACTCAGATCAGGAGCTCTATCAGTGCTCTTAATAGTTGGTTCATAACAGATTGTAACATTTTGCATTAGATGTCGCATGTAATATAAGACCTTTGTTGTGTTATTTTGTCCTCAGATTATTGGGGAAAGTGGCATTGGTCACGGGTGGAGCCACTGGTATTGGAGAGAGCATTGTGCGCCTATTCCACAAACATGGTGCAAAAGTTTGTATAGTCGATTTGCAGGACAACCTTGGCCAGCATGTCTGTGATACCCTTGGTGGTGAACCAAACACTTTCTTTTTCCATTGTGATGTTACCAAAGAAGATGATGTATGCTGTGCAGTTGACTTCGCAGTTGATAAATTTGGTACACTTGACATCATGGTCAACAATGCTGGGTTATCGGGCTCACCATGCTCTGATATCCGTAATGCAGATATATCTGAGTTTGAGAAAATATTTGACATAAATGTGAAGGGGGTCTTCCTTGGAATGAAACATGCAGCTCGGATTATGATCCCGTTAAAGAAGGGTTCAATAGTTTCTCTATGCAGTGTTGCAAGTGCCTTAGGGGGCATAGGCCCACACCCCTACACAGGGTCCAAGCATGCTGTGTTGGGGCTCACCAAGAACGTTGCAGCTGAGCTGGGACAACATGGGATTCGTGTTAACTGTGTTTCTCCTTATGCGGTTCTGACAGGCTTGGCTTTAGCTCACTTGCCTGAGGAGGAGAGGACCGAGGAGGCTGCGGAAGGTTTTCGTGCTTTTGTTGGGAGGAATGCTAACTTGCAGGGGGTGGAGTTGACTGCTGATGATGTGGCTAATGCCGTACTCTTCTTAGCAAGCGATGAAGCAAGATATGTAAGTGGGGATAATCTCATGGTTGATGGGGGCTTCACTTGCTCAAATCACGTACTTCGTGTCTTTAGATGATGCATGACATTCGAGAGGTTTGCTGCCTTGCTTTAATGGCTGTTGGAAGCTTGATAACTGTGGTCTTCTTGGTGAACAGATGAACTAGTAAATATATTTAATTGGGTATGTTCTCCATAGAAAGTTTATTTGGATGTCACTTTGTTGTAGATTGAACCCGAATCTTGGACATGGATTATAACTTCTGCAATTTGAAATAGAAGTACATTTCACAATGGACTTGAACAATTTTTTGACTTTATAATATATGTTTGGCTGTGGTGTTATGTTTTGAAATTGGACCTGGATCAAATTTTCACTGGTTTTATCATTCTAAACTAGCCGATGCGAGCAAGGTCCTTGTGTCTATGTTGGAAGTGGGGACGAGGCAGTGGGTGTCATAGGAGTGGAAGATTGAAGCTAGCTAAGCTGGTGCTGTCAAGGGGAGCCAGCAAGCCTCTGCTGATCTCAAGACCGGAAACGGCATTTGATCAGGCGCCAACTCCTCGAACTTCCATTTCAATGGTGCTGAACATATGGGTGGTTCAATTTGAGTGGTGGTGGTAGTGGTTGTGCTAATTCCTATGGTTTGTATTTGTTTACAATTATTGGCAGTTTTGTGGCCAGGGTAAGAATACTCTTGTGGTTCTTGCTATGATGAGCCTGAGGTGGGGAAATGGTGAGTTGGGCTAGAAGGGTTATTAAATTGCAATATTCCGGTGGTAGCTAAGGTGTCCAAAACACTAAAGCTTATGAAAATTGTATGCTCAGATGTTAGGAAACTCATCCTATCAAGTCCCCACCACCCCCAACTCCAATTCCCTGCTTTGTATATAAATCTGTACTGGTTTAGGTAAAAACTGCAATGAGTTACCTAATAAAAAAAAAACATGTAACAATCACATTGAGCTGTGTGAGTGTGACAATCATCAAAAGTAAATTTTGTTGGGGTTGTTTCACGTGAGTTTAGCCATTCATTCTTCAGCATTTTCTTCCTCTGGTGATAGAGCACACTATGAGAGTGATACTGACAAAATCTAGAGTCTAAATGCACAATAGTAAAATGGTATGCTATTTGATAGTGTCCCTTTTCATTTGACTCACTTGTTTGAAACCAAGAATAAAATCTCGAAAGAAAACCTGGTGCTTTTTGATATATATCACAGCTATATTTTCTTTTTGATATTGAAAAAAGAAAAGAAAAAAAAGACACCCTATTCCATACATTTAAACTTTTAGTTTGAAAGAGTATTTTAATTGATTTAGTAAACTGTTATAAGACTGCAATACAGTTGAGATGATGCAATAGTGAAAATTAACATTTGAATTAACAATGGTTGATTTTCTTTAACATGTCATTTCAATTATATAAAAGTTGTATAGCAGTCTACTAAATAGCATTCAAAAATATTAAATTATTAGTTAAGCTACGACAAAAATCATGAGAGGTGAGTTAGAAGTCAGAACATCTCTCCCACATTTTTTTCTTTTTTAAAAAAATTAATATTTTTATTTTTATTTTATAAAAATTTAAAAAACTATTTATATCAAACAACCCTTCCTTATCCATCAGGACCAACAGAAAATTAACTGAAAAACCAGACAGTCAGTCAATCCCAACACTCTCTCACAGAGACACTCTGTCAAACCCCATTAACTTCCAACACCGACCAACCATGGCTTCTCTTCAACCGTCGTGGCTCTCTGCTCTCAACTCCATCAACACCATCTCTCCCTCGAAACCCACTGTCTTCCCCTCCACAATCCTCAACAAGACCCACTCATTAAAGCCACTGAAGCTCTCCTCCTCTGTGAACCCATCCAATGCTGAATCTTCAGAACCCATTTCACCAAGCTCGCCAGAAACTACTCCGGAACCTGTGACGGGTGCTATTGACCCTGTGAAGCTCGCGTTTGAAAAAGCTAAGGCGTATAAGAAGGAGGCAAAATCGAAACAGGTTTCGAAAATTGAGCAGAACCCAGTTGAGGATTCTGGGACTAAGGAAGTGCCGGTTTCAGTCAAGGTTGCGATGGAGAGGGCCAAAGAGTACAGAAAGAATAAAGGTGTTGTGGGTGGTGGCAAGAATGGTGGAGAGATTGACACAGTTTCAGGTATTATTTTGGAAAGTTAAGGTTTTGAGACAGAGAGAGAATGGCAGATTTTATTTTATTGTTGATTGTGTTAAAGTAATGATTAAGTTAGTAAATTTATCTCTTATAATTACTATAAGGTTAAGCTTGCTGGATAACTATTAATTTAACATGGTAGCTAAAGGTCCTAAAATCAAACATTGACTCCGTCAAATCACCTCATTTAAATTAAATATTCCACGTGTTGAGCCTCATTATCTTTTCTTATAAGTTTGAGATTTCGGGATAACTGGTAGTTTAAAAGATTGGTTGCCATGTGCAATGAAGTGAAACAAGTACTTGTGAGTTATCTTCAAGTCTTTGCTTTTATAATTTAACATGTTTGGCAATTTATTCATTTTATTAGCAAACAAATGGTTATGACTCTTGGCTGATTACTCTTGGCAATTTATTCTCTTTATTAGCTAAATTTAGTTTTGTGCATTTATTTTTAGGATTGGAGAGAGGCAATGGGGGAAACCTTGGAAATGAGGTTGTGGAGAAAACGGTTAGTAAGAAGGGGGAACTCTCAATTTCAGGCATTGATTTTATGGGGCTTGACTTTGCGGATAAGAAGAGGAGCAGGGGACTGCCACCTGGGCTGGTTCCTGTTTCAGACTCTTTCTCAGGCGGGGACTTGCCTGAGGTGGAGTTCATTGTTGGGGATACCAGCTATTTCGAAGGCACGACAGCATTGGAGCCCACTCTGCCTCAGGAATATGATTCAGAAATTTACAAGCCGAAGGTTTCTTCATGGGGAGTCTTTCCTAGACCTGGAAATATTTCAAAAACGGTATGGTAGTGGCTATCACAACTGATGTTAGAGTAGTGAGTAGATATATTTTTGTCAATATTTTTGGTGTACATACTTTTTTGTTGATGTTTCTGAATTTGTGGGCCTGAAGGATGTTACTCTTATGTTTGGTAAATTGTTGAGTGATGATATCATGTTGGAAAACAAATAAATGTTTTGGAGGTTTTCCATAGAAAGTGAATTATCTTGGTTTGGACAATCCGTTTAAAGTTTCTGAAATCTATATATCAAGATGGAAACTATAGAATTCAAGAAAAAAGAAGAAAGCAAGAAAGAAAGGAAAAGGAGAACGTAGAGAGCCATGTTTTACTTTATACTATTGTTTCTTAAACTTGTTGAACATTTGAACTTGTTGATTTAGATCAAAATTATCAAACTCAACACACGTTTTGATCATGCATTAACCTCTTGGTTCTGCTGGCTTCCAAGCATAAGATATTGAAATAATGGAAAAAAGGAGAGCTTCAGTTTCACACCATTGCTCATATCTTGATACCTGGAGGGTAAAATGGATCTTTGCTTGTTCTCAGTTTTCATGAAATATTCAAGTAACTTTCAGAGTTTTACAAGATCTTAGAGTAGAAGACCCCATTGCATTAACATTTTTTCTGTTTTAATTTTGTGTTGATAGCAGAGTACAGAAACATTTTGAAGATTCTTTTCTATAGTATCTTTGAATGAGTCAATCCATGTTGTACGTTAACGCTGTTGGTTCATGATCTCAATTAGGAATGTATTTGTTAAGTTGTTATCACATGTGCCACCTGTTGCTCCAAAGCAATATGCATTTCATTATAGAATATTGTTTCATACTATGGGATGATGGAGACTTTTGTTATTTAGTTTTATTCTGTTGATACTGATGTGCCTTTTACTGTTATAATCTAATCTCACAAACAAGGGAAGATAGTTTTCTTAGATATTTCTACTTATCAAAAAAAAAGTTTTCTTAGATATTTCCTTTTGTTCTTGATCAGTTTGGTGGTGGGAAAGTTATACGCCCTGGGCAGGTGCTTGAAACAGCAGAAGAGAGAGCTGCTAAAGAAGCACGAACAAGAGAGTTACTTGCAGCATACAAGAGTAAAATTGGCTTAAAGATTGATCCAAAGTTAAAATCTGAATGTGAGGAGGTATGCTTCTATAAAAATATCATCTTGTTAACTTGTATGTTAAGAGTGTGTTTTACATATGTTCTTAAATGAATGCTAAAAGTGCATTTGGATCAAGGAATTGGAATTAGTTCTTAGAATTATTTACATATTACCATAATTGTTTATGTCTTGATCTAAGATCTTAGTCCTAGAAGGTCTTAAATTAGGAATTATATGCACAATTTATTTCCCCTACTTGGACGATCATTCATTTTGTAGTTCTTCACTTCTTCTCAACATTGGAATGGAATTTGAAATTTAAACTAATTTTGGGACCAAAATAAACTCTTACCAAATTTTGGAACCCCAATAAAATTTTATTGGACAATGTCTCTTCCTTACTTATTTTGGTGCAATTTCCAATTATCTAAATTGGCTTCAGTTTTTTTTTTTTTTTTTTTTTTTTTTTTTTTTTTTTTTTTTTTTTTTTTTTTTTTTTTTTTTGTTTTGTTTTGTTTTTTTTTTTTTTTTTGGGGTGGTGGTGGTGGGGGGTGTTTAAGATTTAGATTTTTGCTGAAAATTAGGGGCAAGCAATCAAATTACAATATTACATATTACAATATCAATAAGTTTTGGCTTCTGAATATGGTTGGAAAATATCATCTTTCAGTTAGAGAGAAGTTGCTGTCACCATGTTACCTAAACTAGTTTTTGAGTCTAACACTTGGACTTTTGTTATGTTCTTTAACTGCCTTTGAATGCATCTTTTATTACATTTTTCATTGTTGAGAAGTATAATGAATTAGCATTCCTTAGTGAACTTATTATGTTTATAGGCATTAAAGGATGGAGACTCATTAATGAATCTTGGAAAGCTTCGGGAAGCATTACCCTATTACGAAAAGGTCATGGATAACTTAACATTCCAGGTAATATGCTGTTTAAACTATTTGAGCTACATATGTATTTGAGAAGAAGTCTCACTTTATATATCTTTTGACAATATGTATTTAATCAAATGATATCAGCTAAGTAGAGCTTTTACATGAGTACCATCGTTAATTTCTTTTATAAAAAATGTGTATTATCTGATATCACTACATTATTTACAATGAAATGAGGAAGATGAAAACATTTATGCATAGGATGAGTTAGGATTTGTTATGCCATTGCCTTTGCAAGATTATTGAATTACATATTCTATCCTGGCTTCATGATTTAGAGCTGAGAACAGGTTTGTCAGTTTTACACAAAATTTTGCAATTTCGAACATATTAACATATCATAGGAAGGGAAATGATTTCTCAAAAATGAATCTTACAGAATGCTCATGCTAAATGATGTGGGAGCTCTATTATCAATATTCATGTAACTCAGCACATGAAGCATGCTGTAACATCATTTCGCATGACCCTTTTGAATGATTGGTTAGTATTTACAGCATTACACTACAAAATATATACAAATCATACCTGAATTGCTCATAATTTGAATTGAGATAGGATATCAGGAATCTGATTCTCGCAATCAAGTTTGATTCTGATTAACTGGTGGGCCGGGCGACTCATGATTGACAAACATCCTTGCTATTGTGGGAAAATTAGAGGAAACATCCTTGCTATTTTCAGTCACGTTATGATGACCTTTATTTCTCTGTTTTTTATTTTATTTGGTTTCTTTAGGAGCAACAGTATCTGAATATTTTGTGTTTTGTTTCATGCATATAATTTCTGCAGAGTGAGCTTCATGGGTTAGCTGCTTTGCAATGGTCAATTTGTCAAGACTCCCTTAGTAGGTATATTTGTCTTTTAAGAATTTGATACAAGCGTAGAACCCTTATGACGTCCCTTAACATACCATGAAATTGAATTTGTTTGTGCTCTACATACCACATGGGATGAATCCATTGTCCGTTGGAGATGCATATGAAATGTGTGTGTTGTCATGGTTGTCTTTTAAGGCAATTTTGATCAAACTTATAAGCTTGTGTCTTTCTCCAGGATTAGTGTGGTGTCTTCATCCCACACTATAGACCTGCATTTGAATGCCATCTAACATGTAATGCACTGGATCAATTTTCTTTATATGTGTACATCACAGATTCTTTGTTGGTTTATTTATAAATAAGTTTTTTTTGTTATTTGGAATTTACTTTGGACTGCACAAACATCATCACATATTAATTTTTTTACTCGATCAACATTATGATGTATATGTTATCTTTTTATATTCCTTGAATCCTTTGCAAGCTTCGGAACATATGTGACTGATTTCTGAATTATGGAGATATGTAAAAATATTTCAACTATATTTTCTTGGAATGAATTTTGAAACGTTCAAGGCTTTGCACTAGTCACTAGAAACTTTGTTGTCGATAAGGTAGCATCATGGTGATCCATATTTTAAGTTAAAGTAAATAATTTTTACTAAGACTGACAAGAGAAATCGAAGTTTCGAAAACAAATATTGAATGGTTTGAATAAGAAAAGTGTATGTGATTGAAAGGGAGTTATTTTTATTAGGACTAATACAAAAGGATAAGAAAAGTAGAATTTGAAAATTATGGGGTCAATTTGATCACTTTGATCTTACCCAAGTCAGGGTAGATGGGATTCTACTTCTTGAGTTTGTATGGGAGTTGAATTACAATGTACATAACAAAGGAGTGAGAACTGTGGATTGCAAGCCCAATAACTGTCATGGCAACATAGATTTTCCCAAGCCTACATACCAATGATTTTAATACCAGAACAGATGTATCAAAATTCATTTCACTAATTTGTTGGCCGGTGTACAAGTTGAAACCTTGTTGGGAGATGATAGGTCAGATTGTATATGAAGCATCTTTAGTCGCAAAGAGAAAGTGCCGAATGATATTAGCTTTCTCTTCTTTGTTTGCTTGATCGTTATAAAACAGTTATTGTGGTTGACAGGGCAAATGAGGCTCGATTGATGTATGAGAAGCTGCAGTCTCATCCAAATCCTCAAGTGAGCAAGAAAGCAAGACAATTCCTGTTCAGCTTTCAGGTAACTACCAATTGGCTGTCCAGCTAATATAGTAGTGTCTATGCTAAAAGGTCTAAATCTAACAGGGCAGCCTCAATGAATATGAACTCTTACTGTGTGTCAATGCCTAAGAACTCTTTCTTTTCCTGAACATGGAAAGTCAGTGGTTTTCAAATTTAAATTTATCAGCACCAATCAGAAATAGTTCTATATATGTCATGGGTGTTCTCTAGAATTGGTCTGTCATGTAGCAAGAAATTTTCACTATTCTTTTGGTATGTGTTTCTTTGTTATGGTACTTTTACTTTTATGTAGTATTCAAGTGAAATTTGTGACTCTTAACAGGCCATGGAGATGATGAAGTTTACAACAAGCACTCCTTTTTCTCCAAATAACACAGGTTATCAGAATTTTTTTGACGCCTTTCTTCAAAATAAATCCAAATATCCCCTTGAAGAAGTTGAGATTGAAGAGGATGCTCTGAGCCAAGTTCTCCCATATATTATTTTTCTTGTTTCTCCCATTTTTGCCATATTACTTATTGCTGTACAAAAGAGAACATAAATTGAAAGATAGAGTTAATCTAAGACTGGGAAATGGTTAAAAGAATATTTGTCCTGGGAATTGTATATATCTTCCTTACCAAAAGAAGAAAAGAGAATTATATTATATGTAGCTCCAACTATTCTTTTGTTCATACAGGGACAGAACCAATGGGGTTGGAGGGGCAGGGACATGGCTGCCTTGGTTTTGAAATTTTTGAAAATTTTTCTATATATATTTGCACTTAAAAATTAGGCTTGACCTCTCATTTGTGCTTTGATCCCCTGGAAAAATCATGATTCTGTCCTGATCTCATTGATCATCCTTTGCAAAAATTGTGTTGATGGCAATTGACAGATATGTACAGCAAAGTAAATTTTTTATTCAGGTAAAGCAATCATTTAGGCTTTTAGGCATTTCTACTTACTCCTTAGTCATGATATTAAATAATGAATTATTCGAGTACAACAGTTTGGGGAATGCTGCATGAATGGAAACCATCTATCTAATCTCACCAACTGTGCTTATCTGCATTAAAAGTAGGTAAAGTTGAACAAATCCGAGTGGTTGAGAAAAAACCTCCCAAATTTTAACATTACAGAGTGAGCAATTAGTGTCATCCTTCTCATTACACATACCCCACCGTAATCTGTTGTTTAGTGAGCTAATCACTAGAAGAATCAAATAACATGGATGGAGTATTGGATGAGGATCAAGCGTAACGTGAGAGGACACCCGAGCTTCATCTTGTTTAAACATGAGTTTGGATACCTGTTCAGACTACTCAAATATCTGCCGGAGCCTGAGTAGGATGGAGCTCGAGTGTTTTTAGCTCAACACTTTTTTATAACATAAAAAACATAAACTTAATGGAAATATACTACTTTTTTAAGAAGTAGCATTTTTTAAGCATTTTGATGTCTAAAAAGGATAAAATTTTTATAATTTGATGTAGAGGATTCTGACCCGCAAGTTTTTTTAATAATAAGGATAAAATTAAAATAAATTTTATTAAAAATTCATATACATCTTACATATTATTAAAAAAATAGATACATCTCATTTTTATAAGCAGAGTTGAGAGAGGAAAACTTTGTCATTACTCTAAGTTCCTAACCTTTGTTTTTATTTTTTTAAGTTCTAAGTTCCTACCTCCTCCATTCTCCCTCTCTGATTTTCGTCTCCAGCCCCAGCCTCCACACCAGGTATCTCTCTCTCTCGTCTAAGCCTAATCAGTAAGCCGCCTCTCTTCATTCTCATTCTTTTCATTTTCTTCTCCAGCGCCGCTCCATCCTCATGTCCCGGTGTCCCGGAGCAGCCATCGTGCATCCGTCGTCGTGCTCTCTCTCTCTCTCTCTCTCTCTCTCTCTCTCTGTCTCTCTGGGAGTTGTCGTCGTGAAGCTTCTGCAGTAATTTCCTGAAGGGTATTTTCAACATTTTTTGTCATCATTATCTCTCTATTTCTCAGAGTTCCGGCTCCCACCGATCGTTGTGTCTCAGACTCTCTGTGATTCAGTCTACACCCGTCGGCCTCAGGTAATGAAATCTAACTGAGTCGTTTCCATATGTTGTTAACTATTAAGGCCTTCAGATTTTTGGTCTGATTAGATGAGATAATGTTTGGTTGGATGAATATAGATTTTTGGTCTGATTAGATGAGATAATGTTTGGTTGGATGAATATAGATTTTTGGTCTGATTAGATGAGATAATGTTTGGTTGGATGAATATAGATTTTTGGTCTGATTAAACTAGATAATGTTTGATTAGATAAGATTTTATTCGTAGCTGCATTACAGAGGAATATATAATATGTAAAATGAATCTAACTAAAAACTTAACTATGAAATTGACCTTTTGAATTTTTTCTTATTTCTGTCAGTGTGTTTTCCTAATTAGTTTTGTTAGCTCATAAACCAAACCGATTTCCAATACTTGCCAATATGGTCGATGATGCTGAAAGTTATAAGCTTGATTTAGGTAAGTTCTCTATCACAAAATACCCAACCCGTCCTGCACAACCCGCATTACCCGCCCCGCACTACTCGAAACTCGGCGGATATTACTCATTTTGGGCGGGTTGCAGGCCTAGATTTTCAATACCCGCACCATGCAGGCCGGGTAGCCGAAATGTCCAATACCCGGCCTGATCTTACCCGCGCTCACCCCTAGACACACTTGACAACTCACTCGATACTGGCTCGGCTAAGCTCGATCTGAACTCGAGCTCGACATTGTACAAGCTCGCTCGTTACTGTTTAAACTCGCTCATCAAGACCCTAGCCCATCAAAACCATCAAAACCCTTTGTCATCCTCTCCAAATTCCATTTCTCATGCCAATCTCGGTTACCTCCCACAGCTGCACACCTCCATGTCCACTGGAAACCGGAGAAATCAGCAGCCACTGCACCACCGGGCACACCACACGTTGCTCGGTTCGTCACCAGCACCCACTGAAGCAGCGCCAATCTTCTACCGCACATGTCAACAGTGATACACACACACTCGAAGCAACCCAACCATCACATGCAGCACTTCAGGTAATGGCTGAGAAATATCCCACTGCTGCACAATTAGCACCACACACGCTCAAAGCGATCTCTGTTCTTCTTTGGTTGGCTAGCGCCCTCTAGGCTCAGCACCCATAATTTCTAAAATTTATCAATTTAAAAGCTTGATTTATGTTTATACATGGTGAGTAAAGAATAAATCTAATAGAATGGAATTTGATAATGCCCATTTGAAAGTCTCGGCCAAATTCCACAATTCGGGGGTTTGAGGGTTTCATTTCGGTTCTCAGGATGTGATTTTGGGAGTTCTTGGGATTATGGGAAGTGGTTTATACCATTTTTTAGGGGCTGTGTATGACTGGGTAGCCTTGGAAATGACTTCAAGTTTGGGTTTTTTGTTGATGTTTATGTTGGGATGCACTTGATTTCTTTTTAAGAATTTTGGAGTTTGCACTGTTAACTTTGAACCTGGTTGCTATGAGTTGTTTGAGCATTAATCATGTTGGAGTTTTGGGTAATGGGTGTAGGAACCCAGGAGTCTCTCACTAAATCCTTGAAGTAAAAATTTGATTTTCTGTTGGTGAGTGGAAGGCATAGTGGCATTACCAAAAATACATTTTTGAAAATCAAGCATAACTTAAGAGCATAAGCTTTTCTCCCTCTAAATTCTTGTAAGTAAATATTTGATTTTCTGTTGGTGAGTGGAAGACATCGTGGCATTACCAAAGCCCATTTATCTTTTCCCCCTTTCTTTGTTTTCAGAAATCAAGCAATAACTTAAGGTCTTGAGCCTTTCTCTTATCAGTCGACTTGATAACATGTTTTGGAGGATGTTTATGTTTTTGTTTTTGTTCTAATGATACATGAAGATGAAAACAGCTTTGAGTATTTTGTGTTTTGAGAACAGAAAACAAAAGTCAAAATAATTTGTTTAACAAACATAGATTTGAGCTCTCAATGCACGTCTTGTTTTATTTATTACTCGCTTTTAGTTACAAAGAAGAGTATTTGTTCCCCCTAAGATTCCATCTTTCAATAATCGTAACAACTAAGATTTTTCAAATGCCAAATATAAATTATTTCTTCTTAGAAGATAATTTGTTGTTCCTTTGGCTTTTGTTTTTCTGTGTAAGTTTTGTTCACTGCTGTTTGTTTATCTCAGAAGAATATTAAACCTCAATGGAAGCCAAATTCTTTCGGTTTCTTAAGATTGTGGGGGTTGGGTACAAAGCAAGAGCTGAAGCTGCAGGACGCCTCTTGTTTTTGAAATTGGGATACAGTCATGAGGTTGAGCTGACTGTTCCGCCGGCTGTTCGTGTTTTCTGCTTCAAAAACAATGTAGTCTGTTGCACTGGACTAGACAAGCAAAGAGTGCACCAGTTTGCTGCTACTGTTCGTAGCTGTAAGCCGCCTGAAGTGTACAAAGGCAAGGGTATAATGTATGCTGACGAAGTTATCAAGAAGAAACAAGGAAAGAAATCAAAATGATTGCAAAGAGGATACAACAACTGTTGGAGAGGCATACTATGCCTCATTTTGCCAAGATGAGTTCCAGCCTCATCAGAATTCTTGTAGCTTGTGCTTTTTATTTAAACTAGTTTTAAGAGCTTTGTAATAATTGATCTAATTTTTTCTGAATGAGAAGAAATAAGGAAAGAAATCAAAATGATTGCAAAGACCAAAGAGGATACAACAACTGTTGGAGAGGCATACTATGCCTCATTTTGCCAAGATGAGTTCCAGCCTCATCAGAATTCTTGTAGTTGTGCTTTTTATTTAAACTAGCTTTAAGAGCTTTGTAATAATTGACCTAATTTTCTCTGAATGAAGAAACAAGGAAAGAAATCAAAATGATTGCAAAGAGGATACAACAACTGTTGGGAGATGATATGTCAGATTGTATATGAAGCATCTTTAGTGTCTATGCTAAAAGGTCTAACTCTAACAGGGCAGCCTCAATGAAGATGAACTCTTACTGTGTGTCAATGCCTAAGAACTCTTGCTTTGTGGAAAATTTCTTTTCCTGAACATGGAAAGTCAGTGGTTTTCAAATTTAAATTTATCAGCACCAATCAGAAATAGTTTTATATATGTCATGGGTGTTCTCTAGAATTGGTCTTTCATGTAGCAAGAAATTTTCACTAATTTTTTTGGTATGTGTTTCTTTGTTATAGTATTTTTACTTTTATGTGAAAATTGTGACTCTAACAGGCCATGGAGATGATGAAGTTCACAACAAGCACTCCTTTTTCTCCAAATAACACAGGTTATCAGAATTTTTTTGAAGCCTTTCTTCAAAATAAATCCAAATATCCCCTTGAAGAAGTTGAGATTGAAGAGGGTGCTCTGAGCCAAGTTCTCCCATATATTATTTTTCTTGTTTCTCCCATTTTTGCCATATTACTTATTGCTGTACAAAAGAGAACATAAATTGAAAGATAGAGTTAATCTAATACTGGGGAATGATTAAAAGAATATTTGTCCTGGGAATTGTATATATCTTCCTTACCAAAAGAAGAAAAGAGAATTATATTATATGTAGCTCCAACTACTCTTTTGTTCATACAGGGACAGAACCAATGGGGTTGGAGGGGCAGGGACATGGCTCCCTTGGTTTTGAAGTTTTTGAAATTTTTTCTATATATATTTGCACTTTAAAAATTAGGCTTGACCTCTCATTTGTGCTTTGATCCCCTGGAAAAATCATGATTCTGTCCTGACCTCATTGTTCATCCTTTGCAAAAATTGTGTTGATGACAATTGACAGATATTTGGGGGGTAAAGCAGAGAAAGCAAGTTAAACAATAATGATATTTGTGGGGTATGCCATAATGTTTTTAAACAAATTAAAACCTCAAGTCAATCATTTAGGCTTTTAGGCATTTCTACTTACTCCTTAATCATGATATTAAATAATGAATTATTAGAGTACAATAGTTTGGGGAATGCTGCATGAATGGAAACCATCTATCTAATATCACCAACTGTGCTTATCTGCATTAAAAGTAGGTTAGGTTGAACAAATCCGAGTGGTTGAGAAAAAACCTCCCAAATTTCAACACTACAGAGTGAGCAATCAGTGTCATCCTTCTCATTGCACATACCCCACCGTAATCTGTTGTTTAGTGAGCAAGGATCAAATAATATGGATGGGGTATTGGATGCAATGGATGGGGATCAAGCGTAATGTGAGAGGACACTCGAGTCTCATCTTGTTTAAACAGGAGTTTGGATACCTGTTCGGACTACTCAAATATTTGCCCGAGCCTAAGTAGGATGGTGCTCGAGTGTTCTCTTACATAAGTTGCCCATTACACAAGCATTAAACAACTCTCATTACACCCTATCTGGATCCCGAGAAAATGAACTTAATCTCTTGTCCCAATATTCTTGATTTTTGAAATTTGGGAATCAGTGCAAGAGAAACATACAAGCAAAACCAGAAAAAGAACCCCAAAAAAAAATTGCTACAGGGTAGGAAAAGTTCCTCTTCATCACTTTTTTTTTTTTTTCCCCTTTTTTATTTTAGGTATCTTTTTTTTTTTTTTTGGTGAAAAAGAGCCTAGTGTCTGCACAAAGAAGGGCATAATTTGACTGATCCAGCTTTCATGCTTTATTCTGTCCTTGTTCAGGTTCAATAGTGGTGAATTTTTTTTTTCCTACTTCTGAATAATATGCAACATTTTCAAATGAGGTAAATTTTTTTCTTGTGCCAATTTTATTTTTTTGTGTGTGAAATTCAGTGAATGGCTGACTACATATGTATTCTATCAGCAACAGTTATAACTGAACAAATATTCAAACAAAGTAAATAGCAGGTTAAATATAGGTAAAAAGACATAGTGATATGGAAGCAGAGAAGATTTGTAGGATACCGAGTGATGTTTGTTTAAAGTAGCAATTTGCAGAATTAGTGTCTTTTTTTTTTTCTTCTAAATGTCTTGTTGCAATGAGTTTGA
The DNA here is from genome assembly GCF_901000735.1 of Corylus avellana. Taxonomy (NCBI): domain Eukaryota; kingdom Viridiplantae; phylum Streptophyta; class Magnoliopsida; order Fagales; family Betulaceae; genus Corylus; species Corylus avellana. The sequence continues at coordinate 44,908,988 of NC_081541.1, forward strand.
ATCCTGAAAATTAGTTATATTAACCCATTCCCACCACAAAATTGGGTGGATTTCTGAATGGCATGATGGCCTTTTGCTGCAAAGCTATGACTTCTTAGAGGAGCCACTGCTTTACTAATTTTTCTTTAAAGAAGACATATTTCTATTATAGTTTCGTGTAGAAAAGTTTCTTGGTGATTCCATCTTTCTTGTGCACCAAACAAAAAGCAGATTCCCGATAAGATCCTTGTCTTTAACTTACTCAAGTAGGATTGAATTTGAGTGGTATATACAGTACTTAGCCTGATGCCATTTTCGTAAAAGGTTAATCAGTTGGCAAAATCTTGGTTTGTTTCTTAGCTTTGGCTATCTGTGTAGGAATCATTTTTGGATTGTTGGAAGATGACAACACTCTAAAACAATTGTTTGATTTCTGAAGGCACAAATAATGCTTGCAAGTGTAAGATGTCAATGAACACTCGAAAAATTACAAAAAAACAATTAAACATCTAAATCATGGTTTTGGACACTTTTGTCACTATTAAATCATAGTTATCTCAAATATTTTGTCACTATTAAATCATGGTTATATTAAAATTACTTATGTTGACATAAAATAATAAATTTAATAATTTAATTAATATTTTAATACTTCTCTTTACATGTGGACTCAAATTGCATTCAATAAGTGCGGTTCGACATGTAGAATATTAATTGAAATGAGAGTAAAATTACGCACAAAATATTCCAACTTAAACTCCACCACCTCTCGTTTTTCTTTTTCTTTTTTCAAAAAAAAAAAATAATAATCTTTTAGTTTTTTTAGTTTTTAAAATAATAAGAGTATAGGAATAAAAAAAAAAATGTGTCCACTTTGTTAGTTTGATGAGTTACTTTACAACATTTTGAATATTGTAGTGCTTTCTAAAAAAGGACGGAGTTTTTTTTTTTTTTTTTACTTAAATTTAATAATTTAATTAATACTTTAAAACTCTCTCTCGTGTGGACTTAAATTCTTTTTTAATAAGTGACGGGTAAAGAATTGATGAAATTTTTAAACTTTTAAGAATGAGTAAAATTTAATCATTTAATTAATACTTTAACATTTTTTTTTTTTCAAACAAAATTTGGAAGAAAAAGAACAGAGAAAGAGGAAAAAAGAGAAGGATTGAGTCCAAGGGGCCGTGATTCTGAGCACGCCAAGCTATTTTCATTTTTTTTTTTAATTTTTTAATATTAAAAAAAAAAAAAAATTGCCGGCGTGCGCGTTCTCTTTTACTTCACCCGAGTCCAAGAGTCATACTTCAAAATGTTTTTTTTTTGTTTTTCATTAATTATTGATAAAAACACTTAATTAAACAGAGATAAAAACCCTAACCCTAATTCGACCACCCTATTATTGAATTACGATCTTAAAACTTAAACAAAACTAAAAGACCCGATTATTTATTTTTTACTGCCCGAAAGAAAGACGTCGGTCAAAACAGTTTTCGATTGCAAAGAAGCACGCAGCAATTTGACACCATCATCCATGCCGAATTCGACCATTTTCTCCTCAATGGCACCAATTTCGTTGAAATTGACATTAAAGCGGGTAAACAGAGTGACAACAGAGGCGGTAGACATGGGCTTCACCTTCAGATCATCCATCACCATGTATGTAACCGTCCCCTTCACGTAACCTTCCTCACCCCAGAACGATACCTCGACTTCTCCCAGCGGGTCTACGAGGGTTACGCTCCCGTCCATCTTATAGTCGCACTTAGGGCAAATTGTTCTATAGTCGTCGGCCACGCGAGTGCTCCCGCTACCATCGTTACCATCGATACCATCGCTACCACCGCACGAACAACCATACAATTGACGGAATGTTGAGCCGACGTCTGGCAATAGGAGAGGGGGTTTAGCGCCGGGCATGATTATTTTGGGTCGTAGCAGAAATCGTTTGTCTATGCTTGGTTGGATGTAATCAGAACTCAGATTTTCAATGCTCCGGTAGAGGCTCGGCAGGCAGCCTACCATTCCGCCGCTGCCGTCCTCTTTCAGAAGCCTCGTCACAGTTCCGACCGGCAGAGTGAAGATGCTGAAGAGGAAATCAACAAATTCCTTGTCTGCTTCGGCAAAGAGCACGCGTTGGCTCTTTCTGTCTATCACAAGCTTCAGGCTTACGGTATCTGCGGTGGCTGCCATGTTAATCTGCACCTCAATGAATGTTATAAATCTTCAAAGGGATTGCGTCTCAGCGCGAAGAATATTCAAAGGGGGAAAAAAGAAGGCTTTATATAGAACCGGTTAAAACCCTAATCCTAATTCTACTAGGATTGGGACAAGTTTATTATTAAAATATAAAATAATCCTAACTCTTTAAATATAAATAATATATAAAATAAAAATATTAAATAAAACTAAAGTTCGTCAATAATCAATAATCGAAGCCGGCAATCTAAAACACGGGCCACTGGCCAAGAGCTCGTTGGTCCAATAATACAAAATTTGTTTGGGGGCTCTTGTTTAAGGATATTAGGTTTTTTTTTTTTTTTTTTTTTAATTTTTAATTTTTTTTTTGAAGTGAAGGATATTAGTAATTATAAACTCTTTAGGAGCATATATATTGTAATTAAAGGAAATCAAAACTATTCTTGAACATGTCTATTAAGGATGTGTTTGACATTGCGATTTTATAGACAAAAAATATGATTTTAAACCAAATCCCATAAAATAGATTATTTAGAATTGCGTTTTTAAAAAATTATGATTTGAATACACATAAAATTTGCATTTTCAAATCATAAGGAGATTTTTTTTTTTTCAAAAAAAAAAAAAAAAAGTATTTTTAAGGCTAAACTGCGATTTTAAAAGTCGAAATATAATTTTGCCAAACGCTTAATTGCATTTTTTAAAATCATATTTTAAAATCACATATTTTAAAATCACTATTTTAAAATTATTTTTTAAAATCGCAAACCTAAACGGACCCAAAATTGTTATTTGTCTTTAAAATATGTAATTTTCAGGTACATTTTTAAAACGCGATTCTCACAATCACATGCATGGTTTGTTAATCTTATAAAAAATGCACGTAGGAATCATATGCTCTAAGAATAAATGTTAGTTTAATAGATTGTGGTAAAAAAATTTCCTCTAACTCAATTTAAAAGAAAACTTGTCCTGAATATACTGTTCTACCTATATCCAGAGATGGCACCTTATTAAGACCAACGGGGCGTGGCCCCATTGTTTTCCAAATCTTCTTCAATTTTTTTACTAGGTTAAATATATGTGCATTTTTGGTACCATCAAAATTAAGTCTGACCCCCTATTAACCTCCTAAAATGAAAAATCCTAATTCCTCACTACTGCGTCTATGTATCCAATTTTCATCAAGTTTGATAGCATAGACTTGTAACTTTTTTTTTTTTTGGGTATGGGGCACTCCCACTAGCTCATCATAGTCGGGTAGAACTGACCTCCACAGAAAAGACATATCATTTTTCATGGAGTTTTTTTGGGTCAAGTAAGAATGATTATAGGCTTGAATATTTTGAAACCCCAGCATGATGTCCCCTTTAAGTTTTGTAATTTAGCAAGAACATGCATGTTCATACCCATATATCACACTAGGCCCTACAGTTTTCCTATGAAAGGCTTTAAGGTGGTATATATACTCCTTTCTCTTCATAAGCACCTAGTTTATAGCTCTATTAGATTTAGGTTGTCTAAGGTTCTTAGCTTCCTGCAACACAAGCTTCTTTTTATTTTATTTTATTTGTTTTTTTTATGAAGTACCATAGTATAGGAATCTAAGGATTTTGAGAGGATTAATTGGACTTGTAATTCATCGCTTTCAGAGTATCAACCTCTAAAAGTTACGTAAAGTAATTGTTTCTTTTTAATTATTTTTAAAAATATAACTATTATAGAATTACCTACTAATGAGAAGATTCTATCACATAATAATTATTGATGATACATTATATTGTCGGTGCAAGGTATATATATATATATATATATATATATATATATATATATATATATTTCTTTTTCTTTTTATGCTGTCTTTCTAAGCTATCTCAAAACTAGGTTCAAAGAGAAAAAATTCCTCTAATCCAATATTTTTAATTGACATTTGTTTTTAGAATTTAATTTATTAAAAATTGTTGGATCAGGTCTTTGACCATCTCATCTAAAAATCAATTGGTGTCCAGCGAGGAAAGCCAAATCCTTTTATGGCATTCGAAATCACAACTCGCAAGGAGTGTTCTAAGAGCCGTCAAAATGAGCGGAGTGGCATTGTTAAACCTCAACAAAAATGTATGTGAAAATCACATATTTTAAAGACAAATGTCAATTTAATAGAATGTGTTAGAGGAGAGAAACTTTGTTCAAATAAGTTGATATTGTATCATTGATTTGAATTTGAATCCCCTCACAGCAAGGTATAGGGAATGTAAGGGAGGAGAAAGGCTATCCTATTCTGGTTTCAGTTGCTCAAACGAAAAGAAAAATGTGGCACTTAAAAGCTTATGTAGGATTCCCTACAATTTTAAAAGAAATTGTAGATTCTCAAATTGCAGAATTTAGGTAGTTTTTAAGTATGAAAACACTCAAAAAATACCACATATTAAAAATGTAGCATGTGATCAAGGCAACCATAAAGAATTTCATTCCCAAAAGGTTTTATCTTTCACTTTTGCAGAAACGTTCATTTTCCAGCAAACCAAAAGACGCGGTTTTTAGCTTAACATTTTTTTTTTTTTTTAACATAAAGAGCATAAACCTGATGAAAATATACTCGATTCTCAACTGTAACATGCTACATTTTTAATAAGGGTACGTTTGAGATTGTGATTTCGTAAGAATAATCTGTATTTTAAAAGATATCGCAAAATATAAGACGTTTGGCATTGCGATTTAAAAAACACTTAATTTAAAATAGAAAAAAAAAATATGCGATTTCTATAAGCAGGTTAGGGGGTACTGCTTATTTGAAAAAATGCGAATTTAAACCAAAGTCACAATTTCTCATGACAAATATCTAATTAAAAAGTATTTTTTAACATATTTTACCAAATGCCTTTGCGATTTTAAAAAGAAACGATTTCAAAAACGCAATTTTTAAAAATACAAATTTTAAAATCGCACTTATTGAAATCGCAATCCCAAACGGACCCTAAGTAGCATAAGTGTTTCGATGTCTAAAAACGACACAAATTTTCATAATTTGATGTAGAGGATTTTGATATGCAATTAGTTGTGCATTTTCGCCTAACCTTAGAAATGTGATAAGATTCAATACCCAATTTCATTTCATTGAGATGAACCAAGAAGTTAAGGACAATAATATTTTCTTTTCCTTTTCTTTCTTGGGCTACAAAAGAGACTGATTGAACCTAAGTTTGAAGCAAAGGGTTGATTATAAATTTATAACCATCCCAATTGACACAAACTTGGAAATCAACAAATACTTTTGCTTCTCATGGATGGGACCCCATGCTTAATGAACATCATGGAAATGGAAGAGTTCCTTAGTCCCTACGTATGATAATTAATGGGTATTAATTGCCCATTACAGTCACCCATCAAAAAGGTAATCCAAAAGAGAAAACAAAGAAAGAAAGAGAAAGAAAGGTGTACACTAGTAAAGTGTGTGTCACCCGGAAGATAGGGGAACTAGTAGTCAGTGTCGGCTGGATTTTGGAAAAGATAACAAAAGAGAAAGGACACCAAATTGTATGGCATATTTGGATTTGCTAGAAGGAGAGGTTTCCTCCAACCCTATTCAGAAGAACAATATTTTGTCAAATGATTTTATTTTATTATTATTATTTTAATACCCACTAGACGCTTGTGCATGGACCATTTAGTTTAGTTAATTGTAATGAGCAAACAACTGGATGATAAAATATTATCACGAGGAAAAAGTGTTTCATGTTGCAAATTAACTTTTTTGATTGTGCAATATTTCTGGTTGTATAGGAGTAAAGTTTGGATGAGGTAAATTATATATATACCATGTCAAATCTTAGCTTATAATGCAGTTAATCGTATGGTCATACTCGCCAATAGACGCTTGCAAGGAGGAGTAAAAACAGTCGGAGACTTACCGGGAGTCGCCGATGAAGAAACTCTCTAATGTTTAAGTTAACAAATGTAAATGGTGAATTGCTCTAAGAGAGTTAGATTGTTTGTTTAGAGAAGAGTTGAGTGAATGTACTTGAAATGATCACATGCCTTCTCCTTATATGATGTGCCCACTAACGAGGTATGACCTTAGTGCTGAATTACGGCCCTGACCAAGTGTGACATTAGATTTCACACTTGTTGGTAGTTAGAACGAGACCGGAGGGTAGTTATTCTCAATGCTACACGCTCAACATTCTCTAAGCAACCATCACACTGGCACATTAGCTTTCGATAGTTGGTTGGGGCCTATGGTCTTAGCTTGATCATCTTGGCTCTGTGGCTTGGGCTTCTGAAAATTTAAAAACAATGACTAACCCAATCTATTAAATTGATACATGTTAATTCTATTAAAAATAATGCACGTAAAAATTATATTCTATAAAAAGAGATGTTAGTTTAATAAACTAAATTAAAAATAATTTTTTAAACCCAATTTAAAAAAGAAAACTTTGTCCAATTCAATTTAAAAGTAGTCATTAAAATTTTGAAAAAATCCTTTTTTTTTTTTTTTTTATAAGTCAAGGAAAAATTCTTTGAAAGTCAATCAAAACACACATTCTTGGATTAAAAAAAAAAAAAAACACACATTCTTGATTTTTTTGGGGTTTTGAATTAGGCGTAGGCATTTGATGGTGGCATGTCCAAAGA
>NC_081541.1:44915897-44916938 GCF_901000735.1 Corylus avellana
ACATTCAAGTAACTTTCAGAGTTTTACAAGATCCTAGAGTAGAAGACCCCATTGCATTAACATTTTTTCTGTTTTAATTTTGTGTTGATGGCAGAGTACAGAAACATTTTGAAGATTCTTTTATATAGTCAATCCATGTTGTACGTTAACGCTGTTGGTTCATGATCTCAATTAGGAATGTATTTGTTAAGTAGTTATCACATGTGCCACCTGTTGCTCTAAAGCAATATGCATTTCATTATATAATATTGTTTCATACTATGGGATGATGGAGGCTTTTGTTATTAAGTTTTATTCTGTTGATACTGATGTGCCTTTTACTGTTATAATCTAATCTCACAAGCAGGGAAAGATATTTTTCTTAGATATTTCCTTTTGTTTTTGATCAGTTTGGTGGTGGAAAAGTTATACGCCCTGGTCAGGTGCTTGAAACAGCAGAAGAGAGAGCTGCTAAAGAAGCACGAACAAAAGAGTTACTTGCTGCGTACAAGAGTAAAATTGGCTTAAAGATCGATCCAAAGTTAAAATCTGAATGTGAGGAGGTATGCTTCTATCAAAATATCATCTTGTTAACCTGTATGTTAAGAGTATGTTTTACATACGTTCTTAAATGAATGCTAAAAGTGCATTTGGATCGAGGAATTGGGTTCTTAGAATTATTTACATATTACCATAATTGCTTATGTCTTGATCTAAGATCTTAGTCCTAGAAGGTCTTAAATTAGGAATTATGTGCACAATTTATTTACTCTGCTTGGACGATCATTCATTTTGTAGTTCTTCTCAACATTGGAATGAAATTTGAAATTTAAACTAATTTTGGGACCAAAATAAACTCTTACCAAATTTTGGAACCCCAATAAATTTTATCGGACAATGTCTCTTCTTTACTTATTTTGGTGCAATTTCCAATTATCTAAATTGTCTTCAGTTTTTTTTTTTGTGTTTTGTTTTTTTTTTTTTTTTTTTTGGTGGTGGTGGGGGGCGTTTAGGAGTTTAAGATTTAGATTTTTGCTGAAAATTATGGGCAAGCAATCAAAT
>NC_081541.1:44917038-44924540 GCF_901000735.1 Corylus avellana
ACAATATAGCTGACACCCACAAAAGCAGAACTGTGAAATTAAAAAGTAAAGTGCATAGACCCAAGTAGAAGAGAAAGCTTGCTGTTTAGTGGGTTACCTTTGGCTTGGAAGTGAAGATTCACCAGAGTTGGCTGTGGACATGATCAACCTCTCTCTCTCTCTCTCTTCCAAGTTTTTTCTTTTCTGGGCAAGCATCCAAGTGAGTGGCGTCCTTCCTTCTAAAACACTCGCGCAGTCTGATGGGCGGAATTGACGTCCAATCCATTTTGTTATGTTTTTAAGTTAGATACTAATTGGGAAAAAAAAGTTAAATACTAATTTAATTGGCCTTTTTTTTTTTTAAAGAAAAAAAACTACTTCGTAGTTCGTATAGATATTCCGTTTGTACATTTTTGTGTGTCTAAAAAGGTGGCTTTGAAGTGGGTTTTACCCATCCCACTACAGAAATCACTTTCATGAAACTGTCTATTTCAGGGTGCTAAGGTTTGGTGCGGTCGCTTTAAGGTTATCAGTTATGGGAACTGTGGTACAGAAAAAAAGAAGATACATAAAAACTTGCGCTAAAAATGTGCCATATTTTTTTTACATGTCAACATGGGAGGAAATTCAATCTAGTGGTCGTCGCTTCATGAAGCATAATTCACAGTCGATTGAGCTACTCATTGGAGATAAAGTACCATTTAATATATTGTTGAATACCAATCTTGGTCAATTTCTGCAAATTTTTGGTGTTTTATTTAGAGTTGATAATTTTTTACATTACTTATGAACCTGATACAAAATTAAAGAGTTTTGGTTAAAGAGATTGACCTATTTAATTAAATGAATCGGTTATGGTTTACCTATATAGTTTTTATACACATGTTTTGATACGACTCGAATCCGACATGCGACATAATGTTTGACAACTTTTTACGAGACCCGCAAATACAATACAAATTAAAAAAAAAATGAAGATTAAGGGTTTTAACTTTTTTTAATTAAATATGTCTAATTATAATTGAATTATATAGTCTTATATACATACATTAATATGACCCAAACTCGATACAATCATCCCTAATATTTATATCTTTCGGTGATGTTATAACCACCTTAGTTTTGATTCCCATGAATGAAAGTAATACTCTTTTTTTTTTTTTTTTGACATGTGTAACACAAGAGAAGGGAATAAGAATTCGAACTAATAATCTTTACTTCATAAAACGTGGTTCCCAATTGATTAAGCTACTCCTTTAAGAATCCGAATCCTCTCCAATCCAAAATGGATTGTAAAGTATTTAATTAATGACCAAGATTTCCTATAAGAAATTTAAGGGCCACAAACAAATAAGACATACGTCCTTATAATAATAATAATAAAAAAAAAGTAATCTAATATTTAAAGTATAAAAAAATTAAAAAAAAAAAAACATTTTTGCTCATCAGCCACCCCCAAGAAACAAATGAAAAAAAATAAAAAATAAAAAAATTATAGCATTGGCCTTTGTGAGTGGCCGAACCACCCCAATGGCCAGTTTGGGGTGGCGAAACCCACTCCGTGGCCCTTAGGGGTGATTCGGGCACCCCAAAGGCAAACTATTTTTTTTTTTTCTTCATTTGGGGGTGACCGAACTACCTCCAAGGGCCACCGGGGCGGCTTCGGCCACCCTGATGGGCTAAAATGGGATGGCCTGCCACTCCATTATTATTTTTAATTTTTTAAACTTTAAATAATAGTTTATCATTTTTTTATTATAATGACATGTATCCTATTTGTGGCATTTGGATTTCTTATAAAAAAATTTGGGCATTAACTAGATACTCTTCAGTCCATTTTGGACCGGAGAGGATCGAGATTATCCATGTTTGAGACAATAACACTCAATTTACTCTTCATGTCTAAGTGCCTATTGACATCAAAACTTAATTTTCAATGTCTTGCATTTAAAAAAAAAAAAAAATTACAAATACATTTTAATTCTACATAGGCATCATCGTTTTCTAATCGTTTGACACAAATACAAAAGAAAAATGCTATTCATCAATCATCACACTTTTATCCGATTTCATTGTTGTGGTACCTTATTTAGTTCTTGTTAAAAAACAAAAATACAATGGCCGATTAACAGTGCCACATATAAAAATGTGTTGTATAATATTACTCAAAATAAAATTATTTTAATTAAATTTATTAAATCAACATTTATGTTTAGAGTACGTGATTACAGAGTAATGCTATCTATATATCAAAACTATTCTACAATGATGACACACTAGTTTCAAAATTCATGAATAATTTTGTTTATAAATTATGTAAAATAATTAATATATTTTAAAAACATGTCAATTTAATGGGTTGAATTGATTTTTTTTTTTTGTTTGAAAAACTTTATCCAAATAATTTTCCAAATAAAAAAAATCCTTTAAGAGGAGCTGCAAATATTTTTTTTTAATAAGCAGGAGAATTTTTTTATACAGGATCAATCAAAATGTATATACGGAATTTTGAATAACAAGTCTTTTAGACACGAAATTGATTTTACGCACCATTCAAAAATCAAAACCCTAAAGCTTTTTAGTATTCTCAAAACCCCACTCTTTGAGTTCGATTCTCTCTAACCCGCGAATTCCTGAAAATGACGAAGGTGTACGGAACCGGTACGTACGATTTCAAGCGGCACCGAGTGGCGGAGTACCCCGCTAAGCTGCCGGCGGAGAAGACGGTGGCGGCGAAGCCCGGGGGGGCGGTCCCGAGCACGATAACGCTGTCGGAGATTCAGCGGGACCGGCTGACGAAGATTGCGGCGGAGAATTGGTCGAGGGCCGGCGGGACGAAGCCGGAGAAGCCGTTCGAACCGGAGCTGGTGAAGGAGATCTACGAGACGGAGCTAGTGGTGAAAGGTGGGAGAAAGCCCGTTCCGTTGCAGAGGGTGATGATTCTGGAGGTGAGCCAGTACCTGGAGAACTATCTGTGGCCAAATTTCGATCCAGAAACGGCGACGTTCGAGCATGTGATGTCGATGATAATCATGGTCAATGAAAAGGTAAATGATTTTGAAGTTTTATTGGCTGTTTCGTTGCTGAGAAAGTGTGAGAAATTGGATTGACAGTGAGTTCAAGGTTTTCAATGAACTGTAGGAGAATTGTTGGGGCAAAACGATTATATAAAAAAAAATCTCAATAATGATTATGTGACTTGTAGTTGTGTTCACACACACACACACACACACACACACACACACACACTCATATATGCTATTGGGAATCAGACCCATTGGATGTTCTATTTTGTAAATGTGGTTATGGGGTTGAATGTGATTGCAAGTTATGATGAGCTTAGGAGATTATGATTTTGAACTTGCAGTTTCGAGAGAATGTGGCAGCTTGGGTATGCTTCTATGATCGGAAAGAATTGTTCAAGGCATTCCTTGAGAGGGTTCTTCGGCTGAAAGAGGTTTGTCTACTCTTTCTTCATACGACCATATTAATTTGTGCTTTATAAAGGACTTGAAGGTTTTTTGTTTGGAGAAATCCTTTTGTTACTATATTACTCCAAAATGAGTGACGTGATGCTAGAGAGAGTATAGTCTATCTATTAATCTGAGTATGTTAGCGTGAAAATAGGTCTTCAATTTATAATTTTGATATTTTATGTGATCGGTATATAAGACTCAGAATGCCAATGAGCTTTAGCTAAAATGGTACTTCCTTTGTAGTAAGGTGGAGGGTGAGGTCGTGAGTTCAAGTCTCACCAGGTGGGTGTGTAACTTTCCCTAGAAAAATAAATGTCATACTACTATGTCTTGTATTTATAATAAATGGTTCAAATTTTTGAAGCTTGATTCAACGGTTTATTCATTATTTTAGTCAAACTCGAGCATTTCTTTTCGTTACTACATCTCCATGTTAGGTTACAATGTAAGATCTTTTTGGGAGCTGGATGCCGTTATTGCTGCATTTGGTAATTGTGTATAATTTGCAAGTACTCAATACGTTATTTTCCTTTTCGAGCAGCCCCTACCTTCTGAGTGGATTTTTTGAAAGCTTCCTTTAGTGCTTGTTCATTTTTTTTTTTAAAAAAAAAAAGTTAAAATTTCTTTATACTCCTATAGCCTTGATCATTTAGTGTTTTTTCCTCCCTCTTCTTAAGACTTGTAGTGCATATTAGTAGTGGTAGTTAGCAATGCTGCTTAACCTAGTAGTTGTTGATGGTGTTCTTTTTGTAATCAGAAGTTTTTCTGTTTGTTTAAGTGTTACTGGAGCATGGGTTTTGGATTTTTGCTGCTATCAAGATGAATCTGGTTTTGACAGCAATTATTTGTTTAAAATGATCATCCGGCATGTACACTCTCATAATCTAGTACATCTATTCAAATTGATTAAATGTGTAACCAGTCATAAATCTGTCATATGGTCTTATGTTCATTGGGGAATTGCAAACTTGTAAATGTCTTATTGAATGGATGATCATCTGCAGGTGGTTATGGATTTTGCTTTTTGAAGGAGCTTCTATACATTTTCTTTCGGTTTACCAAATAATCTGATTACATAATAAGTTTGAGGAATTTTTGATATCTGATTGAATGTTTTATACTTTAAATGTAACGCAGGGAAGAGAATTAAGCATAGCTGAGAAGACGAATTACTTGGTTTTCATGATCAATGCCTTTCAGGTATGTTAGCATCCTAACTTATGCTCTGATCAAATACATTTGGATGTTAGAATCAAGGACTTGTTGATGGGGTACATATATGCACTATCTTTTTGACTTTTGCTGTTAATTTTTTTGACTTGCAATTTTGTACTCTAGTTATGTGATATTTGTGAATCTAATGTTTTCAAATATCTAATTATATCACGGCGTACATATTTTTTTGTATATCTTGTCCTTTATATTCACTTGGAACTACAAAATGTTACCTTTCTCAAGAAATTAGAATGAGTAAATTATTGATGGGTATCAAATTTTTTTTAGAACTACACTTCTAAATTCTCACTGCAAAGAAGTGAACTTCTGACACTCATATAAATCATACCCATGACTGATTGCTCATCAGTAGAGCTGTACAAAATATACTGGTCTAACGATTATAAATAATCTTAAGGCATCTATTTTAAGTACAGACACAAGACACTCGTGATTGCTACATCCTCAATCAACTCATACATGTGTACACAAGTACACTCGCTTGCCTTCATTTATAATACAAGTGACATATATATGCATGCACATACATGAGTTCTTGTTTGTCTATTAATTTTTTTAACAACTTTGTGTAATAGAGCTTGGAAGATGAGGTTGTCAGTGAGACGGTTTTGAGATTAGCAAGTTTGCAATCCTGGCACAGTTTGTCATATGGTCGTTTTCAGGTACGACTTATGCTTTATCTCAAATCATTTTCTATATGTTTGGAATTTATCTCTTATATGACTTGCTAAATTTTCTTCTCTGTAGATGGAACTTTGTCTTAATATGGATTTGATCAAAAAATGGAAAAGAATGATGAAGAGGGAGGTTAAGGAGGCAGCGACACGAGGAGAGATTTTTGACCCCTCAACTAAGCTTGAAGTGAAATTCTTGAGAAATCTTATTGAAGAATTTCTGGAGGTCTTTTTCTACAATAAACTATAAAGTAGTTGTTTGATCTATGAGGATTATTGCTTAAGGTAGCTATGGTGTCCATTTGTGGCAGGTACTTGATTCGAAGGTTTTCCCGCAGCAACAGTGTGTTAATGAAGATGATGAAGTAATTGATGGCAATGGTTTGGAGAAAGTTGATGATGCTTGCGTTTTGTACTGTGAGAGGTTTATGGAATTTCTTATTGATCTCTTGAGCCAACTGCCAACAAGGAGGTAAAGTTGCACCCCTGCAATTTTTTGCTCTTTCCATTTTCCCAATTCTCTTGTGTGTGTGTGCGCGTGTTCAAGTTTTAAGCAGGATGGCCTCATATGATTGCTTTCTCATATGTTTTTGCCAAATGAGTTTGAGGTTTTGTGGAATAAGTCTATTAGTAATAAGATGACAAAGGACTTTTGCCTTTTCTTATCTACAACATACTTTACCCGGGTTTCTATTTTTTTAAAGCTGGGCTCTAAGGGTTTGCTTCTTTTTCTTGCCTATATGTGGAAAATAATCTTAATATTTAAATGGACAGTATTTGTACTGTTTCCTGTTTTCCACATTATTGTGACATTGGTTTCTTTAGTTTCTGGTGATTGTCTTACCACAAATTACCTCTTTTTAAAATAGCTTCATTCCAAGTGTCAATTATATTCCTTTCTCTATTGAAAGGTGGAAACTCTTTGGTCAAATGATTTTCTTATTCCATGTTTTATGCTTTTTTTATTTGTTCAAGCTGTATTTATCATTGTTTTCCTCCTCTTTTTTTTTTTTTTTTTCCTCCGGGGGATACAGGTACTTGAGACCTCTTGTTGCTGATGTAGCTGTTGTTGCCAAATGCCATTTAAGTGCTCTTTATAGACATGAGAAGGGAAAACTTTTTGCACAACTGGTCGACTTGCTACAATTTTATGAGAAATTTGAGATTAATGATCATGCTGGGACACAACTGACAGATGATGAGGTGCTCCAGTGTAATTATGACCGTTTCCTGTCTTTCCAGCTTCTTGCATTTAAGAAGATCCCAAAGGTATGTTTCTAATCAGCCATTTATAGATGGTATGAATTAAAAAGTTCCCCCTTTTTATGTTAACAAATACAAGAAGCAATATTCCTCTTAAATAAATTTCGTAAATGTCTCAACTTTCTCTTTGTTTGGTGCTTTTAGTTGCAAGAACTTGCATTGGCAAACATTGGTGCAATTCACAAGCGAGCTGATCTCTCTAAGAAGTTGTCTGTGCTTTCTCCTGAAGAGTTGAAGGATTTGGTTTGCTGTAAGGTATGTAAATGGATGATTGATTCCATATCACCTTGTTTGGATATTTTCACTTTTGGACTCATGCCTAGGCCCAAAATGAATTTTTCATGATCTTTTTATGGAGTTTGCAACAGTTTTTTTTTTTTTTTTTAGTTTTTGTTTTGTGGCTTCCAAGTGTGTGCATCTGTTAATGCGAGGTCATTTTTGTTTTTGATTACTTGCATAAGCTATAGCTCTTTTAAATCTAGTTAAGCAAGAGCCATAGACTTATGTCGTGTCTGCCTTTGGGGATGCTTGCGCTCTCCCATAATGCCACCTCAATATGGTGGACTTTCAGTATACTTTTAATACATTTTCATTGGTTAAACTGTAAAAGTTTAGCAGCTTGTTCTTACCATCAATGTGCTTCTATAGAACAAAAGTGAGGACTGCTTGACTTGTGGTGTTGTATGATAAATTTGTTAGTTTGCTTTCGCTTGTCAGGTTGTTTTGTTTTGTTATTTTTTTTGTAGAGTCAAGTTCACGTTAATGAGGTTTCGCCTGCACATTTGTGTTTTTGGCGTAGAAATGTTGCAAATCATTTATATAATCTTTAATATGTGATATTCTTCTGTAATCATAAAGTCTGACATCAACATTT
>NC_081541.1:44924640-44961121 GCF_901000735.1 Corylus avellana
GGTATGGGGCACTCCCACTAGCTCATCATAGTAGGGTAGAACTGACCTCCACAGAAAGACATATCATTTTCCATGGAGTTTTTTGGGTCAAGTAAGAATGATTTTAGGCTTGAATATTTTGAAACCCCAGCATGATGTCCCCTTTAAGTTTTGTAATTTAGCAAGAACATGCATGTTCATACCCATATATCACACTATGCCCTACAGTTTTCCTATGAAAGGCTTTAAGGTGGTATATATACTCCTTTCTATTCATAAGCACCTAGTTTATAGCTCTATTAGATTTAGGTTGTCTAAGGTTCTTTGCTTCCTGCAACACAAGCTTCTTTTTATTTTATTTTATTTGTTTTTTTTATGAAGTACCATAGTATAGGAATCTAAGGATTTTGAGAGGATTAATTGGACCTGTAATTCATCACTTTCAGAGTATCAACCACTAAAAGTTACTTAAAGTAATTGTTACTTTTTAATTATTTTTAAAAATATAACTATTATAGAATTACCTACTAATGAGAAGATTGTAAGTATGCAATAATTACAAAATAATGCCTAAAACTAAATAAAAAATTGCAATACTATGCAATTATTGTTTTTATGGCCTATGTATATATAGGCCATAAAAACATATTATGGGGCTTCTATCACATAATAATTATTGATGATACATTATATTGTCGGTGCAAGGTATATATATATATATTTCTTTTTCTTTTTATGCTGTCTTTCTAAGCTATCTCAAAACTAGGTTCAAAGAGAAAAAATTCCTCTAATCCAATATTTTTAATTGACATTTGTTTTTAGAATTTAATTTATTAAAAATTGTTGGATCAGACCTTTGACCATCTCATCTAAAAATCAATTGGTGTCCAGCGAGGAAAGCCAAATCCTTTTATGGCATTCGAAATCGCAACTCGCAAGGCGTGT
The DNA here is from genome assembly GCF_901000735.1 of Corylus avellana. Taxonomy (NCBI): domain Eukaryota; kingdom Viridiplantae; phylum Streptophyta; class Magnoliopsida; order Fagales; family Betulaceae; genus Corylus; species Corylus avellana. The sequence continues at coordinate 44,925,565 of NC_081541.1, forward strand.
TCTAAGAGCCGTCAAAATGAGCAGAGTGGCATTGTTAAACCTCAACAAAAATGTATGTGAAAATCACATATTTTAAAGACAAATGTCAATTTAATAGAATGTGTTAGAGGAGAGAAACTTTGTTCAAATAAGTTGATATTGTATCATTGATTTGAATTTGAATCCCCTCACAGCAAGGTATAGGGAATGTAAGGGAGGAGAAAGGCTATCCTATTCTGGTTTCAGTTGCTCAAACGAAAAGAAAAATGTGGCACTTAAAAGCTTATGTAGGATTCCCTACAATTTTAAAAGAAATTGTAGATTCTCAAATTGCAGAATTTAGGTAGTTTTTAAGTATGAAAACACTCAAAAAATACCACATATTAAAAATGTAGCATGTGATCAAGGCAACCATAAAGAATTTCATTCCCAAAAGGTTTTATCTTTCACTTTTGCAGAAACGTTCATTTTCCAGCAAACCAAAAGACGCGGTTTTTAGCTTAACATTTTTTTTTTTTTTTAACATAAAGAGCATAAACCTGATGAAAATATACTCGATTCTCAACTGTAACATGCTACATTTTTAATAAGGGTACGTTTGAGATTGTGATTTCGTAAGAATAATCTGTATTTTAAAAGATATCGCAAAATATAAGACGTTTGGCATTGCGATTTAAAAAACACTTAATTTAAAATAGAAAAAAAAAATATGCGATTTCTATAAGCAGGTTAGGGGGTACTGCTTATTTGAAAAAATGCGAATTTAAACCAAAGTCACAATTTCTCATGACAAATATCTAATTAAAAAGTATTTTTTAACATATTTTACCAAATGCCTTTGCGATTTTAAAAAGAAACGATTTCAAAAACGCAATTTTTAAAAATACAAATTTTAAAATCGCACTTATTGAAATCGCAATCCCAAACGGACCCTAAGTAGCATAAGTGTTTCGATGTCTAAAAACGACACAAATTTTCATAATTTGATGTAGAGGATTTTGATATGCAATTAGTTGTGCATTTTCGCCTAACCTTAGAAATGTGATAAGATTCAATACCCAATTTCATTTCATTGAGATGAACCAAGAAGTTAAGGACAATAATATTTTCTTTTCCTTTTCTTTCTTGGGCTACAAAAGAGACTGATTGAACCTAAGTTTGAAGCAAAGGGTTGATTATAAATTTATAACCATCCCAATTGACACAAACTTGGAAATCAACAAATACTTTTGCTTCTCATGGATGGGACCCCATGCTTAATGAACATCATGGAAATGGAAGAGTTCCTTAGTCCCTACGTATGATAATTAATGGGTATTAATTGCCCATTACAGTCACCCATCAAAAAGGTAATCCAAAAGAGAAAACAAAGAAAGAAAGAGAAAGAAAGGTGTACACTAGTAAAGTGTGTGTCACCCGGAAGATAGGGGAACTAGTAGTCAGTGTCGGCTGGATTTTGGAAAAGATAACAAAAGAGAAAGGACACCAAATTGTATGGCATATTTGGATTTGCTAGAAGGAGAGGTTTCCTCCAACCCTATTCAGAAGAACAATATTTTGTCAAATGATTTTATTTTATTATTATTATTTTAATACCCACTAGACGCTTGTGCATGGACCATTTAGTTTAGTTAATTGTAATGAGCAAACAACTGGATGATAAAATATTATCACGAGGAAAAAGTGTTTCATGTTGCAAATTAACTTTTTTGATTGTGCAATATTTCTGGTTGTATAGGAGTAAAGTTTGGATGAGGTAAATTATATATATACCATGTCAAATCTTAGCTTATAATGCAGTTAATCGTATGGTCATACTCGCCAATAGACGCTTGCAAGGAGGAGTAAAAACAGTCGGAGACTTACCGGGAGTCGCCGATGAAGAAACTCTCTAATGTTTAAGTTAACAAATGTAAATGGTGAATTGCTCTAAGAGAGTTAGATTGTTTGTTTAGAGAAGAGTTGAGTGAATGTACTTGAAATGATCACATGCCTTCTCCTTATATGATGTGCCCACTAACGAGGTATGACCTTAGTGCTGAATTACGGCCCTGACCAAGTGTGACATTAGATTTCACACTTGTTGGTAGTTAGAACGAGACCGGAGGGTAGTTATTCTCAATGCTACACGCTCAACATTCTCTAAGCAACCATCACACTGGCACATTAGCTTTCGATAGTTGGTTGGGGCCTATGGTCTTAGCTTGATCATCTTGGCTCTGTGGCTTGGGCTTCTGAAAATTTAAAAACAATGACTAACCCAATCTATTAAATTGATACATGTTAATTCTATTAAAAATAATGCACGTAAAAATTATATTCTATAAAAAGAGATGTTAGTTTAATAAACTAAATTAAAAATAATTTTTTAAACCCAATTTAAAAAAGAAAACTTTGTCCAATTCAATTTAAAAGTAGTCATTAAAATTTTGAAAAAATCCTTTTTTTTTTTTTTTTTATAAGTCAAGGAAAAATTCTTTGAAAGTCAATCAAAACACACATTCTTGGATTAAAAAAAAAAAAAAACACACATTCTTGATTTTTTTGGGGTTTTGAATTAGGCGTAGGCATTTGATGGTGGCATGTCCAAAGAGTGGGACCCATTCTTTTTTATATTTTCTTTGTAGGCAACCGACAACGTGCCTTGCATTGGGGATAGAGAAACGGAGCGTCTGCAAAAAGGCACCCTGGGCCCAGAGTAGGGCCCACGGGCTGCCCATTATCGCCGACCGCCCGGCTCGGCTTTTGTAAAGTGCAACCGCCCTATCTTTATCACTGGCTGTTCCCATTCAATAAGAAAATAGTCCACTTTGTTAGCCAAAACAAAAATTAAATAAAATAAAAGTCCATCGCATCTTTAAAATAGTCCACCTAATAAATATTTATCAGGCTAATTATTAAATAATTTTAAATTTAATTCTGGCAAACATGATAGTGTGACGTGAACTGTTGTGTCAGTTTGTAATTCCATATAATTAAGATAAATTGAGATTTTATGATTAAAATCTGATTAAGAGTCATAATATCATACGTGCGATAAAAGTTATAAAATTCATGCTTTTTGGAAAGTAACTCCTTTTCTAAGTCATATAAACTTTAATCAATGTGTATGATATGATTATTTTAGAGAAATTTTATGCAGAACCTTTTTGTTTATTTATTTATTTTTGTTTATAGAATCATTTATTGGAATTCTAAATGCTGATGTGAAGCATGTATAAGCTTTTAAGATCATCAAGATTCTTCTAAGGAAACTGTGTAATGAAGTTCTTAATCATCTCTAATAGATTCTTAAGTTTCCTTAATCATTATATATCTTGTTAAATTGATGATGAGATGCTTAAACTCTGCACCATTTAATTAAATACAATTTATTCAGATTTTCATACCTGAACTTTTCAATTTAATGAGCTGAGTTCCTTCTAGTAAGATCCGTAAGAGCATTATGATAACCTCAAACAAAAACAAAAAAACATACCCATCTTCAGCTTTGAAGTTGCTCCCAGGGACAGAATTATGGGGCAAGGGGTCCATGCCCCCTCCAGCTTTAAATTTTTTTCATATATATAGTCTAAAAATTAAGTTCGGTCCCTCATTCATGCTTTGTTCTCTCACGAGAAATCTTAATTCTGTCTGTGATTGCACCTAAACATGCATTAAGGCGAATGTACGTTTCATGTAAAACCAACTGCACCAAATTAGATGTGCTAGTTTGCAAAGTACTATTACGATTAGGGATTGTAATTTCTAACAATTTTTGTTGCTCAAGAGAGCTTACATAAAACTCAATTACAACAAATTACTGGAGATCCCAATCTGGTGTTGGATGTTTCATGTTTGTGCAACGTGTCAATGTATATGTGGCGGCCGGACTGATGCTATGAGAATTAAAAATCACCATCAACTATGCAACCCCTTGGGCTCATTGAAACCTATTTTTATTAAATTGTTCAACAATCAACTACTACTACCCATCTTCCATTCAAGCATTTAACCTCATTAACCACAATTTAATGCATAGAAACATTGAGGAGGCTTATAATTAGGACAATGATTCTCTCAATTTCACTAGAAAATGGAGAGGAGCTACTGTATAGAGAAATAGTGGGTTAGACGGTCTAATCACCATTAATTTAATCCCTTAAAAAAATAAGAAATAAAGTGAGGTGCCAAATGTATTATTCCCATGGCACACGGAAATAATTCAATTCAGAAAATGCCCAAAACAGAGGGCCCTAAACAGACCTAATGGTGCAGGTCAGCATCAGACACTTATCTCAGCCTTATTCAAATTTCATCTGCCAAACCGCAGTTGAAAATCAACAAAAAGGCCACCGACTGCAAGCCAAAGAAAACCAAACCAAGAAGAAGAATCTTTCTTCTTGTTTGGGTTTCAAGAATCCCCTTTCTTTTCCCATGCAAATTTCATATTAGAGCAAACCACAAGAGACCTACCTTTCTTCCAAGGCTTGAACTCCCTTTTCCCAAAGGGAAGAAATTAAGAAAACCCACCTCGAATTCATCTCCATATGTTTGTCATGTTGGTTTTCCTCTAAAAATGGTTCAAAGAAAGGTACCCAACAAGCTTGGAATCCAAGCTGATCATGTCAAATCCGAAAAGCTGTTGGCAAACCTCAAAAAACCATCTTCTTCTCAATACCAGGATGGCAAAAACAGAGGAGCTGATATGAAGAAGAAGATAAAGAAGTCAAGATCAATCAAGCTTTCAGATATTGAGAGCTTGAGATCATCTCCTACAAGAAGGAACATATCACAGCCCGGAAAGCCGCCGCCGGCAATCCCACAGAAGCAGCAGCAGCAGCAGCCTCTGATCAAAGCATCTGACGGGTCACCAAATTACATGAAGTCCACCAGCTGTTTTGAAGCAAGGAAGGAGCAGTCTCTGGTGAGTCCTCGGAATACTCAAACCGGTTCTGAAAGTAAGAATATGAGTAGAAGAAGCTCTAGCAATTCAAAACATAGCTCTGCTTCTGGTAATAAACCAGCGAGAGCTTTAACAAGAGCATCTAGTTTGAAGCTGGCGAGGACTTTAATAAAGACACCTAGTTTCAAGCCGGCAAGAGCTTCGGCTAAAAAGTCTTCCAGAGTTGTTCTTTGTGCAGATATGAATGCACAGAGATCCACCTGTTCTTCCACTATGAAGGACTCAAAGTTTCCACCATACCTTATGCTAAGTCCTGGGGCAACTGAATCTGAAGGGACTTCAGTTATGAAGGTTTGCCCCTACACATACTGTTCTCTTAATGGTCATCACCACTCTCCTTTGCCTCCATTGAAGTGCTTCTTGTCGGCAAGGAGACATTTGTTGAAGACCCAGAAGACTATGAAAATGGAGGCTCTAAGCCCACGAAGAGCAAAGCTGTCTAGTAAAGAAATGGAAGAAATCGATGCTACAAAAATGATCTTTGATGAGAAGTCTGCAGACAAAGAAGATGTGGAAATAGAATTTTTCATTGAAATCTATGGTAAAAGTAAGGAGAATGGAGATAAAGCTGAAATAATTGATGTTGCTGGAGACGTTGATGAAGAAGTGGCAAAGCACAGTGACAAAGAACAAGTTGCAGAGAGCCTGTCCCATGGATCAGCTCAATCTGAGGTTGATTTTGAGGAAAAGCTCCAACAATGGGGTGATATTATTGCAATAGAGATGGAAACCACAGAGAGCCTTCCCGGAGAACAAGTGAAAGATGCAGATGAAGAATTCCTACGTATCTTGGCTCAAGAAAAAGCAAACATGGGGAGCTTCTGCACTGTCATTGAAGCAGATGATGCTGATTCTGAAGCTACCAATATGGAGTGGGAGGAGGAGCATCTTTCTGCCTCACAGCTTGATAGCGAAGCCGACTATTCAATCATGACGGATGATGAGTCTTTTGTGTACGTTGGGTGTTCATCAGACACCAAGAATCCTGATTTTCATGACAATGACATGGATAGCAGCTGCAGTGAAGTGATTATGTCTGATGAATTACTGCAAGAACTATTTGCAGAGGAGGGTGCAAGCTCTGAAGCACCATCTGATGATGATTCTGCACTACATGTCATGCATCAGAACTCAGAGATTCATGACTCTAGCCAAGCGTCCGAGAGCCTAAAATGCATCCAACTTGTTTCAACTGAAGATGCATTTGAGGAATCAAAAACTGCAGAAGAAGAAAATGGACAATCCGAGACAACTTTATTCAGCACAGAGGAGGAGCCAATCGTGGAACCCAGAGCAACCAGCGAGGACATTCAAGAGAAGAACAAATTTGCTGAAATCAATCCTCAACTTGGAGATGAAACCAATTGCACCAGCCAAGCAGCAGATGAAGTTTCAAATGATGAGCAGAAGCATAAGACTCTCCAAGATGATGGAGATGAAATGGAAGAGAAAGAGCAAGCAGATGATGCCAAGATATTGATTGAAATCCAAGCTTCGGATGTCTCTTGTTGTTATTCTGAAGCAGACCAAGTCAGTAATTCAATTGAAGAGAATGTTGATGATGGCTTTACAGATGAGACTCAAAATTATCCGTCTGATGGGCAGTCTGAGAGCTACAGTGTTGTTGAGGACCAGAACATGGAGAAAGACCAAGGTGATGCGAAGAAATTCAAAATCTCAAGTTCAAGGGATGATGAGGGGCAAAGCAATCCAATGGTGATTAAATCCATTTCAGCTGAAGAGAGCATAGAAGAAGTTGAAAAAATGGAAGTGGAAGATTACACCAGTTCAGATGCAGCAGATGTATCAACAGTAGCCAAAGGTGCAACCAGTCCAGAAACAGAGAGAACATTCTTCCCAGCTGGAAGCAATCCCAGCCAAGAACTGCCTGACAGCTGCAACAGTCAGAAATGGACTACTAGAAGAAAGAGGCATATGAAGGATGAGGACGAATTGAGGGAATTCAACCCAAGAGAACCAAACTATCTGCCTTTAGTTCCTGATCCAGAAGCAGAAAAGGTTGATCTGAGGCAACAAATGATGGATGACAGGAAAAATGCAGAGGAGTGGATGGTTGATTACCACCTTCAACAGGCTGTTACCAAACTTGCTCCAGCTAGGAAGAGGAAGGTGGCGCTACTTGTTGAAGCCTTTGAAACAGTCATGCCGACATCCAAATTTGAAACCCATTTGAGGAGTAGTACAGCAGCCTTTGTTCATGCAAGACCCATGCAAGCTTGTAGCTGATAGGGCTTACTGAGGTAAATATAGAAACTATTTCGATGGCATGTTTATCATTAATTATCATTCTCTAATTCTGTTTTTAAACAATCATAACAGAGATCTATTGCAATCTCTACAGCCAAGCCTTGAGTTTCATGAGTAAACTGCATGTTCTAAGATCAACTACATTGTTGTTCTGCTCCAGTTCAGAACTATGGAGAAGGCATCCTGGGATCCAGTGATGAACTGATGTTCAAATGGAGATTGAAAGGTAGAGAGTGTTGTGTTTTCAACTAAGCTTTGCGGCTGAAATTTTAGTTTCTGCTTCAATAATATAATTATGGTCTGTAATTTGTGTGTGTGGTACAAATCGATCCTTCTTTGTTACAGTGGGGCACTTGTTCCTCCGAATGTTGGTGATTAACTCTTGTTGTTGTGTCTACTATTGTGAACTAATACTTATCAGCCAAGTTTATGTTGACGATGTCTTTATTAATCTCCATGTCATTCTCGTTTGGCACTACAATTTCGTAAACTAAAACTGCGATTTTAAACCAAATAGTAGAAAATGTAAAATAGTTGATGATCATGCAGGATTACAGTCATCTGTAAGTAAAATAAGCTCTCATTTTTAAGCATCTTATGCCCGGCACATCAATATTTGGTCTCGCTCGAACATCAAGTAATTAACAAAAAAGCATAAAAATACTTTCAAATGACATTATAAGCTTCAATATCCAGAGAGCCTGAGATCAAACTTGCAATAAAACAGGGACATGAATACCGATGATAACCATAAAAGTTCAGTCTTGGCAGGCTTGCAGAAAATTTTATGACAGAATCTGTACAGCATAGTTCATGTAGAGGCTCCCCTATACACCAGGGAACAGGAAACATCTTAAAATAAGCTACTGACTCTTACAATCTTGTTAAATACATAGCCGTCTGCATGATTTTGTGCTTTCGTATTTGGAGCTCTATTTTCCGATAGCATCTCTACAAAATGATTAACATTCATCATAGTATCTCTACATATGTATGGACTGCTGACATGATGATCATCATACACAATCATAATGAACCAAACTGATTAGATTTTCATCAATAGAATAAATTCAACAATAAATGCTGTCAAGTTGAGGAGTTCTTTTCCTCAATTTTTTTTTTTTTTTTTTTTTAAATAAAAATATTTTGTAATACAAGGCATTATTTCCGAATCTAAAATACAGTGGCTAATTGTACAGAAGCCACAACCCTGTCTACTTTTCTACAGGAAAATGTACTTCGAGTGCAGGAGATTCTGAAAGAAGTGCTTGGAGCTCTCCGAAGTAATTTTCTAGACGACTGCAGTCTGAACTTTGCTCTTGCATACCAGCTACATGAGAACTATCCTCAGCATTTTCACTTCGTTCCAGAGCTTTTTTTGCCATGATATCATCGTTAAAAAGCTTAAGAGCGTCTGCTGTTGAAAGAGAGTGAACAGATTCATACAAGACCTTGAATTCATTTCTCTTTTCTTGTGTTTCAATTAACCTTTCTTTTAACCCATCTGGAAGGGATGCCAACACACTTCATCCATGTCGCAGATCCCAAAAGTAAAAGAAAATTATTCAGTCAGTAGCAATCTTAAGTAATTCAATCTTTTTCTACAATCTAGATAACAGCAGTACCTGGTAACACCTCTTACAACACCCCAGTTGTACCCAACAAGGACTGATTGCTTAAAGCCAACATTAAATCCTTCTTGTGCAGAAGCTTCTTTTCCTGCAGAAATACCTTCACGATATCCATGCTGAAAAAATCAACAAATAAAAAGAATTAATTCACATAACCATTTAACCTTATGCACAGTAAAAATCAGGAAAATAGACTGGGAAAACTGTCTAATTACTGTATGAAATTGGTCATGTCTCCTCTGCCATTCCCTGTCCAATTCAAATGATTCATCCAATTCATCTCCGGAATTATCCCATATAGCTCCATCGTCTTGCTGCAAGTCATCCCCATCAAAATCTGTAACTTAAAAAAGATGAATCAGATTTATTGCTAAAGTACCAAAATATCACATACTACCTAAAGAAGGTTCTTCTGTAACAATTATTAAGATAAAAATTAAGGAATAGTTCTTGCATGAGCAATTCCAAAAGCAATCCTTGAGCTGAAAAGGCGATCTTTACTCAAATATCTAGAATAGGAAAATGAATCTTATAACCAAGTACAATAACGTCAATCACTCTCGAAACCGAATGCAAGGAGAAAGGGTGTACTTTTGTCTTGAATATCCAGAACTAATATGCTTAAATATGTAAAAAGTGAAAACACATCTATATTGACCGCAGAAGAAATAACACATGATCCTAGCAAATACAAACAACTGGAAGAAGGGAAAAAAAAGGAAGGTTTTGGTGATCTCCAAATAAAACAAATCAGTGTCGAAATTTTTTGTTTAGATAATGACACGCAGACAAAGAAAGCAGCTTGCTTGGTGAGGGCGCATCCCAGATCTGAGCTCAAGGCTTCACTTAAACTTAAGATCCCTCTTTCAGGTGCTAACACTAACCATTAACTACCGTTCATTAAAGTTTATTACTAAAAAAAATGAAAAATAAAACAAAAACAGAGAGAACTAAACCAAAGAACTTTGGCAATTAATTTAGCCCAAAAAAGAAACATAAGAAAATTAAATGTAATGAGAATTTGGCAATTAATTATTTTCAGACAGATTTGTATCAAAACAGAGAAATAAAACTAACATCTATACCATGTGAATCACCTTCTTTACTAATGGCAGTTGAAGAAGAACCCAAGTCTATCTTTGATAGCTTCAAACTTTCTGAGTAAAGCTCTTCAGCAAGACTACCCTCCATCTGTGCAACCATAATCAAGTAAGTGAAACCAGAAGTAGCAAAGTCCAATATCAATAAGTAAAACAGCTCAGAATAATATAAGGATTCTCATCAATGAATTATCCTAACAGCATATGCAGACAAATCGGAAAGAAATAAGCTGCAAGTGCAGTGTGCTTGCATAAACACAATCACCAACTTCTAAAGCTCCAATTTGCAAAATTCAACATTTATTTTGACATGATTGAAATATACTAGAAAATATAAATGGGCACGAGAGATGCTAAAACTCAAACGCAAGACTACACATATCCATACATCGACACACAATCGGAGAAGTTCAAAGCAGAGTTTTGACCAAAAGAAAATACTAACAAACGCACAAAAGGTCCACAACTGAGGTAATTATTGTAAAATTAAAAAACCTTGGCCCAGTACGACATTTCATCAAACAGATAGAATGCCCAAACTTGTTAAAAATCATACCAAAAACCCAATCATCAAAAGGGTCAATATTTTACCACAAAAATCAATATCCCACAACAAACCCAGCAATACCCGATCACTAAACTGTAAAAAGCTTCAAAATTTTGATACAACAAAATCCATAGATATAATATTCGAGATGATGCACATTAAATTTTTTTTTTTTTTTCTTTCAATGACAGAATATATTTGAAGCGAGATAAGAACAACAGGTATTGTTCTAAAAAGAGAACAAATAATAAGGCACTGTTTGACTTGGATTACCTTAAATCCTTTTGCCACTGTTGGGTGGGATGACTTCCAATAACTTTGGAATCTCTTCTCTGTGTGTGTCTCTCTGTTGGTGGTTTTATTAATATACGTGGTACAATAGCCTGACTTTTCTCCAATCTCTACTCGGAAAATTAACGTGTAGTGATGTTGGACCTGGCTTCTATGCTTGGATGGCCAAGATTCTACCAAAGCTTTTTAACCTAAAAAAGCAACGTCGTTTGGTGACAGCAAGCAAAAAATCAGAGATAATAAAAACTGATAAAAAGAATACACAAAACAAAAACTAACCTGTCAAGAGAGTCTTGGATGACCTCTGTAGGTGGAAACAGATGGTTTGATTCCCACTGGTGCAAACTCAACTCTATTTTTGCTTCTGTTCACCTTGATTATGCAAATTCAGAAGGAAATCCATGGCTTGGAAGCAGAATCGGAGCTCAGGGCTTTGGGCGTAGAGAATTTGGGTTTCAGAAGTTCAAAGACTGTTGGGCTTCTCAAGTTCAAAGAATTGGGTATCTTGCGTCTAACTAAGCTAGGAGATGACCGTTAACCGTTTTGTGTGCAAGTTACCAAACGGCGTTGTTTTTCGGATAAAAAAGCCCTTGGTAAAATCTTGGCCATCCAAGCAAATTACCGCAGATTGAAGCCAGGTCCAGTGATGTTATAGTATATAATACTTAGGGGAAACTTCACTTTGATCTCCTGAACTTTTACCCGATTTTATAAATTCTCTTGAACTTTCAATTACTCTCAATTAGAACCCTTTCATTAATTTTAGCCGTTAAACATACAAAAAAAATCAAAATGTCCTTGATTTTCATTTTTTTTTTAAATAAAAAAACGTTTTGGAAGTTAGAATTTTATACAAAAGTCAGGGGTATAAACATCATGTAATGTTTAAAATCTAACGGAGGGATCCACATTGAAAGTAATTGAAAGTTCAGGGGTCCAAAATGAGATATTTGAAAGTTCAGGAGGGTTTGTAAAATCGAGTGGAAGTTCAGGAGGCCAAAGTGAAGTTTTCCCTAATACTTATTATCACTAAACCCTAAATTTGGGGTAGTTTCCGATAATTAGTAATTCGGGTAGTAAATATACGAGCTAATTTAAAGCGCATATACTTATGTTAGTGGAACGAAAATGGAGAGGATTTTGTTAGAGTACAATTTAGTAGGGCAAAATTGTATTTTCAATTAAAAAGACCATTTTACCTTCTTATTTTTGCCTAACCGGTTCTTTTTCATTTTCTTTGAAATGGAGATGATCCTTTTGGCATATTAGTTTTCTTACATTTGTTACACAAATTTGCTAGCAATTTTGATAACAAATTACTAACAAAGATTGGAACCTAAAACTTGCACTTTGTCGGAGCTTCAATTTTGCAATTCATTTGGTACTAAAAGTGCAGATAGTATAGTCCTCAAGGGGTAGCTCAATCAGCTGTAGACTACTCCTAATGAAGCGGAAGTCACTAGTTCGAATCCCCCATTTTCTTCCCTTGTGTGGACATGTCAAAAAAAAAAAAAAAGATAAAAGTGCAGATAATATAGTTGATGTGTTGTGACTTTTTTTATTGCAATGTTTCTTTTTTGGGTAATTAGGTTACCAATTCTTTGTGCTTTTCGTCATTTTAACGTTAAGAAATTGACGTGAAAATATAATTATTTCCCTAAAATATAAGATAACAAAATAATAATAATAATAATAATAATAATAATAATAATTGAGTTGAGTACTTATGGGGCTCGTGGCCATGAGCCACCCCTTCATATTGGGGTGACCATGAGCCACCCTTTCTCTTAGGATTCGGCTTTTGACCACCCCATTCAAAAGGGGTAGAGCCACCCGTCATATCGAGTGACCATGAGCCACCCCTCTCTTAGGATGTGGCTTTTGGCCATCTCATTCAAAGAAAGTGGTTTTAGCTTTTTCTATCAAGTGGTCGCAAACCATTGTGGTGACTAGGGCACAACCCAATCATGGTTAGATCGAGTGTTCCCATACACAACTATTTAAGTAGTTGAGTTGGGTGACAAAGTATAACCACATTTTTTTTTTTTTTTTTTTTTTTTTTTAAATTTTTTTTTTAAAAATATATATATTTGAGGAGCATACTTGTAGTTTTTCATTTATTTTGAAGAAAATACTATAGAAGTCTCGAATTTAGGGTTTGCCTAAATTCAAGTCTCAAATCTATTAACTTGAAAATTGAGGTCTTAAAAGTCAAAATTGTAAAAAACACAAAGGTTTGTGACATTTACATTTTCATTTTTTTTTAAAAGAATTATTTTAATGAGGAGGGTGTTTGTTTGGGGTTTCACATTGTCTAATGACCAAACATATGCAGTAACATTTGAGAATGTTTTTTGTGGCATATTGGTTGCATGAAATGTGTTCATTTTTAATTTGTTTTGTAATTAAGAGAGATGGTGTTAAGGTATATATATCTTTATGAGTATGAGTACTTAATTAGTCCCTCGTATATATAATAATCACAAAAATAGATAATCCACAAAATATATAAATATTAGTCCAACCCTTTTTCCCCTTGATTGTCAAGGACGATGAGAGCATGACCAAGTGAAAAAGAAAAAGAAAAAGAAGAAGTAATTAATTATGAGTTGTTGAAAGATGTTAAGCCTAATGATGTGGGGGATGAAAAGGTAACACATATGGAGGAGACAACAAAAGATGGTGCCCAAATTAATTGACCCTGTTTATTCTTTGATCCCATTATAGATTTATGTGGACTTTGTTACCCAAAAAAGTCTAGAAAGTGAGGCTCTACTTTTTCTCTAGAACTCTCATTCTTTCTTCCTTGGGGCAACACTAAGGAAGAAATTACAGAGGAGAGAAGATCTAGATCTAGATCTTTTCTCCTTTGTGATTTCTTCTTCGGTCTTCTTAGTGGTCTCTTCGGGTTTCTGTGTCGAGTTTGTAGATCTAGAGCTAGATCTGGTTCTTCAAAATTAGTTCTGATCATCTTCATCAGCCAAGGCATGTCTTCCTGGGGATATCTATGATGCCGTCCTCCTTCGCTGCCACTTGTGGAGATTTTTTTTTCTTTGATTTTTTTATTCTTTTTGTCTTGGTCTTTGGGTCGAGGAGGTGTAGATTAGTGTGGGGTTTATCTTTCACGGCCGGATTCTTTAGTTTTTTGTTGTTTAAATTTTTTGTTTTTGTATTTAGGCTACCAATGTTTTAGATCTAGTCTGCTGAGAGCAAATATGTTCCATAATTGTAGTTGTAGATATGCATTTCATTGTAAGAATTTTTTGATTGTATCTATGACTTTGTAACCTCATAGTATTTGGCTATAAATTTTCAGAGCTTTATGCTCTGTATGTTGTAAAAGTTTTATGCTTTTGAACTTTTATTAATGAAATTTACAGATTTCTTGTTAAAAAAAAATTATGGATTTATGTGACCTTGTCTTGGTTGGAAGACGCCATAATATTGGGTTTTAGATATCGTGCTGATTGCTCAACCGTTCGAGCTTCAACTGTTCGGATTGTTCAACCACCTGTTCAAATATGTAAAGTTTAAAGCAACTCTCACATGAAGTGTTTTATTACAGTGCAATAGAACAACCTTATTACACGAGATCATACTAGATTTCTTGCCTCATCGGATTTGAAGAGCAAACTACTTGGAGGAAAGGATTCTTTAAGTTTGAACCACACAACATGAGATGGATTAATGCAATTATGATTCCAATCTGTTTCTAGTAAGCTATCATGATTTATTATGAATCATGATAGCAAAAGCCAGGGTGGAAACACCATCAACAAACAAAAGATTGGAAATGCTATTTCTTACAGACGAAAAACAAATCTTACAAAATTAATTTCCACACAAAAGGAGAAGGGAGAGTACATATTTCAAAGCTTCATAATCTCAAATCAAAAACTTCCTTTGTTAAGGCAAAATCTGAGTATATATATATATATACTCAGATTTTGCCTTAACAAAGGAAGTTTTTGATTTGAGATTATGAAGCTTTCTGAGTATATATATATATATATATATATATATATATATATATATTCGGGTCAATATGAGTTGTCATCCTAAAAATCCTGGAATATATCCTGAGTTCTTAAATAAATATATTAAACTCTATTAGAAAAAGAAAAATATTAAACTCTCAAAATCTAAAAATTTTCAAATCTCAACCATCTTTTTCAAATTTAATGGCCGAGATTTTGTCATATAAACATTTATTGCCTCTATAAACTCAATATTTATTATATCATCGTAAAAAATCTTGATTCAATTAAACCATTATTTGTTTTTTCTTTTATTTGATCACGAGTATCATGCACTTGGCTTCTCCTTAATTACACTTGACTTCTCGAAGATGTTAAATCATGGATTATCTTAAAAATTAACTAACAATAAAAAATTAAATATTTAATTAATATTCTAACAAGTTGAGGAAGCCCGGTCGTCCAATAGTATACATTGTTTGAGGATTTGCTTCTTGTCCCTATAAAGATGGTAGTTTTTTTTTTTTTTTTTTTTGGGCATGGTTAATAGATAAAAGCATGGTTTTAAAACAACTGTTGAATCATTGTTTTGTAACATGTCCCGCATCCAAACAAAGATGGAACAAATGGGAGGTTAGCCGCTCCCAATGAGGATATTGTTTCAACCAACCCCATGATTGCAAATGCAGCAAAAGAAATGCTAGAAATCATATTTTTATTCTACAACTATTTTATAATGCTAACGTTTCAATGTCAATCAATATTTAAATTTTTTTTTTAAAACAAAGATTGAGATTCAAAGATTAGTTAGAACTGTCACATTAACTTAATTAGTAAGATAATTATGAGGTAAAAATATAGTTTCTGGTGTTGTTCTTTAAGACACGGCAACACTTTTCTTCTTTTGGGTTAATGATTATAATCAAATTGAGGAAGCAATCTTGATTTGTTCTAATCTTCTCTCTCTCTCTCTCTCTTAGAGAGACAGACGTGCAAGAATGAGGCCAATGATAAGGGATAGTGATGTCTTGAATTGGGATGTACAAACAAGTCATGTGTGGCATGTGAAGATCACTTAATGCTCCACATATCTAAAACTTGGATCATGCTAATTGTTTGACTAATCTTGCCAAATACCCTTTTCTAAAGAAGGGATCTCTGGACCAAGATGGAAAAATCATGGGACCCCAAAAGGAAGGCAGCATTAATTTCATTCCCTTCATCCTTAAATTACAGACATAATCCTATATATATATATTGGTAAAAACTTGTCAACCATGTGTGTTGGCCATGTTTATGGGATATTTTTAAGGTAATCATCATAGAATAACT
Source organism: Corylus avellana (assembly GCF_901000735.1). NCBI lineage: Eukaryota > Viridiplantae > Streptophyta > Magnoliopsida > Fagales > Betulaceae > Corylus > Corylus avellana. The sequence goes on from NC_081541.1 coordinate 44,941,635, forward strand.
AGGAAGATTCTCTGCTTACATCTGTCTCTTGTATATATATATATACATACATATAATTATGATTCTAATCTCTCTGGCTCTCTCCCCTGCACCCTCTCTCTCTCTGCAGAAACAAAGATGGGGTTTGGAACTCAGAGGTGTTGTTCCATCCTTGTTGCATTGTTGGTGATTTACACACCTCTTTGTTTAGCAAACAATAGAAGAAGCAATGTGAAGTGGAGAAAACAGCAAAGTCACTGCAACTTGTATGAAGGAACTTGGGTGGAGGATGATTCTTACCCTCTCTATGACTCTCTGACATGCCCTCACATCCGCAAGGAGTTTGACTGCCTAAAGTATGGCCGCCCTGATAAACTCTACCTCAAGTATAGATGGCAGCCAAATGAATGTGATTTACCCAGGTACTCTGTCTTTCTTGCTCTTCACTTTCTGCAGAATGTGCGTGTATTTGATGGATTGGTAGCTTTGCACTATTAGGCTTGTGAGTCATATAAAGCATTGATCATGTTCATGTACCTTTCTTGGCCTACCTTGAATTTAACGACCTTCTAGAAAAGGTACTCTTCGTGACTATTTGAAAAAGTGGCGTTTATTTTTCTCCATGTTCTCTGACTTTTTCTCTGAGAAATTTCCAGTATGCCTGCCATCTTTTTGCAGAATCTGCACACACCCTTTACTTTTCTTTATCCAGCAAATCAATATTCAGCACCATATTGAATGCTGATTTGGTTAAACCCTTAAAATCATAATAAAAAGATTACCCAATGCAGATAAGAGTATGAATATATATCGTTTTTCCTTTTCTTCCTTCTTCTTCTTCTTCTTCTTCTTTTTTCCTTAAAAAATAAAAAATAAAAAATTGATTATTCGTTTCTTGAACCACTAGCATTTGACATAATACTATCGTCACTAAGGCAATTATTTTATTAGTTGACAAAGAGATGAGTTGTCAGTAGTGCAGAAAGCAATACCATATATGGTCCTTATATAGGAAGGAACAAAGAAGCAATCTCATGCCAACACACATCTCAAATGTGGTCCATGTCCTGTGCACATAGCATAGGTTTGCAGGTTTTTTTATTTATTTTTTCCTCTAATCATGTTTTCATAGACTTAATATGATCTTCAAATATTTTTCTGCCATAAATAAGTTTTAGGTAGCTAGGAGAGAATTTGTTGAACAGATGGAACAACTAAGCGATTCCTTGCATAAAATCTAGAGGATCTTATTTCTTTTTTTTTTTTTTTTTTTTTTCTTTCCCCACCCACACCCCCGCCCCTTTCTTATGAATATTTAATGCCAAATATTGATTTATTTATTTTTTCTATTTTGGGCTTATTTTGAATTTGTTTTGGAGAAAAGATGAGAAAAAAATGAAAGAAATTAAAAAAAAGACAGGGCATTATTACCTTCAAATTAAAATTTAATTTCCCCCACTTTTGGTTAATCTTTTTTCTTACTAATTTGAACAATTACACATGGGAAAAAACATTGCAGATTTGATGGTGAAGATTTTCTACAGAGGCTTAAGGGGAAGAATATCATGTTTATAGGGGACTCCGTTAGTCTCAACCAGTGGCAATCTCTACTATGCTTGCTTCATGCTGCTGTGCCTGATTCCAAAGTCATAGAGCAGACAAATGTGTCAATTTCTACCACCACCTTCCTGGTAAATGAACCTTATACCTACCAAATATTTCAATTAGCTTCTCTTTGAATCATGTCGGGTTCATGTGTTGTCAAAAATTGTTACCCCTAAATGTCGGGCATTGGTTCATGTCGTATTGAGATATGAGTATAAAATTATATATGTTAACCCTAACCCGACACATTTAATAAAATGGGTAAAAACTTTCTATTTCTAAGAGTTGGACTCAACTTTGCAGGACTATGGAGTTTCAGTTATTCTGTTTAATTCCCACTACTTGGTAGACATCGAAGAAGAACAAGTTGGTCGAGTTCTAAAGCTTGATTCTCTGAAGAATGGCGCCCTGTGGAAAGAGATGGATGTTCTGGTTTTCAACACTTGGCTTTGGTGGTACCGCAAAGGACCTAAGCAACCGTACGTATGAGCTCTATACTTCGGGTCCGTTTGGGATTGCTATTTCAATAAGTGTGATTTTAAAAACTGCTACTTTTTAAAATCGCAAAGGCATTTGGTAAATCATGTTAAAAAGTATTTTTTATCAGCACCTCCTAACCTGTTCATAGAAATCGCAGATTTTTTTTTTCTACTATAAATTAAGTGATTTTTAAATCGCAATGCTAAATGCCTTATATTTTGCAATATTTTTTAAAAACGCAGATTATTCTTGTGAAATCATAATCCCAAACACACCCTTCTATGAGAATAACATCATCATGCAGAATGTGGATTTATTGTGTGATGGCTTAATTTTCTGATATATTGCAGATGGGACTATGTTGAAGATGAGAACAAGGTTGTCAAGGACATGGATAGGATGGTTGCTTTTCGCAAAGGTTTGACAACCTGGGCCAACTGGGTTGATGAAGATGTGGATCCGACAAAAACTAGAGTCATTTTCCAAGGAATTTCTCCTTCTCATTACAAGTAAGCTACTTTTTCTTCATTTCCATTTTCAACTCCATTACTGCATCAGAAAAGTTTGTTAAACCACCCGTTATCTCAAAAGTTGATAAAAAAAATTGAATTTAATCATTTAATTAATATTTTACACTATTTTCACGTGTGAACTCAAACTCTTCCTAGAGCACACTTCCTCACAATGTGTTTATAAGTGTGGGGGTGGGTTTCGATGTTCTTTTTTAGCCTCATGTATCTTTGACAAGAAATCAAGTCGGATGATGTACGTGCCATCGATAAATGTAGGAAAATTGTTAAGTTGGTCCTTCTGGTTTGAGATTGTGACAAATAGCTTCATAGTGTTTAATATGTAACTAAATACTCACTGAAAAAAAAAAAGACGACTGTCGTTAAAAAAGTTGACAGAATCTGTTAATGTGCTATATCAACACCAATCATATTGTATTAGAAAAAAAAAAAAACACCAATCATATTGTGACACACATCACAAATAATAAAAAATAAAATAGTTTTAATTTTATTTAAAAAAAAAAAATCAAGAAGGTGATAGAGTCACCCCTTTGACCAAACAGAGAGTGGTTGAACCAACCCTAGGCCGGTCAGCGGCCTAGGGTAGCCAATAAAGCTGAAAGCATAGGTACATAACATATTTACCTTTTGTTTGCACTAAGTTTTGGACTAGTAACATATATTGTCATGTCTATATACTTTTTTGTTTTTGTGTTGATTGAATTAGTGGGGCTGATTGGGGCGAGCCAGAAGTGACAAACTGCTCAAAGGAGACAGAGCCAATAAGTGGGTCAACATTCCCAGGTGGTTTGCCAGAAGCAGCATTGGTAGTGAAAGATGTGTTAAGCAGAATAAGGAAACCTGTTCATCTGCTTGATATAACAAATCTCTCACAACTAAGAAAAGATGCACATCCTTCCTCTTACAATGGATTCAAGGGCATGGACTGCACTCATTGGTGTGTTGCTGGGCTTCCAGACACCTGGAATCAACTTTTATCAGCTGCTCTGATAGCTAATTGAATTTCTTGAATACACAAACACAAAGAAAGAGCTAATTAGCCATGAAAAAGCAAAAGTTCTCAAATAGTTTCCTTGATTTGTAACTTATTCATTGATTTGATTGTTATTGAAAACAATCATAGGGCTAGATGACAATGTAGTAGTTGGGATGGAACATATGAAACTTCTATTTCAAATCCCTGTTACAACAGTAGTTGATGCGTGTCTGATTGATTTAGCCGTTTCAATATGTTTGGTTTGATTTGGGTATTTTAAAAACATAGATTTTTTTAGGAAAAACTTCACTTTAGACTCCTAAACTACCGTGCGTTTTGAGAAGAGCTACCCACAATTCAAAAAGGACAGAAATTTTCTTCAAATCGGTATAGAGGAAATATCCTCCAATCCATGTAAAATAGTGTCAAGTGTCTATAAACATTTAAGTCACATTAAATTATTAACCTCATTAATAGCAGTTTACTAATTTAGACTAAATTTAATGTACCTTTTAAATGTTTATAGACACTTTGCACTATTTTACATGGGTTGAATGATATTTCCTCCATATCGGTTTGGATAAAATTTATGTCCATTCAAAAACTCTCAATTTACACCCCTGAATTTTTAATTTCAATCAATTTACTCCATTCGTCAGATTTTAAACGTTAAAAATGATAAAATGACATTTATACACTTGGCTTTTGTTTTTATAAAATTTCAAATTTACCCTTAATTTCTTTTTTTTTTTTTTTTTAAAAAAAAAAAAAAATCGAAGGAAAATTTGGTATTTTTAGGCATTTCCGTTAGAAGTTAACGGCTAAAACTAATGGATGAGGTAAATTGATTGAAATTGAAAGTTCAGGAGTGTAAATTTAGAGTTTTTTGAATTTTGAGGTTTAAAGTGCTTTTTTTTTTTTTTTTTTTTTTTTTTTACTTAAATCATGATTTTTGTTTTTTCTGTTCAATATGGTGAAATAGGATTACAAGGAAGTAAAAATCAAGAGGGGTAACCTCTTCAACAATAGGCCCGAACATAAAGACGATGCTTGAAATAAGAACAATAAATAGGAAATGAGCCAATAAATGGCTACCTTGAGCTAGAAGTCAAAAAATGAGCCGCACATGATGATTCCTAAAGCAAAAATACTTATCTTTCCTTTAAAAATACTGTTAAAAAGCATTAACGCAAAGACAAATTAAACAGAAAAGATGGTTTCTTGAAGAATCATCAACCAGGCCAGTCCTCTGAAAAAAGCTATTCTCACTTTAAGATAATGGAAAGAACATCAACTTTTTCCTTTGTCCAATCTATAAAATGGTAAAGAAAAAGCTCCGACTCTCTTGAAACAATTCCAGAATGGCTTGTTTTCTCACTTTCATCACCACCCTTTACTCCTTCTTGATCATCTTCTCAACCTCCCTGAACACCATCAGTGGAGCTTTCATTGAGGAATCCTCTGAAGCCATAGCAATAAAGCGCGAAGAAAAGATGAGCCAGAGCCATCTCCACTTCTTCTTCCATGACATCCTCAGTGGCAAACACCCAAGTGCTGTGAGAATTGCAGGGCCACCAGAAAGCACCTTCGACAATTTCGGGAACACAATGATGATTGATGATGCACTCACCGAAGGGCCCGAGCCCACATCAAAGCTCGTTGGAAGAGCTCAAGGCTTCTACTCCATGGCTGCTCAGAACGACGTAGCTTTGCTTATGGTTATGAATTTTGCTTTCGTGGAAGATAAGTACAATGGGAGTAGCATCAGCATGCTTGGAAGAAATTCGGTGTTGGATGACGTGAGAGAAATGCCGATTGTTGGAGGTAGCGGGCTTTTCAGAAATGCTCGCGGCTACGCAATGGCGCATACAAATTTGGTGGATCCAAACACAGGGGATGCCATTGTTGAGTACGATGTTTATGTCTCCAATTTCGAGCTTGGTGCTGGTTTAGCAATATAGGAATATTATTTGTCATGGCAACATTTCTTTAATTTTTGTTTTTCTTTGTTATTTGATTATGCCTTTTTAAATTATTATTTTTTTATGAATATCTAAGTTTTTGGGATAACTAAGAACTTGTTTGGAATTGCGTTTGAGAATAGAGCTTTTAAGTCAAAAATTGTTTTTGGCAAAAGCTTAATTTTTAAGCTTTTGCCAAAAGTGCGTTTTAGCCATTTTTAGGCTTTTTGGATTCTTAAAAGCGCTTTTAATTTTTTTACCAAACACGTACTTTTTTCTTCAAACGGATTTTTTGAGTGATAAATGTACTTTTAAGTCTCACAAACGCAATTCCAAACAAGGTCTAAGTAATGATTTACTATAGTATTAGAACAAGGAGAATAAATAACTTATATAGGGACTTGGACACAAATTAAGTCTGTGCCATCCATTGAAAGAATGGTACATCAGCATAGAAATAACAAAAGTGATTGTTATAACAACAACATATCTAAACATGAAATAAAAAAACAATTAAAAAATCAGATTGTAAACAATCCGAGGAAAATCCATCATCCCAACAATATCAGAACCCAAAAAGCAAAAACATCAAATTGGGATGGTAGATTTTGTTTAAATTTTAGAACCTAAATTTTTATTTCATGGGTTTTTTTCTTTCTTAACTTTGTTGATGAGGGATCGATAGAGAAATGTAAAGATTGTTTTCATAACACTTACTTTTGTTGTTCCATGTTATTGTGTCATTCTCTCTAATTACTTACATACACAATTTAATTAGAGCACTAGCAACGACTTCCTTAAATCTCATTCCCTTTCCTAAATATAGAAAAAAGTTCCTAAAAAACTACTTCTTTGTTCCCTAAACCAAGGAACACCAAGGAAGCAAAGCTGTATATATCTTTGCCCAATTGAGTATGTCAATATACCCAAAGGAAGGAATCTTCCTTCCTTTTGTTGTACAGACTCTTTCTGAAGTGATTTGCTAACTCATATGTGTGATGGTTTCATCTAGAAGACTCCCTAATAATTAAGGTGTTTCACCTAGAACAAGTAAAATATCAGAGAGTTGACCTTAACTCCTGCTCTCTCACAAACATAATTATCATAGTTTCACCTAAAATCCTACTTTATGATTCCTTCAAAAACACGATTAAAAAGCATTAAAGCAAAGACAAACGAAAGTAGGCCAACGAAAGCGATGGTTTCTTCAAAATGCATCAACCAGGCCACTACACAAATAGAGCAGAAAACACACCCTCTTTGGCACAATTCCTGCAGAATCATTAATGGCTTCTTTTCACAATTTCATCACCACCCTTTACTCCTTCCTCATCTTCTCAGCCTCCCTGAACACCATCACCGGAGCTTTCGTTGAAGAAGTCTCAAAAGCCAGGGTTATAAATCGTGAAGAAAAGACGACCCACCTCCACTTCTTCTTCCATGATGTCCTCGGTGGCAATCACCCAACTGCTCTGAGAATTGCAGGGCCACCAGAAAGCACCATTTCCGATTTCGGGAACACGATGATTATTGATAATGCGCTCACAGAGGAAGCAGATCCCACGTCGAAGCTGGTTGGAAGAGCTCAAGGCTTGTACTCCATGGCTTCCCAGAACGATGTCGCTTTCCTTATGGTTGTGAATTTTGCTTTCATGGAAGATAAGTATAAAGGGAGTAGCATCAGCATGATCGGAAGAAATCCAGTGGCTAATGACGTGAGAGAAATGCCGATTGTTGGAGGTAGTGGGCTTTTCAGGAATTCTCGCGGCTATGCTTTGGCGCATACAAATGGGCTGGATCCAAGCACAGGAAATGCCATTGTTGAGTACAATGTTTATGTCTCCAATTTCGAGCTCGCTGCTACTGCTAATACTGCTACTGCTAACGCGGTTGATGCTAGCTTAGCGACACGGGAATATTTGCCATGGCAATATTTCTTTATTTTATTTTTCTTTGGTTTATATTACATTGTTATTTGATTATGCCTTTTTTATTTATTATTTATTTTTGTTTTGGATGAATATTTAATTTGACATGGTTGCCTTAGAAGTATTCTTTCCTTTCCCTTTTTTTTTTTTTTTTCCTTCTTTTTTTTCCTTCGTTAAAAAAAGAAAAAAAAAAATCAGATTGCGTATGAGAAATAGAGCTTTTAAGTAAAAAAAAAAAAAGTTTTTTGACAAAAACTTCATTTTTAAATTTTTGCCAAAAGTGCGTTTTGCCAATTTTTAGACGTTTTGGCATTCTTTTTAGGCAATTTTTACCAAACGAGTATTTTTTTTATTCAAACGGACTTTTTGAGTGTTAAAAACACTTTTATGTCCCTCAAACGCAATCCCAAACAGGCCCTCAATGCAGTTCAGCCCCTGAAGTTGAATTTTTAGTTCCGTCTCTCATTGCTATGAAAATTTACAATAAATCAAAAACATATTTCGAAGTGCAGCAGCCAATTATAAATCCAACTTTATAGTCGACATCAAATCAAACTTAATTTAACCTCAATAGTTGAGTCAAGTAAATTCAACCATTGAATCTAAACTTAAAATCATTCTACGATTAAGATTAAATCACAAAATCGCATGATTACAACCGACAAAAAAGTACCGGCCATGATCTAATTGCTCCGAGTTCTGAATACTTTATGTTAAGTGCCAAGTGCGCTATCAAGGTGCGAATAGTGCCTTACCGTCCACTTCCATGTACATGCACATGAGCATAGTGGACTCTAACCTCTTGAAGAGAAACTTTTTATTCTTTTGCCTTTATTCACAACCCTTGCATCTCAAGAGAAAGCTAGTTAAAGCGTTGGGCATGGGCTGTTGCTCTGTGTACATTGGACCAATATCCTTTAGGGCCCTTTAGGTTACTGCACATGAGCATAGTGGACTCTAACCTCTTGAAGAGAAACTTTTTTTTCTTGTGCCTTTATTCACAACCCTTTCATCTCAAGAGAAAGCTCGTTAAACCGTTGGGCATGGGCTGTTGCTCTGTGTACATTGGACCAATATCATTTAGGGCCCTTTAGGTTACTCTTTAAATTAGGCCGACCCAGTATATTATTGGGTCTTTAGGTGGACACTTAGCACCACAGGGTTGGTCAAAGAAAGGAGCATCAACAAATACTTCAATCACCTTACTCGCCCGCATTGTCCGACAAGTCACTCGTGTCGTGTCTGTTCTTTTTTGTCTTCGCAAGTACACTTGGCTAGATTCCGGTGGCATGATCAGATCAACTGTATCAACAATAACCTTCAAGTTACGGAGGCAGAGTTTGGTATAAGTAGGGACTAAGGGCCAAAAATTTTAGTGGGTAGAAGCCAATAGACAAAAATAAATAAATTACCTTATAATTTTTCTTTTTCCTTGTGTTGAGGGGCCATGGCCTACACTGGCCACCCCCAGCTCTGTCACTGCCTTCAACTATGGAAATGTAGCAACTTAAATCCAAGGAAGTCACCAAAAAAAGAAACTAAAAAAAAGCAAGGAAAAGCGAGAAAGCTGTGATGACCGACCAAAAGTGAAGGTGTGAAGCCTTGTTTGTGAAGCAAGCATGGTCATCTTGAATCATTCTAGTTTTCTGACCAAAGAAAAAGGTCATATGGGCACCAGACCACATTATAAAAATCAAATTATTCAATATGCAGAATCTTCATATTTCCTCTTTCTTTCACCCTTGTTCTTTTTGGGTACCACCACATATTTATTGTATGAAATACCAGGCATGCACACGTACACACGCGTGTTAATCTTTTTTCTGTATTGAAATGATTGAATAGGCACTTATGATCTATCTTTGAGCAGCTAAATGTTATGAATTTCCACTTCAAGTTTTGTGATTCACATGTGGGAGGCCCCAATACCACATGAAAAGTGCCTTTTCTATCAAGAAAACACAAAATTACCATGAAGTTTGTCATGCAAGGCTTTCAAGGTAATAACAAGAACAACAATTATAATTATGAAACAAAAAACTAGCAAATTTCTGTCAATGGATACTAGAAAATTGAAATTAGCTAATGCACAACCGGATTGGTTGACAAGCCACCTGCCAAAGAGCCTTTGATGGTTAAGTCAGTAAAGCATTCAGAGAAAGAAAGTAGAATAGAGGAAGTTTAGTAAAAAAATAGACTCTTATCTTATTTGGGGATGGTGGCCCTCTTTTTATAAGAGTAATGCTATATACCACATTGTCCCATTATTCTGACGTAGCAGTTCTATTTCTCATTTCATTTTTTAATTTTATTTTTAACTGCGGTTGATTTAATGATGGATTGACACTACCATATCAATATAATAGGATATTGATGTGACATATAACGTTACTCCTTTTTATATGGACTGCATGTCTAGATGCCACCGTGTAGGTTTGTGATTGTGAAGGCTCCTAGGCTTTTTAGCTTTTCTAATGAAAAGACCTTCAGGTGTCAATTGCCTTGGGGCCAGGCTTATTGATAGTATCACCATTAAGCATCCCATGCTCTCTCATTGACATTGAAAACCATTTTTGATAGAACTGTGCCTTCCAAAATCATGAAAGCATTTGTTTCCATACTTCTGGTAAATGCAAGTGCACATCACAAACCATTTGAAAGCTTATCTAATAAGAAAACATCAAGCCCCCACTTTTCATCACTATATAAATAACCTCTCATACCTCATACCACTATCAAAGACAGCCAAGAACTGATTCAAAAATGGCTTCTTTTCTCACTCATTTTCTACTTTTGTCTCATTCTCTTCTCAACTTCCTTCACAACTATTTTTGGAGTATTCTCAGAGCAATCCCTCTTAACCATGTATGCAAAACGTATGGAGAAAACAACCCACTTGCACTTCTATTTCCATGACATCCTAGCCGGCACAAACCCGACTGCCATTAGAATTGTCAAGCCACCAAACAACTCAGTAGGTGGCTTTGGAACTACTTATATGATAGACGACTGGCTGACGGAAGGGCTGGAGCCAACTTCAAAGGCAGTGGGAAGAGCTCAGGGAATGTATGCTGTTGCTTCTCAACATGACCTTGGGTTGCTTATGGTGATCAATTTTGCTTTCTTAGAAGGTAAGTATAATGGAAGTGCCCTTAGCATTCTTGGGCGTAATCCTGTTCTTCATTCTGTCAGGGAAATGCCGATTGTCGGAGGCAGCGGCGTTTTCCGATTAGCTCGTGGCTATGCTTTGGCAAAAACAGTGAGATTCAATCCAAAAACTGGAGATGCTGTGGTTGAATACAATGTCTCTGTCTTGCACTTCTGAAAGCCCCAAGTTTCTTGCAGTGTTTAGTTGATTTCCCTGTTGTTTCAATGTTCCAAGTCATGTCTATCCTTCAGGAGTGTTTGTACCATTTGCAATTACTGTAATTTTCTAGTTATAGTATAGGCTAAAGTAAAAAAAATGATAAGGGTACTTCTATTCTTAAACTTTAGTGGCTTGTTAGGTTCTCAATAAATTTAGAGTACATGCTAATTTAAGCTCTAGAAGTACAATTTCCATGGATGGCTGTGACTGTCAAGCTCAAAACCATCCATCCATTATCCATAAATTTCTTCAGAACATGGTTTCAGTCAGATATACAAAAGATCAACAAATAGAAAGGAAACAAGAACAAATAGATAAATAACAGAAGTTCTTGATCTTGAATCCTTTCGGTGGAACAGTATGCACTCACAGAAGACAAAAAAAAAAAAAAAAAAAAAACACATAAAAGATGTTTATACTAACAAACAGAAAGAGCAATAAAAAGCAGCCAGTCGTGACGCCGAAACTAGTCTCAGTCATACCTTCTAAACCTCCAGGCGGAGACTGAAAAGAGGGGGCATTCTTGCCAGCAGATAACCAAACATCCATTCTCTTCTTTGATATTATACCCATTATAACCATAGCCCTGCAACAGCCTACAGGCTTGCAACCTACCATGATAGCTCAAAGGCACCCTACCAAAACCGGCCAACTCAAGCCTTAAAATCCATTTCTCAAGCGTCTCATGCCTCTCCTTTCTCTCGGCTCCCTCACATGCTATGATGTTTTTAATTTCCTCTCCAAAAAGCATCTTTTCAACCTTTTGTCGCTCAATTGATGCTCTTGATGCAGCAGACTCCAAAGAATCAAACAGGGCAGCATAGAAATTCAATGCTCCTCTAACTCTCTCTATTAATGTGGAACCATGGTTTGCTTCCTGCTCAGTTATCACCATCAGTTTCGGTGAGAGGCCCCAAAGAGCACTTAGAAAGCTCCCCATTTTTGGGGAAGCACTTAGAGATAATGGGGATAATGTGGAGGTGGGATCAGGATTGGCCATATGCATTGTGACCGGATCCTTCTCAAGGAACTCTCGAAAAGTCCGTGGATCCATTTGGAAAACTTTCCGCGCCTTCTTTGACACCAAAGGCGAGTTCCTTCTGAGCACTTCCTCGTCAGTAGCCAAGAGAGAATGTAGCTGAAGTACAGAGCTGATTGCAAGAGCTTCTCCAGTATTAACACGCAAAGTTTCAAGATCGAGATCCTCTAATTTGCTTACAATAGGATTGAATCGAAATGGGATGTTCAATTTGTCAGCTTCTTCCTTCAACATTAGAGCCATTTGATCCAATACCTCTTTGTGTTTATGAATACCTGTGATTCTCAAATGGGGTGGGCCTTCTGGCCGATGACTCAAAGTATGAAGAAGATTTCTCCACTGCTCAGGCTCAGATGAATAGAGATCGATAATATGAACCATCTTCTCCCCCTCCATAGCTTCTATAATGGCCTGGTTTGTGATTTCATGTGCAAGCCTTAAGAAGGGGCACAGCTCATAGAAGAGTCTTCGAACACTCATTTCCTCTTGGAGTGACGATATTTTCGTCGAATTCAGGGCTTTATGCAGACCACGCCAGCGTTTAAGCATCCTATCAGCAAATGCCTCGGTGAAGTATGCAGCAATTCGCTGCGTTGTATCGCCATCAGTAGAAGCAAGATGGGAAATTTGCTCCAGACTGATATTAGCATTGTCTATACTACCAACAGCTACCTGGTTAGCACAGGCTTCAAGAAGGTGTAGCAAATACAGACCCCTTTGCTCAGATTCCATATACCTGAGCCAGTTGTATGGTAATCCTAACTCAGGAGATAGTGCCATCCAGGGAAAGTGGAGTGAAGTTGTGGGAGATCCGTCGTCCATTGACATCTGAGAGCAAACTCTGTGCAGATCAAATGGAAATCTGAAAGATATAAGGAAACATCTAGAATGAGGGCAGATGTAACTGGGAGTTAATTAATGTCACAACAATAGCACTAGACCATTTGATTTGCTGTTTGTAATTGCTTTGTTTGTAGTTCTATATGTATAGATCATTTTTTTTGATTTGGATTTGTTGTTGTAATTCATGTTTGATCATATAAGGAGGTTTGGGTCCAGTATAGCTCTGCTGATGCAGAATAAGCTGCTGATATAGTTGTTGAGAGCTGTTGTTGAGTACTGATGTTAGTTGCTGATGCAGTTGTTGTTCCAGCAGTTTATGCTGGAGGGTTTGTAATTCTTGAGTTCTTTTATAGTAAATCCTCATTCATTAAAAAAAAAAAAAACACTAGACCATTTGATGACTGAGAAAGCTGAGGGAAAGTAGAAAGAAAATAATATATTATAGACTCTTTCCTTTCCCTTTACCTTGTTTAATTTTTCAAATAATGATAATCTTAAGCCACCCAAGGAGAAAAAAAAAATGTTTTAGCCAGTTGGGGGCAAAAAAAAAAAAAACCTGAGGCCCTTCTGAGAAATTATTCTTAGAACAGCCACCTTCTCCGCCTGTGTTCTCTTTCCAGTTCAGGATTACCAATAGAAACAAGTTGCCAAAATTTCTTCTTCTCTATATAAACAATGTTTTATGAAAACTACCAAACAGATCAAACCTATCATTTTAATTCTTTTTCACATAAATTTCTGCAGTATCTAAACAGAGTAATTTTGATTTCTAATTACTTATAAAATCATAATATTATTTCAAGAAAATGGACTATTCCTTCCAATATGTCCACCTTATCATACAATTTACCACGAAAAGGAATCATGAACTCCAAGAAATTTTAAGAAGCAGAGCAACAGAAAAGAAAAAATCAATTTAACATACCTATTTTCTGCTGAAAGTTTCTGAACTCGTATAAAAAGCTCAAGATAAGTAAGCCAAAACTATTCCTAGAGTTAGAAATAAATAAGAAATAAAAGGCTCAACAGAACTAATCCAACTCGTATATAACGCCTGGTTGTGTGAAACATAAAACATAAAACATAAAACATAATGAAAATTCAAACTTTATTTCTCCCACATTTTCTCAGCAACCAAACAAAGCCTGAATGAAAATGATGTTTTAGAATTCAAGAAAAAACAAACACTTACTACACAGAAAACAAAGGCATGTCTTGTGGGTGTGTATTATTTTCCAGAATTTATCAAAGGGATACAGGGGAAATTACCAGAGAATGTTGAAATAGCTCCTCCTTGAGAACTGATCAAGTGCACCACCAGCTTCAAGTTCCCAGCTGGGTTTTCAAATATATTAAAAACCCAGAACAATCCCCAATAAAATATCTAAGCTTGCTGACACAATCCCCCAATGCATAAAAGTGGGTTCAGATTTATGCAGGGCTTTTGCTATTTTGCTGCAGACAAGGTATTGGAATTGAAGCTGTTGTTTTATAGGACTTTCCCATGGCTGCATAGCAGCATAGGTGACAATACGAGAAGTTGTTTTGTCGTCACTCATTTGTTTTTTCCTTGGGAGAATCAGAGGAATATGGAATTTCTGAAATACAGAGGTAACAAACCTCCCCCCTCTCTCTGTCTCTTTCTCCCTAGATTTTCTCTCAGTAAAACTTGTTTGTTTCTCTCTCTAAGTTGAGTTTTGTCAGCAAGTGAAATGGATGGGAATAAGGGGCTGGCAAAACTTGGTATCATCTTCTACTGCAGCACCAATCCAAACATGCCCTAACAAAACAAGACAATATCTTTGCTTGTTGCCTAGTGGGTGATAGTGGGCATTGCAAGGAAGCTTACGAGTGAGTCCAAAACCTTTGTTTGGATTGTTTTCAAAGGCATAGACCTACCACTTGGTACTTTCTTCTTGCTTTAGCACAAAGAGACAAAGGAGTTGTGGGAAAAGACAAAAAACTGGCCAAAAGTAGAGAGTCTTGGTTGGTTCCACTTCCACTGTCTTGGCTCCGCTCCTTTTGTATGGCTCAGATATAGACTACAGGTTTTATTTATTTATTTATTATTTTTAAAGCAAATATGGGAAAACAGGGAAGGGAGATATAGACTATAGTTGCGTATGCAATACAGCCTCCATTTGTTAATGTTTGTTTAGAGGGTAATTTTTTTTTTTTTTTTTAATGTTTTGATATGTGGTGATAAACGTGGAAGTAATTTTGAGTGTTTTGAGTTGTTTGATAATATTTTTGGTTAATTACGTATTGAGTTACCATTTTGTTATAAAAATCTCATTCATAAATCATAGAAGTATAAGTTTAAAAACTAAATTTACATAAATACTTTTAAAATTAAAAATTTCAAAAAATAAATCCTAGGGGCTGGTGGCTGAACTACCCCAAGGAATGGATCGACTACCTTTGAAACTTATCATACGTGGTGGCCGAGTCACCCCCAAACGTTTTTCGGCTATGAATTTCAGGGTAGCCGATCCAATCCTTGGGGGGTGGTTCAAGCACTAGCTTGTCATGGATCATAATCATTCATATCTTATTTCCATTAAATATCTTATGTGTTGGGTTTCCTTTATTAAGAGAAAGTTCGGGCCCACAAATGAAAAAAAAAAAATGTTAGAATATAGCAACATAAGCAAAATATGGCCCTTCTCTCTCTTTCTCTTAAAGGAGATTTAACATTAATTGATTATTAGGTAGGTGTTTCCAAGGTGTAGATGTCATCAATGGAAGAGAAAGCTTAAAGTCTAAGAGAAAGAATTTGTAGTTTTTGGTGTATGTTTAGATAAGCTTGTTCCTTAAACAAGCAATGAAAGGTAAAGCTTCTTGTCTTCAGTGCAGTCGACCCAATTAACAATGTTCATGTGGGGATGTTTTCAAGGGGAGACCATTTGTAGCTTGGTGACCAGGCATGGATTTTCATGGTACTAAGACTTTGGCATATTGCATTTGGATGATGGGTTCACAACAATATCATTTGGGACCCATAAAATGTGTAGAGATTATAATAGCAATTGTAAGTTCCTTCTAACTTGGGAAAAATATGCCACTTTCCAATTTTTTTGGATTTCCTTTGAAAAAATGTTAGACTTACAAATATTTTACAACTTGTCGAAACGTGTCAGCATGTAATTGGAGGACGTTAAAATTTTTTTAGTGATTGACGTAGATATATCTAATCATATGTTGACACGTGTCAACATTACTCTTTTCCTTTATTAGACCTTTCCCTTGGGTAATAATTGTATTTTTGTTTTGTTTTTGTTTTCCTTGTATTTGTTTTCTAGTACTCTATGAAAGAGAGTAAAATATTGGTCTACAACATATATGTTTAATCTCATGTGGGAGCAATACCATGTCATAGGCTTGGAATTGTCGAAAATAAGACAGTTTTGGCTATTAACCCAAAATTCAAGATGGTTTTGTTATTAATGTTTTCTTGGATATTCTTCAAAAAAGGAAAGAAAAGGAGAGATACCTTTTGGATCCTAAAATTCTGAAGTGCTTTTTTTTTCTTTTTTTTTTTTTTTTTAATTTTTAATTTTTTTTTTATAAAAAAAAAATACAATTATGATGATATTGAGGGGTGGGGAATGATTTTTTTTTAAAAAATTATTTATTACTTTTTGTTTTCTTAGGTTAAATCACATAGTGCACCCCATTTTATTTGTCGGTTTGGTCATAAAAAATAAAAAAGACTGATGTTTAGCTACTAATTGTCACGTATTAGAGGCTTGGATTTACACATACTCACTTCCATTTCTACATGCCACAAGACCTATATGATCTTCTCCTATTCGAAATGAAGGTTGAAGTCACGAAAATAAACATTGCATGTTGAAGTCACGAAAATAAACGTTGTAACTTTTACGATAGAGAAATGATTGTTGTCAATAAATTTTTCATATTTCTTCCATATTCTCCGTAGTGAATAGATGAGTCTACCATTAAATTTGTGTAGAGTCCACATGAGTCCATAAATTTAATAATTGATTTATTGAATTTGTAGAATAATATAGGAAAAATATGAGAAACTTATTGACACCAATCATTTTTCTTTACAATAAGCTCTTTATAAATTGATATGGCAGTTCACGCGGCACTAAGGTTTCCACTCCACCAATTTGGCCCACCTCCTCTGTTACTACCTTCACACTCGCTCCAACGATGCTAACCAACTCGTCTCTTCCTCTTTGTTTGGGCACTGGTTTTGACCTAGTTGTGAGTTCCTGACCATTGAGACCCATGATTAGGCCGTCTCTAGCCATGAGACCGATGTCATGGGTCTCCAAGGCAGACCTAACTGTATTACTAAATATGAGGTCTAAACTCACTAGTAGCAACTTTCCAACCATTTTTTCTCAATTTAGGAAATGAAACTATTTTTTGATTTCCTATATAAAAAAAAAAAAACGTTACAATAGATTTCCTTATTTTTTTCTATATGAATTAAATATTATTTCTTTTTATCATTGCAACTAAAGAGAGAGGAGAGAGAATTGTTGAGATATGTGAAGGAGAGAGGAAAGAGAATGATTTGTTTATAATTTAATAAAGCATTTGGTATCTTCAGTGTTTCCCAATGCATTGGGCAACACTGTAAATACCCTTTGGTGTAGGTTAAATATAGGGCTTTTGATGTGGGTGTGTTTTTATTTTTTTAAAAAAATTTCCTAAATATAGAGAAGAAAATGACGTATAAGGCATTTGCTGCTAGTGCTCTAAAGAGTTTCAAACAAAAATTGAAGTACCCTAAGCATTTTTCAATGCTTTCCTTAAATTTGTTGGCTTGCCACTCTTTGGGCTTGCTGTTGTGCATAAGGATTGACGACTCAACCAAAAGCTAATAGGGGAATGAATTTGAAGCTCAAGTGCAGTGATGGTCTTAGACTCTTATTACATCTCTAGTTGAAGTGCCCTAGATCTCTTTTTATGTGGGCTTCTGGAAGCACCACCAAACACTAGGTATACAATAAAATAAGTGTCCAAATCAATTCTGAAGATTAGGGTTATTCAGTATGGGCTAGTCCCGAGCTACCATGGGCTCTTTGAGGTACTCGGGATAGACGAGTCTTATGGGCCTTTGGTGGTTGGATACATGTTTCAATTGGCATTTTTCAATCTTTTTGCAAAAGAAAAAGAAAAAGAAAACTAAAGCTATAAACAACATACTCTTTAAATTTCATTCACTTCCATAAATGTTTAGAAAATTTCTAAAAACTCATATACATTGGACTTCATTGGTGTTTTGTAAACCAAGAAAAAGCCAAACAAAGCTTAAGTATACCCAAGATCGCGTAGCACTTTAACTTCCCTTACCCTTACTTTATTTAAAAATAAATAAAAAATTTCTTGTTTCTCTCTCTTTTTCCCTAGGATTGATTTAAAATAATATTTAAATGGTATAGGAAAATAATAAGAGAAGATGTTATGAAGTTTATTTGAATAGAGAAGCAAAAAGTAACTTACTTCCCTCATTTTTTTTTTTTTTTTTTTTTTTTAAATCTAACAAAAATTGTTGCTAAACTCTTACATATCAAAATTTTTAAGATTTTAGGTCAACCATTAATTAATGTAAAATGGTAATTTGTAAATAAACATTTTTGTACTTTCTATTAAATCCTATGGAAGTTGGAATATATTGTTAAAGTATTAAATGATTAAATTTATTATTTTTTATTAGTTTAAATTTTTTTAAATAATTGATAATTTAATATGGTATTATAACCGGGTCTTGAGTTCGAACCTTAACTCTACAGTTTATCATCATTTCAATTAAAATAGTCTAGATGTTAAAGTATTCATTAAATGAGTAAATTTACTCTTTTTCTCTCTATAAGTGATAATTTAATACTCGTTAAGACTCATAATTCAAATTCTATTTTGCTACTATTCTCACTAATATAAATAACATTTCTGTGCTTTATCCTAGATGGTTAATTAAACTTCCCTACAATATACTTACAAAATAAAAAATAAATTTCCTACATGATTACCCAAAAAGTCAAAGACAATAGCCTCTACGAGGACTCTAGCAAACTCATTCACATCACGTGTGGAAGAATATACCCGACACATTATTATTCCTTTCTCTTAATAATAATTCAATTTTAAAGTCAAAGACAATTCGAAGAAGGTTAAGATATTTGAAAAAAAAAAAAAAAATAGGAGAAAGAATTGGCTAATTAATGCGTGTGTTTAATTGCGAAGGAGAGATCAGGGACATTAATGATTTCGTAAGATCTCAATCAAATTTACTATCCAATTTTGTTTAAGGCTAGTTTGTTTTGGGGGTAAAATATTTTTCGCTGAAATTAATTTTAAAAAAATATTTTATAGTGTTTCGAATGGAAAAGTAACAAATATCCGTTATATTTTCATATAGTCTGAGAAGCTGCGAGGAAGAGGAAGATAGTAAAGAGGAGTTGTAGAGGAGAAGTGTACAAGCAATATAGAAGGTCTTTGGAAGTCGAATGGAAATCCAATGCAATTTTCTATCCATATTTTTGGCAGATAATTGTGAGAAGGTCCTTATAGAGTCCACCTACTTGAACAAGTGTTCGAGCAGCTAGGTCCTATAAAGGGCCCTCTCACAATAGTCCTCCCGAATATTTGGGAGAGCGACGAGAAATGGGTTACGCAGATGAAAAGCGTAAACCTTTTGATGTCTCATGAAGGTTATGTTTTATTGGTCAATTGAAAACATTTTATAGTTGACCAATATTTTATGCCATGCTAAATACCAAAAAAAAAAAAAAAAA
>NC_081541.1:44961221-44963246 GCF_901000735.1 Corylus avellana
AAAACGCACTTTTGGCAAAAGCTTAAAAATGAAGCTTTTGTCAAAAAACTTTTTTTTTTTTTACTTAAAAACACTATTTTTCATACGCAATCTGATTTTTTTTTTCTTTTTTTAATGAAAAAAAAAAACGGAAAGGAAAGAATACATCTAAGGCAACCATGTCAAATTAAATATTCATCCAAAACAAAAATAAATAATAAATAAAAAAGGCATAATCAAATAACAATGTAATATAAACCAAAGAAAAATAAAATAAAGAAATATTGCCATGGCAAATATTCCCGTGTCGCTAAGCTAGCATCAACCGCGTTAGCAGTAGCAGTATTAGCAGTAGCAGCGAGCTCGAAATTGGAGACATAAACATTGTACTCAACAATGGCATTTCCTGTGCTTGGATCCAGCCCATTTGTATGCGCCAAAGCATAGCCGCGAGAATTCCTGAAAAGCCCACTACCTCCAACAATCGGCATTTCTCTCACGTCATTAGCCACTGGATTTCTTCCGATCATGCTGATGCTACTCCCTTTATACTTATCTTCCATGAAAGCAAAATTCACAACCATAAGGAAAGCGACATCGTTCTGGGAAGCCATGGAGTACAAGCCTTGAGCTCTTCCAACCAGCTTCGACGTGGGATCTGCTTCCTCTGTGAGCGCATTATCAATAATCATCGTGTTCCCGAAATCGCTAATGGTGCTTTCTGGTGGCCCTGCAATTCTCAGAGCAGTTGGGTGATTGCCAGCGAGGACATCATGGAAGAAGAAGTGGAGGTGGGTCGTCTTTTCTTCACGATTTATTACCCTGGCTTTTGAGATTTCTTCAACGAAAGCTCCGGTGATGGTGTTCAGGGAGGCTGAGAAGATGAGGAAGGAGTAAAGGGTGGTGATGAAATTGTGAAAAGAAGCCATTAATGATTCTGCAGGAGTTGTGTCCAAGAGGGTGTGTTTTCTGCTCTATTTGTGTAGTGGCCTGGTTGATGCATTTTGAAGAAACCATCGCTTTCGTTGGCCTACTTTTGTTTGTCTTTGCTTTAATGCCTTTTAATCGTGTTTTTGAAGGAATCATAAAGTAGGAATTAGGTGAAACTATGATAATTATGTTTGTGAGAGAGCAGGAGTTAAGGTCAACTCTCTGATATTTTACTTGTTCTAGGTGAAACACCTTAATTATTAGGGAGTCTTCTAGATGAAACCAACACACAAATGAGTTAGCAAATCACTTCAGAAAGAGTTTGTATAACAAAAGGAAGGAAGATTCCTTCCTTTGGGTACATTGACATACGCAATTGGGCAAAGATCTATACACTTTTGCTTCCTTGGTGTTCCTTGGTTTAGGGAACAAAAGAAGTAGTTTTTTAGGAAATTTTTTTCTATAATAGGATAGGGAATGAGATTTAAGGAAGTCTTTGCTAGTGCTCTAATTAAATTGCGTGTGTGAGTAATTAGAGAGAATGAAACATTAACATGGAACAACAAAAGTAAGTGTTATGAAAACAATCTTTACATTTCTCTATCAATCCCTCATCAACGAAGTTAAGAAAGAAAAAAACCCATGAAATAAAAATTTAGGTTCTAAAATTTAAACAAAATCTACCATCCCAATTTGATATTTGTTTTTTTTTTTTTTTTTTTTTTTGGGGGGGGTTCTGATATTGCTGGGATGATAGATTTTCCTTAGATTGTTGCAATCTGATTTTTTAATTGCTTTTTATTTCATGTTTAGATATGTTGTTTTTATAACACTCACTTTTGTTATTTCTATGCTGATGTAGATTCTTTCAACGGATGGCACAGACTTAATTTGTGCCCAAGTCCCTATATAAGCTATTTATTCTCCTTGTTCTAATACTATAGTAAATCACTACTTAGAGCATGTTTGAAATTGCGTTTGTGAGACTTAAAAGTGTGTTTAACACTCAAATAGTCCATTTGAAGACAAAAGTTTGTTTGAAGAAAAAAATACTTAGAGCATGGTTGAAACTGCGTTTGTGAGACTTAAAAGTGCATTTAACACTCAAAAAGTCCG
>NC_081541.1:44963346-45021869 GCF_901000735.1 Corylus avellana
CGGCACTAAGGTTTCCACTCCACCAATTTGGCCCACCTCCTCTGTTGCTACCTTCACACACGCTCCGACATTGCTAACCAACTCGTCTTTTCCTCTTTGTTTGGGCACTGGTTTTGACCTAGTCGTGAGTTCCTGAACATTGAGACCCATGATCAGGCTGTCTCTAGCCATGAGACCGATGTCATGGGTCTCCAAGGCAGACCTAACTGTATTACTAAATATGAGGCCTAAACCCACTAGCAGCAACTTTCCAACCATTTTTTTTTCAATTTAGGGAATAATTTTTTTTTTTGATTCCCTATAAAAAAACTCTTCACAATAGATTTCCTTATTTTTCCTTATATGATTTAGATACTATTTCTTTTTATCATTGCAACCAATGAGAGACGAGAGAGAATTGTTGGGACGTGTGAAGGAGCGAGGAGAGAGAATGATTTGTTTATAATTTAATAAAGCATTAAGTATCTATTGGGAATTGGAAAACACTGTAGATACTAGATACTCTTTGGTATAGATTAAATGTAGGGCTTTTGATGTGGTTGTGTTTTTTTTTTTTGAAAATTTTCCTAAATATAGGGAAGTGAATGACATATAAGGCATTGGCTGCTAGTGCTCTAAAGAGTTTCGAACAAAAATTGAAGTACCCTAAGCATTTTTCAATGCTTTCCTTAAATTTGTTGGCTTGCCACTCTTTGGGCTTGCTGTTGTGCATAAGGATTGACGACTAAACCAAAAACTAATAGGGGAATGAATTTGAAGCTCAAGTGAAGTGATGGTCTTAGACTCTTATTACATCTCTAGTTGAAGAGCCCTAGATCTCTTTTTATGTGGGCTTCTGGAAGCAGCACCAAACACTTGGAATACACTAAGTAAGTGTCCAAATCAATTCTGAAGATTAGGGGTATTCAGAATGGGCTAGTCCCGAGCCACCATGGGCTCTTTGAAGGACTCGGGATAGACGAGTCTTATGGGCCTTTTGGTGGTTGGATATATGTTTCAATTGGCATTTTTCAATCTTTTTGCAAAAGAAAAAATAAAATAAAATAAAATTTAAAGCTATAAACAACATACTCTCTAAATTTCATTCACTTCCATAAATGTTTAGAAAATTTCTAAAAACTCATATACATTGGACTTCAATGGTGTTTTGCGAACCAAGAAAAAGCCAAACAAAGCTTAAGTATACACAGGATCGCGTAGCACTTTAACTTCCCTTACCCTTACTTTATTTAAAAAAAATAAAAATTTCTCGTTTCTCTCTCGATCTTTTTCCCTAGGATTGATTTGAAATAATATTTAAATGATACAGGAAAATAATAAGAGAAGATGTTATGGAGTTTATTTGAATAGAGAAGCAAAAAGTAACTTACTTCCCTCATTTTTTTTTTTTTTAAAAAAAAAAAAATCTAAGAAAAATTGTTGCTAACACTTACATATCAAAATTTTTAAGATTTTAGGTGAATTAATTAATGTAAAATTGTAATTTGTTAATAACCATTTTGGTACTTTCTATTAAATCCTATAGAACTAATAGAAGTTGGAACATATTGTTAAAGTATTAAATGATTAAATTTATCATTTTTTATTACTTTAATTTTTTTTTTTTGGATAATTGATAATTTAATATGGTATTATAACCGAGTCTTGAGTTCGAACCTTAACTCTACAGATTATCATCATTTCAATTAAAATATTCTAGATGTTAAAGTATTCATTAAATGAGTAAATTTATTCTTTTTCTCTTGATAAGTGATAATTTAATACTCGTTAAGTCTCATAATTCAAATTCTATTTTGCTACTATTCTCACTAATATAAATAACATTTCTGTGCTTTATCCTAGATGGTTAATTAAACTTCCCTACAATATACTTAAAAAATGAAAAATAAATTCCCTACATGATTACCCAAAAAGTCAAAGACAATATCCTCTACGTACGAGGGGACTCTAGGCATCTCATTCACATTACGTGTGGAAGAATATGCCCGACACATAATTATTCCTTTCTCTTAATAATAATTCAATTTTAAAGTCAAAGATAATTCGAAGAAGGTTAAGATATTTGAAAAAAAAAAAAAAAAAAAGGAGAAAGAATTGGCTAATTAATGCGTGTGTTTAATTGCGAAGGAGAGATCAGGGACATTAATGATTTCGTAAGATCTCAATCAAATTTACTATCCAATTTTGTTCAAGGCTAGTTTGTTTTGGGGGTAAAATATTTTTCGCTGAAATTAATTTAAAAAAAATATTTTATAGTGTTTCGTATGGAAAAGTAACAAATATCCGTTATATTTTCATATAGTCTGAGAAGCTGTGAGGAAGAGGAAGATAGTAAAGAGGAGCTGTAGAGGAGAAGTGTACAAGCAATATAGAAGGTCTTCGGAAGTCGAATGGAGATCCATTAATGCAATTTTCTATCCATATTTTTGGCAGGTAATTGTGAGAGGGTCCTTATAGAGTTCACCTACTTGAACAAGTGTTCGAGCAGCTAGGCCCTATAAAGGGCCCTCTCACAATAGTCCTCCCGAATATTTGGGAGAGCGATGAGAAATGGGTTATGCAGATGAAAAGTGTAAACCTTTTGATGTCTCATGAAGGTTATGTTTTATTGGTCAATTGAAAACATTTTATAGTTGACCAATATTTTATGCCATACTAAATACCAAAAAAAAAAAAAAAAAAAAAAAAAAAAATTTCCGAAAGTATTTTACGCGAGCACAAATGAGGCCTAAAAAGGGGAAATCGCATGGGCAAGCACGCTCTTCTTCTTAGGATGGATTTATCAATAAATAAACCAAATAAAACCTCTTACTTTAAATGCTTAATTAATCAATTTTTATAGGAAACATACACATTTCAGGTGATACCAAAAAATGAGTCAAAAAACAAAAGTTGAGGCTCACATAAAGATCCTTCCCATGAAGCTATTGTTGTGACAAATGCAAATTTCAAGATCACCAAAGAAGTAGAAAAGTACAGAATAGAAAAATAACACAATCACACAAGACACCAAGATTTAAGTGGTTCGGCTTAACAAGCCTATATTCACTGGCGGAGACGATCCAGGAGAAATTCACTAACAAAAGAGTAGAGTACAAAAAGTAATACGAATAAAACCATTCAAACCCAAAAGCCCCAATCTCACTCAAAAGAGAATTAGATACAAAAGAAAAAATATTATCTAAAATTCTCTAAGCTTTTCAGCACTCCAAACGTGAGATCAAATTGAAGAAAAATGGTGTATCTCTTCTTCTCTTTGCAACACAAGTCTCTCTCTCTCTCGGCAACTTCAGCTCTTCTTTCTCTCTTTTTTTAACTAAAGTTGCTGCATGCCCTTAATGATTGAATGGCTTCAACAATGAAGGCATTTTGTCAAAGCTTCTGGAAGAAGCTTAATGAATGAGAGACACTTAGGCAAGTGAGAAATAAATGAAAACATAAAAGGTTGGGGTCTACGATAAGACTTGTGAAAACAAGTCACCTAATTCTGACAAATCTCCACCTTAACTTGAATTTCATCAAGTCTTCAACTCAAATCTCCTCAAGACGTCTCCTCCAACACCACTAAGGGTAATTACAAACTACAAACACCAATCAAGTCCAAGCAATGCTTGAACTTGAGAATCGGAAGTGGCTTAGTCAACATATTCGCTGGATTTTCCGCTGTAGCAATTTTCTTCACTATGATATCACCTTGTGTCACGACCTCCCGAAGAAAATGATATCTGACATCAATGTGTTTGGTCCTCTCATGATACATTTGATTTTTGGTCAAATGTATTGTGCTCAGGCTATCACAAAATACAACACTCTCATCCTATTGCAAACCCAGATCACTAACTAAACCTCTGAGCCAAATTGCTTCTTTCACTGCCTCTACTGTTGCCATATACTTTGCCTCTGTATAGGCAAGTGAGAAATAAATGAAGACATAAAAAGTTGGGGTCCACGGTAAGACTTGTGAAAACAAGTCACCTAATTCTACAGCTATTAAGGAAAGCAAACTTCCCTAGCTAATATTAGCCCAAATATGCATTTCCTGCATGTGCACGTAGCTTTAATTACTTTATAAATACAATATCCTTTCCATATTCTCATCTATATATATATACATATATATATATATATGATTTGCCAAACTTCCCTAGAGAGAAAACTTGGAAACCACAGAATCATACCAAATTAGAGCTTTTCAGTTTATTTCTATGGCTTCTTTTGGCTCTTTCTCTTCTTGCTTCCTTAAACTGTTGTTCTTCTTACTCATTGCCATTACTATTCTTGCTTCTTCTTCTTCTTCTACTTCATCATCATCTTTGCATCCTTTGGCCGCCATCTCATTTTCCGACCACCATGATCACACTTGTATCTCGGAGTTTCGTGTTCTAAACAGAAGGAAGTTGCTGAATTGCCATGATCCAAACCCTCATCTCGAAATTAGTGTTAATCCAAACTCCTCCATCTCAAATGAAGAATTTCTCACGGTTACCGTTAGTGGAGTTTTAATCCCTTCAAGTAGCCACTGGATTGCCATGATTTCACCTTCTTCTTCATAGTAAGCAACCTAGCTATATATTTCCAAATTATATATTACTTTTATTATTATTATTATAAAGACATTTTCTTCTGTATATATATAAATGCAGCGTCACAGATTGTCCATTGAGTGAGGCTTATTATCTACAGACTGGTGACCTTAGTGGTCTTCCTCTTCTGTGCCAATATCCTGTCAAGGTAAATCCCATTTTGAACTTTAAAGTTAGAAAGAAAATAAGGATCCGTTTACTTCGACGTAAAATGGTTTTCAGAAAATGATTTTCACATTTTACGGTGTTTACTTCGACGTAAAATAGTGGTCAACGGAAAATATTTTTCTTTTGACCAAAAATTTCTCTTTAATTTTTGGAAAATAGTTTATGGTTTACTATGAGCATCTCATTTTTAAATCGATGGACCTTGCCAAGACCCGCTCAGAACTTCGTTGGGACTTGATCGGGACTCGCCCAGGACCCACCTAGGACCCGCCCGGGACCCCACCGGACCTGACCGGGACCCGCCCGGGACCTGACCGGACCTGCCCGAGACTTGACCGAAACCCGCCCGGGACCTCGCCGGGACCCGCCTAGGACCCACCCGAGACCCCGTCGGGACCTGCCCAGGACTTGACCGGGACCCACTCGAGACCTGATCGGGACATGCCTGTGACCTGCCCGGGACCTGACTGGGACTCGTCCCGGACTTGACAGGGACTCGCCCGGGACCCACCTGGGACCATGCTGGGACCTGCCCGGGACTTGACCGGGATCCGCCTAGGACTTGACCAGGACCTGATCGGGACTTGCCCGTGACCCGCGTGGGACTTGACCGGGACTCGCCCGAGACCCGGCCAGGACCCGCCCGGGATTTGACCGGGACCCGCCTGGGACTTGCCCGGTTGGGTCCCTGGCGGGTCCCAGTCAAGTCCTGTCGAGGCCTCGGGTAGGTCCTAGCGGGGTCCCGAGTAAGTCCCGGTTGGGTCCTGGTCAAGTCCCGGCAGGGTCCCGGGGGGGTTTCGGTCAAGCCCCGGCGAGGTCCCGGGTAAGTCCCAAGAGGGTCCTGGGCAAGTCCCGGGTGGGTCCCGGTCAAGTTCCGAGCAGGTCCTGGCAGGGTCCCGGGCAAGTCCCGATCTGGTCCTGGTCAAATCCCGGTCAAATCCCGGTCAAGTCCTGGGCAGGTTCCGACAGGGTCCCCGGCAAGTCTCGAGCGGGTCCCGGTCAAGTCCCGGGCAGATCCTAGCGAGGTCCCAATCAAGTCCCGGCGGGGTCCCGGGCAGGTCCGTGTGGGGTCTCGAACAAGTCCTGTGCAGGTCCCGGCGGGGACCTTATTGGAAAAAAAATATATTAAAAAAAAATTATTTTCCGTGTGCACGGTAAACGCCGTAAAATGTTTTCGATATAAAATATTTTCAGGAAAAATGGCTTTCCTGAAAATATTTTCCGATGGAAACCATTTTACGTCGAAGTAAATGGAGCCTAAATGAAAAATGGAATGACATCCCACCTGCCTGTTTTGCTGTATATTTGGAAATGGAATTTGTGTTGAAGTATTAATTAAATTATTAAATTTAATTAGCTATTATAAGTTTAAGATTTTATAATAATTTGTTAGGCTGTATGCCATAAAAGAAATTGATATTATAATGGAAGACTTAATTAATTAAGGATTGAATACTTTTCCTTAAGAAAAAAAAAAAAGAGACGTAACCAATTGAGTACGACCTTCATTTATATAAATATGTTGTATCATTCCATCTTATAGAGTACATTCCTTCTTCAAAAAAAAAAAAATAGAGTACATTCCTTGTGGTCTTCTCATCTACATACCATGTATAATATATATAATTGATTGTCCAATTTATTCAATTAAACAATTGATATCTAGCCATTCGATGATATTTAACTTACAGATATATATGTAATATTTATTAAAATATTATTAATTATCTCAAAAGTTTAAGTTTATAAAATTTTTTAGAAAATGTTGATTTAATTATTTAGTTAATATTCTAAATTAAATTCAATCGGTTAATCGGCTGTGAACCACACCTTATGAAACGGAAGTCATTAGTTCGAATTCTTCCTCATCTTTCCCTTTTGTGAACATGTCAAAAAATAAAATAAAATTCTACCACTCTACACATAAAACAATCGAATTACAAACTATTGTTAAAGTAGAGATCTCTAACTCAATGACTTAAAATTATGACCAATAGAATTACACATATTAAAATCTTATTTAATTAGTGCATTATTATATGATGGGTGATGACAAACAGCACGCTGGGCGTGCATGAATATTAAAAAAATAAAAATAAAAATTAGCTACGCGTGCATGAATATTAAAAAAAAAAAAAATTAACTGGGCGTGCAGCGTGTTGTGAATCATTACTCTTATATGATTGCCATATAAACATTATATTGAAAGTTGTATGAGAGTTGTATAGCTTAAATAGCATTACTCTTACTAATAATGTGTATCATCCGATCAAAATAATAATCCAACTTTCATAATAAAAAACAATCTCATAATGGAACATAAATCTAGTCTCATGTTCGGTGTGTAATGATCATCACTAACTCGAACAAGGAAAAACAAAAGTGGAAATAAATTAATGCCTAAGAACTAGCTAGCATTAGAGTCAAAGGAAAAGAACCGCAAAGAAAGACACCATGAACGACACGATAAGTGGAGAAGAAATGGGAGGCATCTGATCAACTGGACCACTCTTATTCGTTGTTGTCGTGTTGTCGTTAGCCGCCGATTGTGGCGGGTTTGCTGGCTCCAGAACTTTGATGACCATCTTCTGTCCTCTCTGGCAGTGTCCGGCAACCCCACTGATGAAATAGAACAAGCCCGGTCGGTCCAATATGTAGACACTGTCATTGTTGTTGGAGAAGAATAGAGGATGAGCTGAATGGCACTTGTCGTACTCCTCCTTAGTCACCACCAAAACCGAATCTTTCTTGTACTTGAATTCTGAAAAATTCATGATAACCAGCAACATATCTTAAAAAAGAAAAAATACAAAAAAATCTATCGGGTGATGTTAAAGTATTGATTAAGTGATTAAATTTATTTTTTCTTATCAGCTTAAGCTTTTGAGATAACTGGTAATTTAGCAGGTGAGATTATTGAAAATAGTTCCTTTGAAATATTATGATACTTACGAATAGTGTCATTAACGATGAACCTGTTTTTGGAAGCCCACTGGTTGTACATTTGGTCGTCCTTAGGCTTGGGAACAACCCAGCCATGGTCGCCACCAACTTCGTATTCAGTGGATGTGACAAAGAAGAATTGGTTGAAAGAGAAAGAAAGAATTATGAAGAGAAAAAGTTTACAGGAAACCATAAAGAGAGAAGCCATTTTTGGACCTTTAGGGAGCTCTAGCTTGCCTTATCTTTAGGGAAGGAAATTTGATTGTGATTGAGGATGTTGCTTAAAAAGAGAGTTGTATTTGAAGTTTGTTATTGAAGGAGAGAGGGAGGATTATTAGGAGTGAGAAGTGGAGGTGGGTGTGGGACTGCTTTGACTGTACACCTGTTTTTTGAGAGAGTTGAAGTTGTTGAGCAAAATCAGCCTGTAGAGCTGTGAGAGATGTAGAGTGATTTCAAAGTGTGAGATTTGAAAACCCAGATTTTTTACGTTTTCAAATTGTAATTTTTTTAAAAATGCACACCCAAACGGTCTATTTTTTGCAATTTGGTTTTGTATCGCACTTTTGGTTTGCGAAATCGAAATGAAAAACACATTCGTAATAAAATAAAATAGACTTGTAAAATAAGATATATGGTGATGAAAATTGCAGGCGCAGTACGTGAGCAATGATCCAGACTATCTGAATTGCACGAAGAGTGAATGCCAGGAACGTTTGCTCGGCAAATGCTTGGTGTCTACTTGCAGTGGTTCCTTGACATTTCACGTGATTAACATAAGAACCGACATCGAGTTTGTGTTCTTCGCAGGTGGATTCGACACACCTTGCATTCTGACTAGGTCCAATCCTTTGGATTTTACCAATCCAAAAATGCCACTCTATGGACATCTCTCAAGCATAGATTCATCCGCCACATCAGTAAGTAGCATTTTTACTGTAATACAGTTTGATGATGTGGTGATAAAAATCAGCAGCTGTATAACAGTCTACTAACACGTATGATGGTGGCTTGTGGGTGCAGATGAGATTAACGTGGGTTAGTGGGGATGAGCAACCTCAACAAGTCCAATATGTAGATGGCATGTCACAAACTTCGGTAGTTAGTACATTTACACAGGATAATATGTGCAGCAGTGAGTTCTATCTCTCTCTTCCCATAATTTATTACAATTGGAATGACGGCTGATTTTCACTGTCATGTCATTCTAATAATCTAATCAATAACATTTTTCTTATCAACGTCCCTCCAATTACTGATTATAGGCTCGGATCTACCAAGTCCAGCCAAAGACTTCGGGTGGCATGATCCTGGATTCATTCATACAGCAGTGATGACAGGACTTCATCCTTCAAGCAACTTCTCCTACAGATATGGAAGGCATTATTGCATCTTCCTTAATTACTGACCTTGGCAAATAAATAAACTTGATCAAAACACATTGCACTTATAATTATGCAGCAGCTAAAACAGGTGACATTATACTTATAATGCAGTGATTCAGTTGGCTGGAGTGATCAAATCCAATTCCGTACCCCACCTGCTGGAGGATCAGATGAACTCTACTTTATTGCATATGGTGATATGGGAAAGGCTCCTCTTGATTCTTCAGACGAACACTACATTCAGGTATAGGATTTATTCAAGTATACATATTAATTATAAAAATTTCAAAATGCAGTTAATGAAAACGTGATTTTTAAAAATACAGTTAACTGTTTTAAGGTTTTTAAACTGCTATTTTTTTCAAACGCACTCTCAAAGTATAGCCCGGATCTCTCGCGGTGATTAAAGCTGTGACCGATGAAGTGAACTCTGTAAATGTGGACTCTGTTTTCCATATTGGAGACATAAGCTACGCAACAGGATTCTTAGTAGAATGGGACTTTTTCCTGCAACAAATCAAACCAGTTGCTTCCCAAGTTTCCTACATGACTGCAATTGGAAACCATGAGAGGTAAATTAATTTCTTCAGTGTATATACTTCAGCAATCTCTTCAAAATATTTCCATCATGCATAAATTAATTGACAATATCTTTCCGAGTTATAGTTTTCAAAGCATTAGCTAGCCACATCTACTCTAATAAATTCTTGGTAGTGTACTCGGGATTATATTTGATTAATTAAATGGAAAAGATTTTGATATTCAAAATTGTATTAAATTGTGTAAACGCTAGCTATTAGCGTCTCTATGTAACGACTCAGGAAAAGCATTAACTATGTCTGCAATATCAATGAAACTGAAAATTTTCCTCTAGTCATGATAGATTAAACTTTTATTCTTTTATTTTATTTTTCTCAGGGACTATGTAGACTCGGGATCAGTATATATAACTCCTGACTCGGGTGGAGAATGTGGAGTTCCTTATGAGACTTATTTTCCAATGCCAACTCCAGCAAAGGATAAGCCATGGTATTCCATAGAACAAGCAACTGTTCACTTCACAGTAATTTCAACCGAGCATGATTGGTCAGTTAATTCTGAGCAGGTAATTAGTCCATCTTTCAAAGGGGTTTCTATTATTATTTGATTTCATATATCTTTTTTTGACTTATGGCATGGGGCATTACTGCACTGATTCAGTATCAATGGATGGAAGAGGACATGACTTCAGTCAATCGATCAAAAACTCCATGGTTGATTTTTATGGGGTGAGTATACGTTGAGCGCTCACTTCCAAAATGAAGCAGAAAAAGGAAAGAAAATAATTAATTTAGAATTGAGTAATGTTAGAGACCACATTTTTATCTCACCACTATCTTACCTTGTTGATGTTTCAGTGCCAATCTATCCTTAATTTTTAATTTTAATTTTTAATAAAGGCTAATTCATGATTGGCACCGCCACATCAAAAAGGCAAAATAATAGTGAGATAAAAATATGGGTCTTATATAAAATTCCATAAGACATAAAACTCTGATAAATTGAAAGGTTAGAATATTGATAAGCTGAAATATATGATCTATATCATGTTTTGGTCACTTCCCAAAGTTAGTCTAGTAGACTTATAAGTGCTGCCTTAATTCATATTGATGATCTGTTGATATACAATGCTAAAGATATGTACTAATATTAGAAGATTCACCAAATATTGCAGGCACAGACCCATGTATACTTCTTCAAATGCAAACACTAGCGTCAATCCGCTATTTGTAGATGCCGTGGAACCATTACTACTTGAGTACAAGGTAAAGTCCTCCGTGTTAAATTACCATTTATTTTAAAAGCTCAGAAAATGAATGATGGAAATATGGTTCGAACTTAGGACTTTAGATTTGACACCATGTTAAATTATCACGTATCCCAAAAACTTAGAAAAGATGAATTTAATCATTTAAATTAAATTGTAACACTCTTGTTGAATTATCGAACTGATCTGATCGACAACTTTCTGTTGGTTTCTTAATTGTAATGTTGGGAACTTCAACTAGGTCGATCTGGCTTTCTTTGGTCATGTTCATAATTATGAAAGAACTTGCTCTGTTTACAAAGGAGAATGTAAGGCAATGCCTACTAAAGACGTAAATGGGGTTGACACCTATGACAACAGCAATTACAGTGCCCCAGTGCAGGCAGTTATTGGCATGGCTGGCTTCACCTTGGACAGCTTCACAACTGATGTAAGTAGCTCCCCTCTCTCTCTCTCTCTCTCTCTCTCTCTCTTCATATCTATACTCGATTGAGAAATGCTACACGCTCTCAAGTGCTCACTCCTTGACATGATAGTAAAAATCACCATTGGATAATATGCGTACTTTCATTTGTTATTTCATTCAATATTGATTTCTACTCAATTATGTACTTGTACTTTGATAAATAAACTTTCAAATTACTTGTTCATGTTCATGCACAGGGGAATAGCTGGAGTCTACGTAGGATTGCTGAATTTGGTTATGTAAGAGTGAATGCAACAAAGCAAGAGTTATATTTGGAGGTCAGTATACTCAACTTTAAACTATGACTACAGAAAAATTTTAAAATGGAAGAGAGAGCATTATCTTTGAATTATGAGGACTCAACAAAATTAATGGTTGAGCATGAAAAATATATTGGATATGTAAAACCAAGGGGCAGAGCATATCAAATTGACGCTAAGTAGAATTAGGATTGTTTTGACAATGTGTTATAGTAAGCAGAAATTGAAGATTGAAAGAACAAGGTAATGCAACAAGAGAGAAAATTAACGAATGGGGAAGAGAAAACTCTAACGACACAAAAGAAAACAGAAAATAGCTCTGAGAACACTAGAATTCTTATCCAAGTAATGCCATACACAAGACTTCTATTCCACTTTATCGATGTAGTACTGTCAGCTCACCCCATGCATTCTTTTTATGAGCATTAATTTGTTTGTGTCATCATGCATTTTCCTTTATTTTTTTGCAGTTTGTGAACGCAAATACAAGAAACGTTGAGGATAGCTTCCGCATATATCACTAAATAGCTTAAGGCCTTTCCAACGGAGAGAAAGTGGCTGCAGAGGAAGACAAAGAGGGAGAGAGATGAGTTCCTTCTCCCCCAATTAAGAATCTTGTACATCATCCCTCCTGTAATGCAAAATTTATTGTGAAGTAAAATAAGCATTGATCGTGAGTTCAATAGTTGGAAGAGATGTATGAACCTTTTTTTTTTTTTTTTTTTGATCAGGAGATCTAAGAATCATATAGTAATTTATAAAAATTCTTATAAAAATCTCATGACCCTAAACAAAAGACAAGTCAATCAATTGAAAATTTATCATATTTTCAAAAGTCACGAATCATGAACATCTAGCTTTTCCTTGATCTAAAATGCTTAAGTATAGATAACTTTACAAAATATAATATTCTTGTTTGAAATATATATATATATATATATATATATATATATAATAACCTATTACGTTTCTCCAGCAGTATTTTACACAACCTAGCCCAAAGCTGTCAAGGCACCAAATTCGGACAACTTAAAATCCAGAAGATTAATTAGAAAAAATCCAGAAGATTCATTTTATGGTCAAGATTTGACCTTATTTTATCATTTAAATTTTTTAAATAACGTAACAAAATATTCATTCCATTCATGAATCGAATACATGCAAAGCATTATCTTGTTATATATACCAATTAATTTAACCAGGTAATTTGTAAAAATATTTTTCTTTTATTGAATCGAATAAATAAAAACCAATATCTTGGTAGGTTCTGCACTTCTAGCTGCTTTCAGAAAGTACTATATGTTTGCTCAAGCTTTTAATTTTAGAGTAAAAATATAATTATAACTCTTAGTTATTTTATTAAAAGAAAAATAACTTCTAATGCTTTATAATTATTAGTTTTCCCTTCTGGGTTTTGTGCATCACACGAGTGATCAGTAGCTGACTAATAGTTTATGGCTTCCCATCCTAGAAAATACATTTCCTCCGCACAAACACCTATCTAGATAATCACCAACTAAAAGTCAAAGACAATTCTTTAAGAGATTCATAAGAGTCGTGTTTGAAGCTAAAACTTATTAAATTGATCTACCTTCTATATGTGAGAGAAATGATAAAAAAGTGGTTAGGTACACATTAGGGCATAGGTTCGAAGATTTGAATTCTGCAATGAATCTCAATGCTTGGTTAGTGTAAACTACCTTAGTTCATATTAATGACCTGGTAGAGTTGGGTCAAGCTATGGCTCAAGTCGAACTTAAGAGAGCGCCTGCGATTTTTATTGTCTAAGCTCATTTTGTGTAGCTCCCAGCATATATGTGCTATGAGAGAAATGATAAAAATAAAAAATAAATAAAAAATAAAAATTGTTAGGTACACAATAGGGCATAGGTTGAAAATTTTGAATTCTGCAATGGGAATCCCAATGCCTGATTATTGTAGACTACCTTCGTTCATATTAATGCCCTGGTAGGGCTGAGTCAAGCTATGACTCAAGTCGAACTTAAGAGATTGCCTGCAGTTTCTACCGTCTAGGCTCCTATTGTGCGGCTCTCAACAAGTTGGTTACCTTTTTGCCTAAGAAAAAAAAAAATCTTGCAGTATGTGGGCTAGCAGCACACAAATTATCATCTAACACCTAACCTAAAAAAAAATCTCATAAATACTTGTGAAACACGATGGAGAAAATAAAGTAAGACAAAATATGACAAAGAAAGAAGTGATAAAATAGTCAATTCATTATTACGTAAGCATCTAAAACTCCACATGTAATATTCGCCCAAAGACACAACTCATTTCTTCCACATATATAGGATCCTTAGTCCTTACCCACATTCTTGTCATACCTTAACATCATCAACACTTTCTCATCAAAGTTCCCTATCCCACCAACAAATCCTTATAACACACTCAAAAAAAACAAACCAGACTAAAAAGAACCAGATCTTCTCATCAAGCCATGCATGCTTCTTTCATGGAATCTTGTCATTATTCTTGTTGTGTTTTCAAGGTTCTCTTCATCTTCCTCATTTTCTTTCTCTCTTCTTCTTCCTCTCCTTGCTTTTCATGGATGTTGCCTCCTTCAATTATCAACTCAACTCTTGAACACAGCGGTTACACTTTGATATCCGATTTTCGGGTACTATCTAGAAGACTGTTATCCGACTGCGATGATCAAACCCCGTCTACCCAAATAAATGTTACTCCAAATTCCAACCTTTCTGATGATGTTTATGTCACAGTTACGATTACTGGAATTTTGGTTCCTGAGGAGCACCATTGGGTTGCTATGATTTCATCTGCTAATTCAGAGTAAGAAATATTACATTATATATAATTATAAGAACAAATATATGTTTCCTTTGTATTGTAATTATTCCAATTTAATGTCAATGATTTCTTTTTTTTTTTTTTCTTTTTAATATATATATATAAATGCAGTGTCTCAAAATGTGCTTTGAATGAGGTTCTGTATGCAGAGACTGGTGATTTGAGTAAACTTCCACTACTGTGCCATTATCCTGTCAAGGTAATAATAAACAAAATACATAATTTCCAAAACAAATATAGATAGTTAAAACAAATGATGGGTAACATGTCTTACAGCCAAACCCTCATTGTTTTCAAATTTTTATTTTTATTTTTTATGACTAAACTTCCAAATTCTCATTGTTTTCTAGATGTTATCTTCCAATTATTCCTGTTATTTTTCCCACATGCAACACCAATTTCCTTTTTTTTTTTTTTTTTTGACAATATATTGCCATGACTAAATAAGAAAAATGTTTTGTTAACACTAAGATTTGAAAAATGAGGGGTGGAGGAGCATATGAAAAACGAATTAAACAAGAAATTGAACAAATTAGAAGGAATCTTTAATATACCAAAAAAAAAAAAAAAAAGAAAAAGAAAAAGTAAAAAGAAAAAATTCGAAAAGCCATTGTCACATATTTCAGTAGAATTTGTCCTATCCATGCATGCATAGGGACAACGCATGTAGTATGGTCACTGCCTAGACAAAATATCAGAGAGGCAAACTATAAACTTAATAATCAAAGGGGAATATTTTATTGGACGTAGTAAATGTCAGTGAAATTAATTTTGTAATTAGTAAACATTTACTTTAAATGTACAAATAGAATAAAGTCAAAATTGAGGGAATCGGATTCGGAGAGTATCTAGTTAATGACTAGGATTTTTTCTTAGAAATTATAGGGCTATAAATGGGACACGTGTCCCACTAAAAAAATATTATTTCGGCCACCCCCAACTTGCAAAAGGGGGGTGGCCGAACCGGCCTAAACCCTACCTTCTATTTTTTTTTTTTCAATTGGCCCTTGAAGATGGTTGAACCACTCCCAAGGCTCTTGAGGGTGGTTCGGCCACCCCCCCTTTTGCAAGTTGGGGGTGGCTGAACCACCCCCATAGGCCCAGGTTGGCCATTGGGGCTAAAATGGGGGTCGCCAGCCACCCCCAATGGCCAAGATGAGGTGGATAGCCACCTCATTATTATTTTTTGATTATTTTGTTTTGTTATTTTTTTAATCCTAAATAATATTTTATTAGTGGGACACATGTCCCATTTGTGGTCCCAGGATTTCTGACATTAAATATTTTGGACCGGAGAGGATTCAGATCCAAAACCATTACACGCAAAATTAACTCAAACCTACTCTTTTTTTTTTTTGGTTACTAAGGTAGCCACGTTTGTAATGGTAGCTAAAAGTCGCATCAAGAAGCATATATAACCTTCAATATGTGGACGGCCAATCCGAATGGTAATGGCCTAATTGGGGGGACCGGGGGTGGCCTAATTATTATAGGGCTTTTATATCCCATCTAGCCAATTATTATTATTATTTTTGAAGATATTATTATTATTATTATTATTATTATTATTTTAAGATAATCATAAAAAAAGAAAAACAAAATTAGATTTAAGCCATTGAAAAAATCACAACACATTTGCCAGTCTATAGGGGTTCGTCCTTAATTTGTTCTACCTCCTTTCTTTTTTTTTCTTTTTTTTTTTTTAAATTTTTTTTTAAGGTCTATTTATAATTTTAAGTAATTGTGTCACGTGGCATGTACCGTTGATGCATGATGTGTCAAAAGAGACTCATGTAACATTAATTGATTGGTTTTACGTGGCATATTGTTAATTAATTTGACTGTAGGTTGAAAGATGAGCTTATTTAAAACCAGAGAAAAACCCAAGAACCTAATTGTCGAGATTAAAAATCAATTGATTAAATTTGATTTTTTCAGAAAGAAAATTTAGAAACCCCAATATTAATAATTAGACATTAGCAGGTTTTCCCATTTGAAAGAAAATGAATAACAACTAGGTTGATATTTTATAAGCAAACTCATAAATAAAACAGAGCTAACATAATTTATATGTTGGTAACAAAATTGCAGGCACAGTACATGAGCAATGATCCAGACTACATCAACTGCACAAAGAAGGAATGCAAGGAATATGACAATGGCAGCTGCGTGGTAACCAATTGCAGTGGTTCTTTGAGGTTTCATGTTATTAACATCAGAACCGACATTGAATTCGTGTTTTTCGCCGGCGGCTTCGATACGCCTTGCGTATTGACGAGGTCGAACCCGGTGAATTTTTCTAATCCAAAACAACCATTATATGGACATCTATCAAGCATAGATTCAACTGGAACATCAGTAAGCAACAAACCCTTTTCCTATGAAGCTTGATTGGTTTAACACTTTCAAAACGTGCAATTTGAAAGAATAGCGAAAACGTAGTTAAGCATTTGCTAAAATCTGCCTTTAAAATCGCTATTCGACCTTTATAATCATGCATGTGTTTTTCAAATGCACATCAAATCAAGACACATTTTTGTGATTTTGTATAAAATATACTTTTGACGTGTGAAATTGCGGGGCCTAATGCACCGTTAGCAGCTGATTGGAAGATTAGTATGGTGGTGCAGATGAGAGTAACATGGGTTAGTGGAGATAAGGCACCTCAACAAGTACAATATGGGGATGGAAAGATGCAGACATCAGAAGTTACTACATTTTCACAAGATGATATGATTAGTGAGCTACTCCTATTTTCATCTGCGCGATTGAGTTATTTTTATTCTATTCTTTTCGTTTTCTTGAGATCTTAAAATTTATTTTTTCACAACAATAGGTATAGTGTATCACATACCCTTTAATGGTGAAACTATCTTGTAACTAATACTTGCTTAGTGATTGTGAAATGAATAGGTGCAGTTCTACCAAGTCCTGCCAAGGACTTCGGTTGGCATGACCCAGGATACATACATTCAGCAGTGATGACAGGACTTCAGCCTTCAAGTGCCTTCTCCTGCAGATATGGAAGGTATAAAAAAGAAAAGTTAAAATAATACACATAAATCTGTTTAAAACACAAAAGGCAGATCTGCACTTTCTGCAGAAAACAGAGAAACAGAGGTGAAGGAAGAGTTGCTCTGCCCTAGACACACATAACCCTTGTCTGGAAGTAATTAAAGTTGGAACAGATGGTTCTGTGAATGGTGATTGTTGCATTTTTTTGCATCACATTACGCTTAACAATTTTTAATTCAAAATGACAAGAAAAAAAAGGATCACAAAAAGAAAAAAAAAGAAGTGCACTACCAAAGTTTGGTCTGTCTGCTCAAATTATCCACCAATCAGGAAAGTGGTTTAAATGGACAAATCACAAAGCATATTCTTAACAGTTTCTTTATGGAAAAGGTAAGTTTCATCTGGAAATTTGGGTATTTTTGGGACATTTTCAGATGTCATGAAGCTGTATTTCCTTCCCAAGTAAGCGAATTCGCATGCTAATGAGTGCTTGTAGGGATTAATGGAGAAAAATCTATAGCTGCAATGAGGCCTAAGGCACCACTGAAATAAATAAGTCTAGTGATAATATTCTATATTGACCTCTGCGTTAAGCATGATCAAAATTTATAATGGAAAACACAAAGTACCCCAGTAATCCTATTATTACAAGTGCTGTCAAAGTGATTTTTTCCTTCTTCTACAAAGTGATTCAGTTGGTTGGAGTGATCGATTCCTGTTCTGGACTCCGCCTGCTGGAGGATCAGATGAACTTAATTTTCTTGTATATGGTGACATGGGAAAGGCTCCTCGTGATGCTTCTGTTGAACACTACATTCAGGTAAGACTCACTTTGTTAGGTAGGCTGCATGTTGGTACATCAAAACGCTAGACTTTGCAGAAAAGTTAGAACATTTCCACTGTTTCCATGTTTAAGACACGTTATATAATGCTTTTTGAAAACATATCCACCTCGTTTCAGATTCAAACTAATTAAAGACTGTGTTTTGATGTCATGTTAAACCGCCATTTATATCAAAAGCTTAAGCCAATAAAAAATAATACAACCATGTTCTTACTTGCATTTGCAAGTAAACTGAAGTGAAGAAATTTAATCTGATACAACCATGTTTCTACTTTTATGATATACATAGCCAGGATCCCTCTCAGTGATTGGAGCTCTTACTGATGAAGTAAACTCTGGAAAAGTGGATTCCATCTTCCACATTGGAGACATAAGTTATGCCACAGGATTCTTAGTAGAATGGGATTTTTTCCTTCAACTGATAAGCCCATTTGCTTCCCGAGTTGCTTACATGACTGCTATTGGAAACCATGAGAGGTAGCTTTTTTCTCCAATTCTCTTCAAATTATTTTCTGTTATGGATGCAGATAGCTGCCACTTTCAGGCATGCATGATTATAGAACAAATGTAGTGATCAACAAATGGAGCTAGCAGCTACATGCTTGATTTATTTTTTGTCTATTTTTTTTTTCAGGGATTATGTAGACTCAGGGTCAGTATACATTACTCCCGATTCAGGTGGAGAATGTGGAGTTCCTTATGAGACTTATTTTCCAATGCCAACCCAAGGAAAGGATAAGCCATGGTATTCCATAGAACAAGCAAGTGTTCACTTCACAATAATTTCAACCGAGCATGATTGGTCAGAAAATTCTGAGCAGGTGAGACACAACAGGTTCGTCTAATATATCCTTCAAGATTAATTGGGTTTACTTAATATTTGTTGATAATTTACTGTTACAGTATGAATGGATGAAAAAGGATATGGCTACCATTGATCGATCAAAAACTCCTTGGTTAATTTTTATGGGGTAAGTAGGCTCTATAGACAATTTCTTTTTATTTTTTTCTGTTTACTTATGAAATGTGGCCTCAATTTGTCACACCATGAATCTATGCAAGTGCACGTGTATGCTTTTTAGTATGCGTGTTTAAGTATTAATTAAATGTTACCTTTTCTTATCAGCTTAAAATTTTGAGATAAGTGTTGATTTACCATGGAGTTAAAGCAGAAATCTTGAATTGGAACTTTAACTCTACAATTTATCTCTCATTTCAATTGACATAGTCGACGTGTTGTCTTATTTTAATTGCGAAGTGAAGTTTCCTGCTGTAAATGAGTATAAAATTTGCCAATGCAGGCACAGACCCATGTATACTTCAACAGATGGAGTGTTTAGTGTGGATAAGAAATTTGTTGAAGATGTAGAACCATTACTACTTGAGAATACGGTAAACTCCTTTGGCTCCTCATTCTCAAATCATTATTAGTTTGGCCATTTTTGGTTGTATTATATTTTCTAACACTAAGTTAGGAACATGATCAAGGTTGATCTGGCTCTCTTCGGCCATGTTCATAATTATGAGAGAACCTGCGCAGTTAATCAAGAGGAATGCAAGGCCATGCCTATAGCAGATGAAAATGGCATTTACACGTATGATAACAGCAATTACAGTGCCCCAGTGCATGCTGTTATTGGTATGGCTGGCTTCACCTTGGACAACTTCACAACTGATCATGTAAGTATGTAGTAAAAAAAAAAAAAAAAAAAAAAAATGTAGTAATATATATATACATTTTTTTCATGCCTTTGTATGCGATAGGTGAACTTTTAGATTCAATGTTCTTGCTCCTGGACAGGTGAACACTTGGAGCTTACGAAGGATTTCTAAGTTTGGTTATGTAAGAGGGCATGCAACAAAGGAAGAGATGAACTTTGAGGTTTGTATGCTCAAACTCTAGCTGACTAGACAAGATATAGTAAATCCAAAAATACAAAGGAAAATTGAGCCTAAGGCCCCCAATAAAATAATGCTCAAAATAGCAATAGTATAATGAAGTTTTATTTTATATATTAAAGAAAAAGACTTGTAATTAAGGACCCAATTATGGTCAAGAAGCTCTTTAATTAAGGCCCTATATTGAAATTTAAGAGGAAAAGAACGAGAAAACTGAAAAATCACATAATTAGCACCCTTAAAACAATAACTAAACTCGTAATTTTGTCTAAACTTAAAATCAACATATGTTGGCTAAGTTCGTTCATAGGACTTAGTACCCATGAGTTCTTTCTTAATCCACCAATCTATGTAAGCTTATTATCTTCTCAATGTAAGACTATGGTGTTACAGTTTTGATTTGACGTAAAGATGATCGAAAATAGTTTTTTAAGTATTTTATAAGTATCTTAAACAAATAAAGCCCTTAAGAAGACCATAATGTCAATTAGTTAATACTTTTAATGTGAAACCTTAGAACTGTAGAATGGCAATACAACACACACACACAGACATATTCTTTGTATATATGTGTGAAAGTTCTCTCATCGATCTGTTTTCATCAATTTTACAGTTTGTGAATGCTGAAACGAGGGAAATTGAGGACAACTTCCGCATCATTAAAAAGCAGAGTGACAAATTTGTAGATGTCTCACAAATAATGTCTCGCTTCGCGGGGATGGCAGTTGATGAGTTCAACACAGAGAAAGACGTTGAGTTGTAGTGCGTGCCTCTTCTTTCTGAGCAGGATCTCTCTCATCAGAGAGAAACCAGAAATTGTGATATGGGACAAAAATATAAAAATACTTTTTTAGAGGGGAAATGAAATAAAAACCACATTTCACATACGATTTTTCTTCCTTGTGATCATGCATTCTCGGTTTAATTTCTTGTGCACTTGAAGAGAAATTAACAGGAAGGATATTTTGAAAAATGTTGGTGTACGGAACTAGTAATGGCCTCAAGTTGCCACTAGGGAAGAGCTTCGTTTGCAAAAGAGGTAAAAGACGTCGTAAGCTTGTCGGCCCCTTAGGGTTGGAGAGAGTACTCCAATGCTCAAGTCAATAAGGAGTGCGAGAGAGAGCTTTCTCAAGTAAGGAAAGCATTATTGATAAAAGTGTAAAATAGTGAAAATGTGTACCTTAGGCCTTATATGTAAGCATGCCGAGTATTCTAGAGTCTTCTGAAGTCTCCTAGAGGGGTAATAGCTCTAGGTCCATTGGGTCTTGGCCTCTTTCAATGGGCTAGAGGTAAGTTTATTCTGACTCTTTTTATGCCGTGGGCTTTTAGGTGATTTTTAGGTCCTATAGAAAGCATAGATAATTCCTACAAAACGTCTTAGAATAAATCAAACCCGGGAATCTCATAATCACGAGAATCCTATCAAATTCTTAATTAATCACTCACAAATTCTCAGGCATCACATTTTTTGTAATGCAAATACGGAGGACTATTAGATTATCCAAACCAAACGCCACATCTGAGCTAGCTAGTCTTCAAGTAAAATATTTGATATAACGCGACACAATACCATTTAGACTTAAAAAGTTAAACCTTTAAATTTAGATTCAATTATGTTATATTAATCACTCACTACGTAACTACTACCAATTAAATTGAACTTGACTACTTAAAAAAAAATTACAAACAAAACAAAAAGAAACAGGGAAAATAATAAGAGAGCAGGGTGTGGAAAGCAATGAATAA
Source organism: Corylus avellana (assembly GCF_901000735.1). NCBI lineage: Eukaryota > Viridiplantae > Streptophyta > Magnoliopsida > Fagales > Betulaceae > Corylus > Corylus avellana. The sequence goes on from NC_081541.1 coordinate 44,985,289, forward strand.
GCAACGACCACTGTGATTTCAAAAGTAAGGCTCGTGAGTGATGACACATGAATCATGATGCAGCACGATCATGATTATTAAAGGATGCATGCAGAACATGCATCTTCATACATACACCATGCATTTCAGAAAGAAAAAGAAAAAGAAAAAGAAAAACAGATGGGTATAATTATCCTCATGAACTTCAAAGTCAAACCAGACAAAAAAAGCTTCGGAGAAAAATCCGGACAAGTAAAAAGACAAAACCGATAGTTAGCGGCCAGCCACCTCCGTGGTGTTAGAACTTCAGAAAACCAAAGCGCATGCACCACGTAATGTTCTCCACACAATTAAGCTCCATATTTGTAGCATCCACTCAAATTAAGTGACAGATTCGAAAGAAAAGGAAAGAAAAAAAAAAAAAAAAAAAAAGGTTAGGAAACTTCAATTACACCCTCGAAGTATAATTGATTTTGTGATTATAATTTCGAAGTTTAAAAATTTATAACGACGGTATCAAAAAAATTGATAAAATTAAAATGGGTTGCAATTTATGATACCGGCAGTGTAAATTTTTTAATTTTAAGGTTATGATTGCAAAACTGCTTATATTTCGCAGGAGTAAGTGAAGTTTTGAAAAAAGTTATGAAAACAAAAACAAAATATATAAAAAAAAAAAAATGGTGAAATTAGAAATAGTTGAAACATAGAATACCTACATTGCAAATTTTTAAATTTTAAGAATATAATTACAAAACTGCTTATACTTTGCAGGTGTTTAAGTAAACTTTTCTACAAAAGTTTTGAAAACAAAAAGAAAATATAAAAGAAACCCAAGAATAATAACCTTCTTGTCTACCTTTAGAATCTCAAATTTTCAGTACTACAATATTTTAATCCTTTTTTTTCTTTTTCCTCCTTTCATTCTTGTCTGATGGAGTACTATTCCACTTCTTGGGCATTCAAATTTTTCTTTTTCTTTCTTATCATCCTTCTTGGTTCTTCTTCTTCTTCTTATTCGTCATTGTTGCCATCTTTGACGATCAACTCTACAGCAATGCATCGAAATCACACTGTGATATCGGAGTTTCGGGTACTAAATAGAAAAATCTTTTCCGACTGTCCAGATCTGAACCCTTTTCTTCAAATTAGTGTTAGTCCCTTTTCCAACATTTCTGACGAAGAGTACGTCAATGTTACCGTTGGTGGAGTTTTGTTTCCTTCAAAGCTTGATTGGGTCGCCATGGTTGCACCAGCTTATTCTGAGTAAGAAGTGCTCTCTCTCTCTCTCTCTCTCTCTCTCTATATATATATATATATATCAAAAACTTTGTTTTATTTTTTTTGATCATGTGTTTATGATGTTTGTGTTTATCTCCTTGTTCCTTTTTCCATTACAAATGCAGTGTCTCGAGTTGTTTATCGAACTTTGCTCTCTATGTTCAGACTGGTGATCTTAGCCAACTTCCTTTGCTCTGCCATTATCCCGTTAAGGTAAGCCAATGACTAAATTCTATTATGTTGTGTATTTACACCATCTTCTAGAATTCCTAAAGTATTGGACGGCGGACCAAATCGACTGCAATTGATCGTTTTGATTGCAGTCAATTAAGAGAGAATTCCGATGGAGCTCACCTGTCTGAACCCTATTGGAGTCCTCTCTTATGTAGGTGTCAAGTAGCCTGCAATTTGGGCAAAGAATTACAGTCAATCTTGATCTATTAATGGATTTAATAGAAGTAAATGTTAATACAACAAATTTCAAATCATTTCATATGAAAAAAACAAAAAAAAACAAAATGTTGTAGAATATTTTAAGAATTTTGATCGGGTGCTGACGTGGTACTATCAATTTCTAATTTTAAAAGAATTTAAAGATTTTTTTTTTTAATTTATTATTCCGAACGTTGAGTAGTTAACTAATCGTGCAGAATAGCATTTACGGTTCGAACTATATATATATTGTGACCAAAAAAATCTAAACAGTATGCCGAACAAACCATTTGTAGGTTGCTTATGGAAAAAGAAAAGGAAAACATTATAGGCCGGCTAGATGGACAATTTTTGACATGGCATTTGAAATTAATTGAAAGGCATTGTTGAGTGATTGAGGTCACTGCAATTTCTTAGAATTGCAGCAGCTAGCAATTCCAATAGTCTAAATCGTTGCGTCATTAATAAATTTACACAATGAAAAAAAAAAATTAAAAAAAGAAAAGTAATAGTTCGCCACACAGAGTATGGTAGGGTAAGCCGACTGCTCCCAAGGAAATGATTGACAACTCCCTAATTCTTTTAGAGGTTAGTTAGCCATCCTAATTAAGGATGTGATTTGGTGCATGGACCACTCCCTCACCATTTGAGGGTGGTGGTTGGTAACCCCAAGGAGTAGTTGCACCACCCCTCGAGCCATCAGGAGGTGGTGCGAGAACTCTTGACCATTCAGAAGGTGGTGCGACCATGCCCCCAAGCGTTAGGGGGATGAAACCTTGCCTAATATCAAAGTCAAAAGGCTTTAGGTATTACAATGAATGGATGAATGAAAAGTTCATGTCATTCTTGCAACCTCCCAACAGCCTTCCCTCTAATTAGGGGACAAAGGAAGTGAATCATGTGATGCCTTTAATTAGTGTAACAAAATTTTCTAGAACTCTTTTCACTTCTTAATTACACTTTGAAAATTCTTGTCAAAACTAGCTTAAGAAACGAATTTTCAGATGTACGTGCCCCTTGATTGGCTACGAACACACTTTTCAAAACACTTCAAAAAATTCAAAACATTTCTAAAAAAATAAAACACAACAATTTTTAAAGTTAAAAATAAAATAAAATAAAATTGGTTTTAAAACTCAGAATCCGATCCTAGTGAAAAAGAAAAGCTCCCAAAAAGAAACAAAGACAAAATAGACAGCTGTTACCCATCTTAGTACGTAGTATCAATAATCAACGCAACCAACTATGTTAATTACGTCAAGAAACCAACCATGTTACTTGAAGCAATTTGGTCCTATACGACGAGCAATGCTAAATGTTACGCCTTCATTTTATTGGATTTATGTGAAAATGACACATCAACCATTTGAATGTATCAACTCTTTGTTAGAAGAAAAAAATTAAAGACGGATGGACACTGCAATGTCAAGTTGCATGTCAACCTGGTAAAATAGTGGTGGAATAATAATGTATTCATGAAGGAATATGCCTTTTTGTATTCTCCATAAATATTGGATTCATAACCACACTATTTTCCAACCTTAAAATCTCCATTACCATTCTCATAATCCTTTTTAACCAAATTCGAACATTCCAAAGAATTTTCGTTACCTTGTCTTGCAGTTTTCTCATGGAGCCCAGCAATTCCTGTTGGGTTTTCAGACTCTTCATCATATTACTCACATTCTTTCTCAGTTCTTCTTCTCCTTCTTCGTCATGGCCGTTGCACCCTTCACATATAAACTCCATGGCCATGCACAGAAACCACACATCAATGTCAGATTTTCGGCTCTTAAATAGAAGAACATTGATGGAGTGCTCCAACGTCACAGACCCTTCTATCAAAATCAAAGTTAGTCGGAAATCCAACCTTGTAGACGAAGAATATCTCAAGGTTACCGTTAGCCGAGTTTTGCATCCTTCAAAGGGTGACTGGGTCGCCATGATTTCACCTTCTCATTCTAAGTAAGAGATATTTATTTATTTATTTTTCAAAAAAAAAAAAAAAAAACAAATGTTATTTAAGTAGACTCCTATAAGATTGTTATGCAATTGGAATGTACAACAATTGTACACGAGTCTATTAAACAACATTACTAAAAAAGAATTAGAAAGAAAGAAATTAAGTTTACTTTCCTCTAACTTAGTTTTTATTATTATTATTTTTTTCTGCCTAGTTTGGTTATCTTTTCTTAAACATGCAGTGTAGAAAGTTGTCCACCCAATGGGATTCTTTATTTAGAAACTGGCGATTTTGCCAATATTCCTCCTTTACTCTGCCATTATCCCGTCAAGGTAAACAATTTTAAATTCAACCAAATGCTATATGGTATTCTTCAATGGTTATTTTTTATTTCCGAGATTGATGCAATTTTTATAAAAATAAATACTTTAATTAAAACAAATGAAGCAGCATCAACAGCATGCCTTACCTAATATCTATACAATTATAACATGTAGACCCTCAAGTTTAGTGTGATACTCTAGCTAATGTTGTAATTTTTCAGTAATGGTGTAATTTATTTACTTCAATTTGGATCATTTTGAGAAATTTATGACTCAGAGTACTTTCCTCCAAATTCTAAAAATTTTGAGTATAAAATTTGAACTTGTATTGAGAGGGGTAATAACTCGCTCAAGATAAAAAAAGAAAATACCTTGTATTACTAATGCTATATGCCACATACAGTTTTATTTCACTTTGCTAATGTGATACTGTCAATCAGTGCTTGATTTATTTTGTTTTTTTTTAACAATGATTGATTGACAGTGTCCATATCAACAAAGTTAGATAAAATAGTGATTTCTAGCATTTCTCATTTATCAATAGGCTTCAATTTTCACCGCTCGCTAGTAGTTTTAACTTTGCGTAGAGATTAGTGAGACATCCTATAATTAGTTTGATATTGGGTGAGTGGATTGTAACGGTATTCAATATTTATGAGTATTAAGTCTAGTATCGGTTCTTTATTTAGGTGATACTAGGTTTTATAAGTAATTTTAGAAAGTTTCAATTGGAACTTATTAATTTTTTTAGAAGAGTAATGTTATAAACTACATTTTTATCTCATAACTATCTCAAAATACGGACATAATAGTACTCCCAATCAACTCTTGCATTCTTTTATTATTTATAAAAGAAATTTAATAATTACTTAAAACTGTTGTGAAATAAAAATGTAATTTTTAACATTACTCATTTTAAAATGATAGCGTAAATATGACTATTATTTTCGCTGTCCATCGTTTTAATTTAATAATATATGTTATATTATAGTTTGTAGAGGTATAGAAGCATCGGAAGAAAAAAACTAGATAAGATGGCCAAGTTTATAAAGTAACCGACAAATTAAGTCACGTCAAGAAGTCATGACGTTCACGTAAGAACAAAAGGGTGGCTGTGGTTAATTACGCATCTTTCCGTCCCTTCCAAGGTTTTTGCCTTGTGTCCACCGGCAAAATTCATTTATAGAGTCTAATTTTGTCCATTTCTTTGTTTTAACTTCTTAGGATGATCATATAGTTTCCTGAATTCCTATTGTTAATGGTATTACAGATTTTATTATAAATTTCATTCGTACAATCTGATATAACATGTCAGCCAATAAACAATTAAATTCACTCTCTTATATGAGTTTAAGTTTTTTAGATAAATAATAATTATTTGGTATTCCGCCCGTTCTATATTTCCTTATAAAGAATATGAATTAATAATATCGAAGTCCTTATATATATATTGAATCTTAATAATCTTGTATTTATTTAAAATTTGCAGGCAATGTACATGAGTAAAGATCCAGACTATCTGAGTTGCAAGAATAAGCATCGCAAGAAATATAGGAGGGGTAAAGGTATAGTGACGAGCTGCAGAGGAACGTTAACATTTCATGTCATTAACATCAGAACTGACATCGAATTCGTCTTCTTTGGCGGCGGATTTGAAACGCCTTGCGTTTTGGCAAGATCACCTCCCATCAATTTTGCCAATCCAATTAAGCCTTTATATGGACATATCTCAAGTGTAGATTCAACTGGAACCTCGGTGAGTCACCATCTTTACTAATTAATTAAGATTAATTAATGCATTCATAAAAGGAAAGGTAATATAAAACGGGACTTCGGTCTCCAGAAATTTGCTTCTCGAATTAGTAAAATTGTTGGGAATTCCTTATGAAACTTACTAATTTGAGAATAAAAAAAATAAATAAAAAAAAAGAGGGTGGGGGGGTGTGGATTTGGGTCCTTATGAAACTTACTAACAATAAATTTTTTTTTTTTTCTCATTTGGTAAGTGAATAGTGCTCACCAATTTTAGTGAGTATTATAGCAGCTCACCAAATTTGGAGTTAAATTAACTTATCAGATATGGGTTATACTTCACCCGAATTTACATCCCAGCTAGCCCAAATAACTTTTCGCTAGCCGGGTGTAAATGCTCGAACGGCTTAAGAGTGATATCTTTCAATGAGTCCATATATCTTGCCTCCTGGTATAGATAATGAGGCTTGACAACTTGAGCCAACAGAAACAGCTTGTTTAACAAAATTAACAAATTGTCAAATTAGAAATGAGAAAAATTGTCAGATTAGAAATGAACAAATTGTCGAAGGTGTAGCTGTTGCTACTGATATTATAAGCATCATGGGGCTGGTTTAACCCATACCAAGAAACCATGTGAAGCTACCATGCATGCATTACTCTAATTTGAACTCTTGAACATGACATGTGATGCAGATGAGATTAACATGGGTTAGTGGAGCTAAGGAACCTCAACAAGTACAATATGGAGATGGAAAAACACTGACATCACAAGTTACTACATTTACACAAGATAATATGTGTAGTGAGTTCCTCAACATACTACTTTTCTTTGCTCCTTTTATCCCAAACATAAGGATATATATATATATATATATTGTTGGAGTCCTTCTCTTTGACAGCCATTAAATTTGCATTTGGTATATTTTATTTTATTTTTTAAAAAAATATACTTTAGCCCTTTGAACTACTACTACATTTTCATTTATTCCTTCAAAATTAAAAAGCAGCTTTGAGGTCCTTGAACTATATTACTTGTCAAATTAGATACTTTTGTATTTTTCTCCTCAAATTTCCATTGAAGTTATAAGTTTAGAGATATAAATGAAAATATGATAGTACCTCAAGAGACTAAAGTATATTTTCTCATTTTTTGGTGAACATCATATATAAAAGAGGGCAATTACATATGGCTGTCACCATCATCATATATAGATACCCTTTTCCTTCCTCTTAATTATCTTCTACTTAGATTTTGCTCCTGTGTTCTGAAATTGACAGATTCAAGTAGTTTTCAAAGTCCAGCAAAGGATTTTGGGTGGCATGACCCAGGATACATTCATTCTGCAGTAATGACAGGACTTGAACCTTCAAGCAAATTCTCCTACAGATATGGAAGGTTTTAGCAACCTTCTTTTCACCAACTACAGATATGGAAAGTTCTGAAATTTAATCATTTTATTAATATTCTAACACGTACGTACTGCAGTGACTTAGCTGGTTGGAGTGAACAAATCCAATTTCGAACTCCACCTGCAGGAGGATCAGATGAGCTCAAGTTCATAGCATATGGGGATATGGGAAAGGCTCCTCGTGATGCTTCTGCCGAGCACTTTATTCAGGTAAGGATAGGATACACTTGCTGCTGCAAATATAGTTAGACCCAAAATTTAATTTGTTTTCACAAAATTTTCAAGGTTTTCTGGTTTAAGCAAATCCCAATGAATGAACAAAGTCTAGTACTATCCAAAATGAATAAATCTTGCACTAATAACATGTTAATAACAGTGCATTATGGTGATTTTAGTCTTTTACTTCTTGAAACACAAATCTATTGACCCCTGTTTTTTTTTTTTTATATATTATTTTGTGATACATATATAGCCGGGGTCTCTCTCAGTGATTGATGCCATCGCAGATGAAATAGATTCTAACAAGGTAGACTCAATCTTCCACATTGGAGATATAAGCTATGCCACTGGCTTTTTAGTTGAATGGGATTTTTTCCTTCAACAAATAAGCCCTGTAGCATCACGAGTTTCTTATATGACTGCAATTGGAAACCATGAGAGGTACCTTTCTCATATGCATACTTTAATAAGTATTTTTTTTAAGTCATTTTTGTTAGAATATATTACAAGATTTGATTGATTTATTAATTCAAATTATATATAATACTCTTCGTTATGTGAGGATACGTAAAATATTTAATTGTAATGAGAGGTGAATAACGGAGACATGGTTTGAACTTATAACACCTACTCTGATATGCTTTTATATCTGCACCTTTTTTTTCTTTTTTTTGTCTTTTTCAGAGATTACGAAGATTCGGGGTCAGTATATACATTAACTGATTCAGGAGGAGAATGTGGAATTCCTTATGAAACATACTTTCCCATGCCAACCTCAGGAAATGATAAGCCCTGGTATTCCATAGAACAAGGAGGTGTTCACTTCACAGTGATTTCAATTGAGCATAATTGGACACAAAAATATGAGCAGGTTAGATTAATCAAACGCTTTATGTCCTTTATGCATGTTTATCTCCTAATCTGACATCACCTTCTTTTAAATATATGCAAAATGTTTCAGTATGAGTGGATGAAAAATGACATGGCTTCCATCAATCGATCAAAAACTCCTTGGTTAGTTTTCACTGGGTAAGTGAATCTTACATATTTTAACACTATTCTCTTCGAATTAATGTTGATGCTAAGTGAAAAGACTAGGTAGATTGAGGGACATTGTGATCTTTTTAATGTTAATTGGACATTGCAAATAAGATGGTAGTTTCTCACATTAAAGTAACTACCTCTTGTCTTGTAACTGTGTGCTCAAAATAGACATATGTAAATTGCAGGCATAGACCCATGTATTCTTCTGCAATAGGATTACTTAATGTGGACGACAGATTTGTTGAGGAAGTAGAACCATTACTCTTGGAAAGCAAAGTAAGTCCTTTTGGCCTAAGTAGCCATATTCCTGAATTTCTTTGATATGAACTTGTGTTCTTCTCTTTGGTTACTATTTATCAGGTTGATCTGGTTCTCTTTGGCCATGTTCATAATTATGAGAGATCCTGCTCAGTTTACAAAAAAGAGTGCAAGGCCTTTCCTATAAAAGATGTAAATGGGATAGATGTATATGATCACAGCAATTATAGTGCCCCAGTGCATGTAATTATTGGTATGGCTGGCTTTTCCTTGGACAAGTTCCCAGATCATGTAAGTTCATCCCAGACTCCCTATCTCTCCATATATATTATGCACGCATATATCCATGCAGGGACGGAACTAAAATTTCTCATTAGAAGACCAAAGTATGAACGAGGGGCCAAGCTGAAAGAGGGAAAACACGCCCCGTGGTTCCTCCCCTGCTCATGCATGTATGCATAGGTCTGATAAGTGAACTTGATCTCTTACATTGGAATAGGTGGAAAGCTGGAGTCTATCAAGGATTTCCCAGTTTGGTTATCTCAGAGGGCATGCAACAAAGAAAGAGTTCAACTTAGAGGTTAGTATATATATGCATGCACTTCTAGCTAGAATCTACTCTTACACATTTATGTTGTCTCACTCATTTCCTTCACTTTGGCAGTTGGTAAATTCAGGTACAAAGAAAGTTAAGGACAGCTTCCGCATCATTAAATCTCAAGCTTCCTCATGAAAGATTGTTGGAGAAGAGAGAGAGAGAAAGCACCTCCCCCCTTCTGCAAAGTATCACTGAAAGATCTATTTTGTTCAATAAGTAATCAATTTTGATGTGTTTTGAGCAAATATAATGAATTGAAATGATAGAAGTAAAGCGGAATCTCAACTCTTTGATTACGTTAATTGTGAGAACTTAATTTAGGGTAGGTCTTGAGTCCTATGTGGTAAAGCTATTTGATAATAATTAAGAATGCATGACGCCTTAACTCGTGTCATGTGTGCGCAGGCACGTGACACTAACCAAAGCCTCAAGAGTATATACAAAATTAACTTGGTTGGGACAGAAAAGTCAACTTTTTCATTTAAAATTAAGTCATATATTGAAATATATACTCAAAAGTTGTAGACCTCTAGATGAAAGAACCCAATTCTACAAGTGAATCAATGAATTCACATCATTATATATATATATATATATATATATATATATATATATATATAAGACCTTAATTCCTTCCAAGGGACAGGGATGTGATATCTTTAATTAGTCCAACAAATAATTTGTGCAACATTAAATAGTCATGTCCTCCACTACCTACCGTAGTTAATAGAATTGTTGATACTACAGGGGCCGCTTGAAGTTGTTTCCAATTAGAATTTTAGGCGACTTAAAAAAAAAAAAAAAAAACTTTTAGCTTTCTCCAAGTAAATATTTTTCAAATATAGATATAAATTTCTTACAAAGCGGTCTAATAATGGTATTACCTCATCTCATTACTGTGGAAAAAATTGCTCTATCAAGACACGGTCCAAAATACAAAGAGGGGTTGTCCCTCTCCACTCAGTATCCTCTCCTAAATCTAGAGCGTGCTTTGCCAAACAGTGAGCTACCCTATTGGCACCTCTCCTGACATGGCTGATTTCCCACTGAGAAAAATTCATGAGCAAAGACTTAGCATCATTAATCACCATCCCGTAGCTATTCCAGTAACTACCATCCTGCCGTAGAGCTTGGACCACTTCAAGCGAATCACCTTCAATGATAATATTTGTAAGGCCTAACCTTTTACCTAGGGCCAATGGTTTCCGCTCTCCGACCGCTTCAGCTGTAGCAGGATTTATGATGCGAGTGTCCTTAAACGTACATGTGCTTTTAACATGTTTTTTTAATTAACTTAATGTGCTTTTAATCAAATGGAAGAATGGCATTGTCACGTTAGCATACTAGGATGTGATTAAGAAAGAGAGAGATAATTGTGGGATGTTATTGAAAACAAGTGAAAAACGAAAATACTTCACAAAAAAGAAATAAAAACGAAATAGACATTAAAAATTGTTTCCAATTAGAATTTTAGGCAACTTCACAAGGGTGCGTTTGAGATTATGATTTTATTATAGATAAAAAGTGTGATTTTAAATAAAATTGTAGAAAATAGAATTTTGGAATTGGGTTTTTAAAAAATTATGATTTGAAAATATAAAAAATCAGCATTTTTAAAAAGGAGGAAATGCGGTGCTTTTTTGAAAATGCAAAACTTTAAAAATTAAACTGCGATTTGCCAAACATTTAACTATATTTTTCAAATCACTATTTTTAGATCCTACTTTTTAAAATTGCAAAATCAGTACCCTAAGCCGTATAAAGCAACACAAAATAAGAGTTATAGTGACGGAGCTGGGGGTGGCCCTACCCAACACAAGGAAAAAAAAATTATAAGGAAAAAAAAAATTGTAAGGTAAAAATAAAAATTATAAGGTAGTAATCTTTTGTGGTAAGATTTGAATTATGTACGTATCTCATGCATTCAAATCTCTTTGTATCTATAGACAATCATAATTATAAATATAACACTGTCATACTTATTGATCTTCTCAGCAGCAAATACACCAAACATAGTTGCATTGAATCAACCTTTAAAAAAAAAAAAAAAAAGGAAAAATATAAAAAAGCCCTCCAAACTACCAGCCGTTTTCAATTTAGCCCCCTAATGTTCCAAAAGTGATAAAGTAACCTCTCAAACTACCAAACTATTGCATTTTGGTCACTCCGTTAATCAAAACTGTCAGTTTGGCTGGAAACTGCAAAACGACATCGTTTTGTTACGGGGTAAGTTACTACAATGCCCTTTTATGAAAAAAAAAAAAAAAATTGGGAAAAATATATAAAAGCCCTTCAAATTACCAGCCATTTTCATTTTAGCCCCCTAATGTTCAGAAAGTAATAAAGTAGTCCACAAACTACCAAACAGTTACAATTTGACCACTCTATTAGTCATTACCAGCAAATATGATGAAAAATTTAAAACTACGTCGTTTTGGCAAAGGTAAGTTACCAAAATGCCCTATTTTGGAAAAAAAAATATATCATATTAAAACAAGCAAGCAAAATAGAGCCGTTTTGCTTGAAATTAGGATTTCCTTACACTTACCAAAACGGAACCGTTTTGGTAAGTGCTTGGAATTAAAAGAAAAAACTCTAGACCCCACGCAGGTGACCCACGAAAAACCCCCCAACCCCAGTTTATCCCTCTACCCAAAACCACCGGCCACCACGTCGTTCTATCTCCGGTAGCCTGTAAATCTTACCCATAACTCAATATTTTTATTGTATTTCATGGTATAGCTGTCGGATCGGTGTTGTTTATCTGCTAACGTGGTTTTTTTGTTTGATTTTTACAATGGGTAAGAATTTTTCGGTGGCGCTTCGTAGCCATTGGATGGTGTGGCCGGCGGTGATGGATGGTGGTGGCAGGGGTAGCTGGTTTTGAGAGAGAGAGAGACAGAGGGGCGTTGCGTTTTTTTCACTTGAGGGAGAAGGTTGCTGAAGATAGAACAACGTGGTGGCCGGCGGTTTGGGGGAGAGAGATAAACTGGGGTTTGAGGTTTTTTCTGTGTGGGATCTAAGGTTTTTTCTTTTTATTCCTAACACTTACCAAAACGGCGCCATTTTGGTAAGTGTAAGGAAACCCTAATTTCAAGCAAAACGGCACCGTTTTGCGTGCTTGTTTTAATATAATTTTTTTTTTCTAAAAGGGTATTTTAGTAACTTACCCTTGTCAAAACGACGTAGTTTTGAATTTTTCATCATATTTAACAGTAATGACTAACGGAATGGCCAAATTGCAATTGTTTGGTAGTTGTAGGCTACTTTATCATTTTCTGAACATTAGGGAGCTAAAATGAAAACGGCTGGTAGTTTGGAGGACTTTTTTATATTTTTCCAAATTTTTTTTTTTTTTTTCATAAAAGGGCATTGTAGTAACTTACCCGTAACAAAACGACGTTGTTTTACAATTTCCGTCCAAACTGACGGTTTTGACTAACGGATCCGTTCAAAATGACACGTCAATATTTATTGACGTGTCTAATTTTAGCGCGTGTCTAACATTTATTGGCGTGTCTAATTTTAGCGCGTCAATAAATATTTAAATATTAAATTATTTAAATAAAATTTTTAAAAATTAAATTGAATTTAAATTTCCTGACGTGTTGAATGTAACACATCAATAAATATTGACGTGGCATATTTAACACGTCAAAAAAAAAAAATTGTTGACGTGCCACTTTTGGCACGTCAATAATTACTGACGTGGCAAAATTTGGTTACTGTTTGGCACGTTATAAACCATCTTTTTTTTTTGTAGTGAGAGTGGCCTAAATGCAATAGTTTGGTGGTTTGGGGGCTACTTTATCACTTTTGGAACATTAGAGGGCTAAATTGAAAACGGCTGGTAATTTGGGGGGTTTTTTTTTTATATTTTTCCAAAAAAAAAAAAGAAATCATCACTTTTTCCCAACACTTTTTTTCAAATTCTTTTTTCCAAATGATCTAGTCCATTCAATAAATAAATAGATTTATATTTTTTTTTTCTTAAATGAATGTGGGTCCAGATCATTTGAGAGAGGGGATTTAGAAAAAAGTGTTGGGATGCCTAGCGATAGTATACTCGTATAAGAATATTCCTTTTTGTACTCTCCATAAATATTGGATTCATAACCACATTATTTTCCCAGCTGAAAAATCTGCATTATCATTATCATTCTCATAATTCTTTTTATTCAAATTCGAAGATATTCCAAAGAGTTTTGCAGCTTTCTCATGGAGCCCAGCAATTCCTGTTGGGTTTCCAGATTCTTCATCATATTACTCACTTTCCTTCTTAATCCTTCTCCTTCTTCGTCATGGTCGTTGCACCCTTCACATATACACTCCATGGCCACGCACAGAAACCACACAGCAATCTCAGATTTTCGGCTCTTAAATAGAAGAACATTGATGGAGTGCTCCAACGTCACAGACCCTTCTATCAAAATCAAAGTTAGTCGGAAATCCAACCTTGTAGATGAAGAATATCTCACTGTTACCGTTAGCAGAGTTTTGCATCCTTCAGAGACTGACTGGGTCGCCATGATTTCACCTTCTCATTCTAAGTAAGATATATATAATTTTTTTAACCAAAAAAAAAAAAAAAATTTACTTTCCTCTAAGTGATTTTTTTTTTTCTTCCTCCATTTAATTGTTTATTCTCTTTTCTTGAAAATGCAGCGTAGAAAGTTGTCAGGACTATTCTTATGGTTATATTCAAACTGGCGATTTTGACGATCTTCCTTTACTTTGCCATTATCCTGTCAAGGTAAACACAATATATAGTAATTTGTTTCTTCAATGGTTATTTAATGCAATTTTTATTAAAAAAAAAAAAAAAAGAATTACTTTAAAACAAATGAAGCAGCATGATCAACAGCATGCATGCCTTATCTATACAATTATACCATGTTAGACCCTCAAGTTTGGTTACTTATTAAGTGTCCTATAAGTTTTTTATTAAGTGAGATTAGGCTTTATAAGTAATTTTAGAAATATTCAGTTAATTAAATTTCTAGAGTACTTTATTTTTGCCCATTTCTTTGTTTAATTTTCTAGGATGATCAAATATGTTCTTGAATTCTATTTTACAATGCAACAAAGTTGTTAGAGATGCTATAATTTTTATTATCGATTCTCTTTAAATTGAAGTAACAATTCACGTGACAATCAGTCACTAAATAATTAAATTTTGTTGATTAATTTTTTTATTTATGAAACGTTTCCTACTTTTAACTTTAGAGTACTTTAGAATCTTACAGCAGAAATCGGTATTTAGGTGTCGAGGAGAAGAGTTTGAATTTTATTATTCCAATCCGCATACGTCTAAGTGATGAGACTTTTTTATTAGAACTCTCACTCCGCAGTATTAATTAAATGATTAAATTCATTATTTCTTATCTATTTAAGCTTTTTGGGATATTCGGAGTTCTATATTTGCTTATAAAGAATATGAATAATATCATAGATCAATCTTAATATATATATATATATATATATATAATTTGCAGGCGATGTTCGTGAGTAAAGATCCAGACTATCTGAGTTGCAAGAAGAAGCATCACAAGAAAAGTAGGAAGAGTAAAAGTGTGGTGACCAGCTGCACAGGGAAGTTAACATTTCATGTCATTAACATCAGAACCGACATCGAATTCGTCTTCTTTGGCGGGGGATTTGATACGCCTTGCGTTTTGGCAAGATCACACCGCATCAATTTTGTCAATCCGAAGAAGCCTTTATATGGACATATCTCAAGTATAGATTCAACTGGAACCTCGGTGAGTCCACCATCTTTACTGAGATTTCCATTAATAAAAGAAAAGATAATAGAAAAAGAGTGGCGAGTGCGGCACCCCAACATCTGGTATAAACATTACGGTACAAGATAAAATCTAGTGTTTGAAAATAGGTCAAATAAATGGCTTGGCCGAATAGTCGCTAAAAGCCTAAAACGGCCGTTTTGAAGACTACAATTGCTTAAGGATAAGTGGATTAAGTTGAGAAACGCCTACGTCGCCTGGTGTATTTTTAACTATCTATTTTACTATTTTATTTAAATATTATTGTTTTTAAGATTTCTTTACACTTTCTTTTTTGAGAGGAGAGAGTGATATATATAAAAGAAAGAAACAGCTTCTTAATTTTACAAAATTAAAAAAATTGTCAAACCCTAATCCAAGCGAAGGTGCATCGGTTGCTGCTGATATTATAATTAAATGTGCATCATGGGGCTGGTTTAAACCATGTGAAGCATTATTCTAATTTGATGATTTGTGATGCAGATGAGATTAACATGGGTTAGTGGAGACATGGAGCCTCAACAAGTACAATATGGAGACGGAAATACACTGCCCTCACAAGTTACCACATTTACACAAGATCACATGTGTTGTGAGTTCCTCAACATACCTTTTGTTTTTTTCTTTGTGAACATCATTTACAAAGGAGGCCAATTACATATGGCAGTCACCATTCATATAAGTATATAGCTACCGTTTTCCTTCCTCTTATATTCTACTTAGATTTTTCCCCTATTTTCTGAATTTGATAGCAAGTTCATCACCAAGTCCAGCAAAGGATTTTGGGTGGCATGACCCAGGATACATTCATTCTGCAGTAATGACAGGACTAGAACCTTCAAGCACCTTCTCCTACAAATATGGAAGGTACATTGTCACAACTTCCGTCACATATATTTGTAGAGAAATGTTTCTGTGCATTCTAGCGTCCATCTAGCGTACATTAATTTAAAAAAGAAAAAAGAAAAAAAACAATGGTGGATGAAACATGCTAACTCATTGGAAATGCATACGAGATAGATGTCAAATTAATGGAAATAGGCATTTCTCATACTTTTATTTATTAAAAAGCACATACTTCATGCAGTGACTCAGCCGGTTGGAGTGAACAAATCCAATCTAGAACTCCACCTGCGGGAGGATCAGATGAGCTCAGGTTCATAGCATATGGGGATATGGGAAAGGCTCCTCGTGATGCTTCTGCCGAGCACTTCATTCAGGTAATTAAGGACAGGATGCATTTGCTGCTGCAAATATAGAAAGACCCAAAATTTAATTTGTTTTCACAAAATCTTCATGGTTTTCTTGTTTAAGCAAATTCCAAAATGAAGAAATCTTACATTAATAACATGATAATAACAGTGCATTATGGTGATTTTCGTCTTTTACTTCTTGAAACACAAATATATTGACCTCTGTATTTTTTTAAAAAAAATTTATTGTTATTATTATTATTATTATTGTTTTGTGATACATATATAGCCAGGGTCCCTTTCAGTGACTGATGCCATCGCAGATGAAGTAGATTCTAACAAGGTAGATTCAATCTTTCACATTGGAGATATAAGCTATGCCACTGGCTTTTTAGTTGAATGGGATTTTTTCCTTCAACAAATAGGCTTTGTAGCGTCACGAGTTTCTTATATGACTGCAATTGGAAACCATGAGAGGTACCTTTGTCATCTGCATACTTTAATAAGTATTGTTTTTTTTTAAGTCAGTCTTGTTAGAATATATTAGAGGATTTGATTGATTTATTAATTAATTTAAATTATATTATAATACTATTCATTATATGTGGGTACGCGAAATATTTAATTGTAATAAGAGGTGAATAACAGACAGGTTAAAACTTATAACCTCTGCTCCAATTTGCTTTTATATTTGCACTTTTTTTTTCTTTCCCTTTTTCAGAGATTACGACGATTCGGGATCAATATATACATTAACTGATTCAGGAGGAGAATGTGGAATTCCTTATGAAACTTACTTTCCCATGCCAACATCAGGAAAGGATAAGCCATGGTATTCCATAGAACAAGGAAGTGTTCACTTCACAGTGATTTCAACTGAGCATAATTGGACACAAAACTCTGAGCAGGTTAGATTAATCAAAAGCTTTATGTCCTTTGTGTTTGTTACCTCCTAATCTAATATGATATCACCTTCTTTCAAATATATGCAAAATCTTTCAGTATGAGTGGATGAAAAATGACATGGCTTCCGTCGATCGATCAAAAACTCCTTGGTTAGTTTTCACAGGGTAAGTGAATTTTACATATACTAACACTGGCTTTGTTTGATAACGTTTTTTTTCCTTCTTCGTTTTGTTTACCCTTTTCAAAACAAAAACATCAAGAAACATTACCATAAATGATTCATGTTTGACTCCTTCCGTCAAAATAGGATAGTAGTTTGAGGGGATATCATAAGTGTAATTTATCCTAATATAATTTATCTGTAAATTGTAGACATAGACCCATGTATTCGTCCGGAGAAGGATACCTTAACGTGGATGATCAATTTACTAAGGAAGTAGAACCATTACTCTTGGAAAACAAAGTAAGTCGTTTTGACCAGTAATTCTAGGTAACCTACTTGTATCTTACTTATGTCCTACTAAGAATGATGTGGCTATTAAAATCACCATTGGGTTTGTAATTGATCATTACTGAATTTTGATCAAATGGTGATTTTAATAGCCACATCATTCTTAGTAGGACACAAGCAGCCTTTTAAAATTACTCCTAAGTAGCCATATTCCTTAATTTTTTCAATGTGAAATGATGAGCTCTTTGATCCCTTGCTTGACGTGGTTAGAAATAAATTAATTGGGTTGCTATTTATGTGCAGGTTGATTTGGTTCTCTTTGGCCATGTTCATAATTATGAGAGATCTTGCTCGGTTTTCCAAAAAGAATGCAAGGCCTCTCCTAAAAAAGATGAAAGTGGGATAGACGTATATGATCACAACAATTATAGTGCCCCAGTCCATGCAATTATTGGTATGGGTGGCTTTTCCTTTGACAAGTTCCCAAATCAAGTAAGTACATGAATGTCTCTCCAATGCTTCATATATATGATGCACGCATAAAACTAATACTAGAAATTATATTTTTATATCACAAAACTGATGTGTCACTCCCAACAAACCCCTTGGATCAGTCCTTCTTAAAAAAAAAAAGGGGGCAGTTTGTATATATACACTACTTTTTGTTGGTCAAGTTTGTATATATACACTACTTTTTGTTAGAGCCCTTCTCTTTAGACAACCTTTGTTATTTATTTATTTATTTTTTATTTTTTATTTTTGTGAACATCATGTGAAAAAGGGGGCAATTACAGCATATGGCAGCCAATGCAACATATTTTAGTAAAGTTCAAACCTGAAATTGCGTAGATATAGGTAACCATATATATACCCTTTTCCTTCCTCTATCTTATTCTTAGATTTTGTCCCTTTGTTCTGAAATTGACAGGTTCAACTTTATCAAGTCCAGCAAAGGACTTTGGGTGGCATGACCCAGGGTACATTCATTCTGTGGTAATGACAGGACTTGAACCTTCAAGCACCTTCTCCTACAGATACAGAAGGTTTTAGCAACTTTCTTTATAACAACTACTCATAGTTTCAGAAAGGAAAATGCTATTCTTACTCTAAATTCATTAATGCTATTCCATCACCTAGTTATTGACCATTTTTGCCATATGTATGTGCCAACAACCTTATTGGCGCATGAGATGCACACGCGGCGAGTAGCCGCAGCGTCTGGCGTGTGCACCACGCGCGCTAGGTGCTTCTCCTCCTTACTCCAGAGGTGTCGCCACGTCAACCCTAGCCCTTTGCCACGTGTTAGCTCCGAAAGAAAAAAGAAGAAGAAAATCAATATTATCCTGATCCAACCATTTTCAACCCGATTCAACGGGTTAGAACCTCGTCTCAAATCGGGTCAGACCATCCTTAATCGGTCCATGGGTTTTCAGGCATATTTGGCCCAATTAAACCGGCCCACTCTTCAATCCGACCCAGCGGGTTTCAAATCCGGTTCGGTTCAATTCATCAACTCGAACCGGATCCATACAAGGCATCCGACCCAATCCAAAACTGGTTCCAACTTAGGTCATTGGGTTCAAATCATTTCTCCAACCCAGTCTAAAACCGTTTTCCTAAACCAGGTCACTGGGTCAAACTCTCCAAACCTGTCCAAATTTGTCAACCCGATCCATCGGGTTAGACCCGGTTTATATAATTTCGGGTCAACCATTACAATGGTCCATGGGTTTTGGCCTAATTAAATTGGCCCAATCTAGCTTATAAGGCTCCAATTCAAGACTCAACTCCATCAAGTTGGCCCAAGTCCGCCAGCAACCAGAAAACAGCCTGTTGCCATAGCCTACCGCCGCTCTCGGCCTCCGGCCACCACTCCGGCAACTTTTTAGGCAAAAAAAAAAAAAAAAAAAAATCTTTTCCTTTATTTTTCCAACATCAATTTTATACATTGAGTTTGAGGAGGGATGTTAGAATATTTTATATATTATTCTAGGGTTTATTCCCTAACTTAATTAGTATACGGTTACTTGCCTATCACTCATAGCCTCTCTACAAAAAAAGGCCTCTATATTCATTCATTTTACACTACTCAATATAATGTAGTCTCTTGTATGCTTCCGCTCTCTATTATTCTTTCATTCTTCTATATCTCTCCATTATTCTAACAGAGATGAATCCCTTTCTTTTTCTCTTTGAAGCCTTTCATCGAACATCATCTCTCTACCCTTGGCCTCTTCATCATCGTCTACCTCTACCATCCAAGCCATCACCAGTCCAAACACCAGCCCAAGGAAACAAAAATCAGTAAAATGCCAATCAAATATACAGTAAAATGCCAAAAGAACCTAAACATACGCTTCGGTCTCTTTCCCAGCATATTCTCAGCAACCAAACAGAGAATACCAAAAATATCAAACACCCAGAAAGCAAAACAACCAATCACCAAAATGAGAAATACCCATCAAAAGCAAACCCAAAACAACCACAAATGTTCACATAACAATGTGAAAATTAAAAACCCAAAACCAGAGTGGAAGAGGTGGCTTTTCGGCCACCCCTTCATTTTTTTTTTTTTTTTCTAAAAAAAATATTAATTTTTTAAATTGAATTAATAAAAAATTATTATGCTGACGTGGCAAAACGGTGCATTTTGATTGAGACTAACAGGCATTACAAAAATCTAACGGCAAGGATTTTATTGGCATTTCGATTAATCTAGGGAGTAAAAATTCAAAAGAAAAAAAACTTACAGATTTTTTAATTTTGACAGGTTGACTCAGGGACTTATCATATATTTACCCTTATTATTATTATTATTATTATTATTATTTGACTTGAATTTCCATGTTATTTAGTGATCTATCAAGAGGCAAAAAATCGAATTGTTGGTAGAAAACAAATAAAATAATATATACTTAACATTGGATCCAAGAGGCTATTTGAGTGATCAACGCTGCAGCCATGTATGTATGGTGGTCACGACTACATGGCATTGTTAGCAGCATGGTGCTGAAGAGATAAACGGTTTGGGAGTTTTTACCAACAGTACATTAATATACATATTCGAACATAACTCTGGTTCAAAAGCCTAAGCTAATGGGCTTGGATCCACTTATGTATATTAAGTACTCTTTCTATTTATATTTTCTTAATGTGTGACTCAATACTCGTAAGTGCATTTACAACAATATGCCCCTCGATTGTGAGTCTTTTTACATTTCTAAGTGTCTTGCTCAAGAGTAGTGGAATGGGACATAACTCCAAACCAAACGCGTCCAAACACCCATCTGAAGAAGCTAACCATGGCTCTGATACCATTAGTTGGAGATTAAAAAAAATAAATAAATAAAAAATAAATAAAAAATAAAAAATAAAAAATAAAAAAACCTTTACTCCATCCAAAGACCCGTGAGACACAAAAAGAACAAAGGATTTGTGGAAAAATAAGATAAGCAATCACACAAGAACAATAAGATTTACGTGGTTCATCGCTAAGGGCTACGTCTACAGAGTTGTATCAGATTTCACTATGTAAAGAACGTTACAGTAAGATTGCATAATAAGAACATTGAATAAAAACTATTCAACCTCTATAAAAAATCTCACAATTCTCTCTGATGTTTTTTCTTAGTATTTAGCTCTCAAAAACACATAATTCTGAAGTCATAAAAAAAGACTTTAAATAAGGAGAAGTAGAAATCGTAGGTTTTAAGGCAATGGTATCCAGATAGCCTAGCCAACCTGTTCGGGCACGCCTAGGGTTTATGAACCCGTTGCCCAGCCTGTCTGGATAGATGAACTCAATGTCCAGACACAGCTCAAAACTAATGCTCTCGGTGGCTCTTGTCTGTACACTTCTCCTAGTCCATCTGGACATGCTTAAATCCTATAGCTCCAAGTGGCTCCTGTCTAGATGCCTTCAAGGTCCATTCGGACACGCTTGTCCCTAGTTACTCTCAGTGGCTCTTGTCCTAACACTTTATAGCCTGTTCGAACACACACACACAACCAGAGTCAACTAACTCTAAAACGTGGGCTACCCAGGATCACTCCCGATCAGGTTGTTGTATGATGGCCACTTGTTGTGCTCATCAGGGCACCGATGTTGTACTAGAAGTTCTTATTAGAACGTGCAAACCCTATTGGAAGTAGGTTAAAGGCCAAAATAGACCATATGAAGGAGAGTTATGACCAATATATATATAAAAGTGTGTGTGTATATTGTAGTTTTAATAATTGCAAAAGCATGTTTTCTTATTTTAAACCAATGAAAACTTTTGTTGCTAAGGCTGCATTTGTTTCTCCATAAAATGATTTACGGAAAATGTTTTTCATATTTTTGAGTGTTTGGTGCGACGTAAAATAATAGTCCACGGAAAATATTTCCCTTTGACTGAAAATTCTTCTTTAATTTTCGAAAAATAGTTTCCAATTTTGAAAAGCGTAAACCATTTTCCGAGTTTGAGCATCTTATTCTCAAATTGATGAACCCTGCCACGACCCACTGGGACTTGACTGGGACTCACTCGGGACCCAACCGGACCTGCCCAGGACTTGATTAGGACCTGCCCGGGACCCGACCGAACCTGCCTGAGACCTTGCTAGGACTCGCCCAGGACTTGCCTGGGAACTTGCCAGGACCTACCTGGGGCCCGTCTGGGACTTGACTGGGACTCGCCTAGGACCTTCCCGGGACTCGACCGGACCTGCCCGGGACTTGACTGGGACCAACCCGAGACCTCGCTAGGACTCGCCTAGTACCTGCCTGGGGCTTGACTGGGACCCGACCAGACTTGCCCTGGACTTGCCTTAGACTCGACCAAACCTACCTGGGACCTACCTAGGACCCTACCGGGACTTGACCGGGACTCGACATCGGAAAATATTTTTGGCAGAAAACATTTTCCTTGAAAATAATTTCTTAGAAAACATTTTCGGTATTTAGCATGTACGGAAATTAGGTAGGGTCCCAGTCCAATCCCCGACGTAGGAAAATGTTTTCAGCAAAAAATATTTTCCTATAAAACATTTTCTGGTATTTGGTGTGTACGCAAAATCATATTAAATACTAAATTACGAAAAAGTCCCTGTCGGGTCTTGGGCGGGTTTTGCCAGGGTCCTGGGCTGATCCTAGCCGGGTCCTGATAATGTCTAGGCGGGGTCCAGGCAGGTCTCGGGTGAGTCGTAGTGTGGTCCTTGAGGGACTCGGTTAGGACACCTCTAAGACTTGGTTGAGACATTTTCGTTATTTAAAGTTTAATATGATTTAATGAAAAATATATATAAAATTTGTGATTTTCCGTACGCGCCAAACACGTAAAATGTTTTTCAGAAAATCATTTTTCAGGAAAATATTTTATGTTGAAAATATAACAGAAAATATTTTTCAACGGAAAACATTTTACGTCGAAACAAATGGAGCCTAAAATTATGCTTATTTGCAAATTCAAACTTGTCTTTTTCCCCATTGGCGTAATCATAGAAGTAACAGGTTTCCTAAGAGGATTTTTAAGATTCATGACATTTAGAAAGTTATTATTTATTTTATTGTTTTCATTGCATTAAAAGTTAGGCTCACAACAACATGAACTTGATTTCAAGGTATCTTACTTACTAATTCATGGATTTACTTAGTTTTTTGTTTTTTTTTCTTTCCGCTTGTAGAACATTTATTATTCTGGAGATCTAGCAGGTACTACGGAGACACTTTTCATCTCTTCCCATGTTTTTGGTGTAATTTGTGATTCTCCATCATCTCTGTAATTCAAGGATTATGGGGTTTGCTGTTTAATTCTGCGTGATTTTGGAGTTGGTTTTGTTTTCTTGGTTTTGTATAAGTTGCTGTTGCTCGGTTAGAAAAAAAAAATGAATAAAATTGCAGAATTTGAATATTGAGCATGTGTTTAAATTTCAGAAGTGAAAGGAAAATTGTGAGGCATTGCCGTATAAGCAAGTATTGCCTATTTGTACCCTCAGATGATCCTTAGAAATTGACCTTCAATTCTTATTGTTTTATTTGTGTATATGAAAACGAGTTGTAGTGAGAAAGAAATGGAACTCATGCTATTAGACTCACTCCCATTTTAGTGTTTCATTTGTGCATGAACAAATGATTTCTTAGTGAAATAAATGGAGATTTTGTTTTTAAGAACAAATCCCTTCCTCTCCTTCCCCCTCCCCATGTATATTACCTGAGCAACAATTTTGATTTCATCACCAGGTTGCTTGTTTGTTTGTTTGTTTGTTTGTTTTTTTTTTTAAAAAAAAACAAATAAATAAATAAAGTTAAAAAAAAAAGGCCGGCATGCCAAAAAAGCAATTTAGTTCTTATAGCCAAATTCCTTCAACTAACTTAATAAATTTTGTTAGTTTTTGTATTGGCTTAATTCAGTTCCAAAATGCAGTTTTCTCCCCACTGCAGGCCATGTCTAGACACGGTGCTAGGCTGTCTGAACAGGCTTTCCAGAAACTCTATTTTTGTTCTGCAAGGCCCTGTCCGGACAGCCTAGCACCGTGTCCGAACATTGCCTGCAGTAGGGAGAAAACTATATTTTGGAACTGAATTAAGCCAATACAAGAACTAACAAACTTTTCCTTTGGCAATTCGGTGATAAAACCAAAATGCCGAGTCAATCCCATCATCTCCCCATATTTACTCCCCCTTTTTGTCACAGAATGACAAAAGGTTTTTATGTTTCCTGAAACACTTTACAAAATACATCAAGGCATATGTGGAACAGGAATACAAAAATAAAACTCATGATCACAGATAATAGAGCATGCATGAAGTAATGCAAGATCATGAAGAAACATCAGTAAAAACTCCCCCTCAATGTGTGACTCAATATCAACAAGGGAAAAATGTTTCAAACAAGAATATTTGTAAGAAGAGTATATCCAATAAATGATCAAAAATTGCAGATTAGGAGAACTCTTATTGAATGTGCCAAAAAAAATACTCAAAGCATGCAAGAGTATCAAAAGATGAATAAACAAAATCATTGTTCCAACTTATGTTATGCCATTATGTACCATCACTATTTATGCTATATGTGTTGTGTGTGATAAGCCACAGTCAAGAGTGAAGCAATGGACAAACATATATTGACAAAAAATGCACATTAAAACTTCCAAACCATATGAAAAAAATTCATATCTTGTTAGGTTAGAAGTCAAACCTTACTAGGGCTTAGTCACCCTCATCCAATATTCTCCCCCTTAGTCTTGTTACAAGGCTCATAACTACATCCGGAATTTTAATTATGGATGAACCAAACACAAAAAATTGACACAGTGAAAATTCCCTTCTTGGAATATTTTGGCATTTTGCACATTTCACTTTAAATTTTCTTTTTGAGAACGTGTCTTTCATAAAAATTAAAGTACAAGACATAAGGGTTTGAACTAGAATTTATAGGTTTTAGGTCGTTCAACCAGCATTTGGAATTTATAGGTTCTAGGGACTTCTGAGTATATTTTAATACTACAGACGCAAGGAGCTGATTGTAAATTAGGTAAGCTACATGGACTAATTTACATTTTTTTTTTTTTTTTAATGATATTCCTTAACTTTTTGTTAAATACACATAATGCCCAGTTAAATAACAAAATAAAAGAGGTAATTGGTGGGGTACAAAAAAATTTGTAACGAACATTTGATTTTGAAATGGCTCCATAAACCAAATGCTGTGCACAGAATATTAAATCGGTTAAATTTGTAACACAATTAGAAAAATCTTTTTCTGGAACTCAATTTATTAGCACTTCTTTTATTGCTAATTAGTAAGACATCTGTAACTTGGATCTTTTATGATTGTTAATTTCAAAATTAGAAGAGCTAAATCTTTGTTTAATTAACTAGGTTCTTAAAGGTATTTGCCTCCAAACATGATGCTTAGTTCTAACAGCATATGTTTTCTAAACTTCCTATATATAATAAGAACTTACGAAAGGGCATTGCTGTTGAAACGTTTGATTTTTTTTTATTTTTTATTCGGATTCATAAGTTATAAGACATATGCCTCAACTCAATTTGAACAACCATCTTTAGAGAGATTGGCTTGTTTTCAATTTATATAATTTCAAAATTTCAAATGAGATATTTTAATGGCCTGGGAAATGCTATGTGCTCTCCTTTTTTTTTTTTTTTATGTCATGTTTGGATATTATTTTCTAAAAAAAAAGGAAAAAGAAAAGGAAATTGACCCTTATTTCTCTCACCAAGTTTTTAAAAATAATATCTCCGTAAAACTAGAAGAACGTCTAGCTTTCTACTATTTTAATTGAGGATGGCACGTCCTTTTAACCTCTTTTTTTCATGGGGTACTTTCATGCCAAAATATTTTCTATACCGATTAGAATCTTCAAAAAGGAAAAATTGTAAATTTAGTCCATGTGATTCACTACAAAAAACACAATTTTTATTGACATAGGTTTACTGACGTGTCAGACGACCTGACATGTCAGTAAATCCTGCTGACGTGGCTTTCCTGACGTGTTTCGGTCGTGAAGAATGTGGGTGTCAGGAAATGGGAATTCCTGACGTGTCATTTTTGGCACGTCAGGAATTACTGACGTGCTAAATCCAACACGTCAAGAATTTCCTGACGTGTTCAATTTAACACGTCAAAAATAATTCCTGACGTGTCAAAAAATGACACGTCAGTAATTACTGACGTGTCAAAAACTGACACGTGAGTAAATATTCTGACGTGTCAAAATTGACACGTCAGAAAATTCCTCACGCGTCAAAAATTGACACGTCAAGAATTACTGACGTGTCAATTTTTGACACGTCAGGAAATTCCTCACGTGTCAACCACTGACACGTGAGGAATTACTGACGTGTCAAAATTGACACGTCAAGAATTACTGACGTGTCAATTTTCGACACGTCAACAATTCTTTGACGTGTCAATTTTTGACACGTCAAGAATTTGGTTCAAAACGAACCAAATTTGCCGACGTGTCAAATTACGACACGTCAGTAATTACTGACGTGTCAATTTTTGACACGTCGGCAAATTTGGTTCGTTTTGAACCAAATTTTTTCCCTCCCCCCTATATTTTTTGTGATTTATTTCAGGACTATACCCGAATTTTGTGTTACGGTTCACCTGATATTCAATCTATCCATCAAAACCATGCAAATAATATACAATTTTTCCATCAAATAACATACATCATATCCATTAACATCAATCACAAACTACCCATCAAAACTAACTTCAACACACCATAATAACACAAATAACATAATATATATACACCAATCACAAATATATATATAAACTAACTTCAACACACCAAAATGACGCAAATAACATAATATACACCAATCACAAACTATCCACCAAAACTAACTTCAACACACCAAAAATGTCACATACTAACATAATATACACAAATACAATTACATCAACTTATACACAACTGTGAATAGCCTCAAATTCTCAACCAGACTATCGATCATTGACATCCATAGCATCCTCTCGACGATGTCCATTACCTGCAAATGATAAAACAAACAATATTCACCAATAAAACAACCACCAAACAAATAAAATCCACTAACGGTAGATGATAATACAAACAATCATTGAGCCCGAATACAAACAATCACGTCGGTAAAGTGAAAGAAAAATGCCCGAATATTCACCTAACTCAGTTGTTAATTATTCCACAGTAAATGATATAACTAAAATAGGTAAAACGTTGAAGTTAGCAGAACTTTGATATAAAAAAAAAATTAGAAAAAAAATTAAGTCAATATATATATGCATGGTCACAGAGCAATCAATAATATATAGACATGAGACAATGAACTTCGTTTTTCCCATGGCAATTATGTGAGACATATGATCTTCTTCTTTTTTCCATTGCAATTATAGAACTTCCATATAGGTTATTAATGTTGGGGGTTCAATGGAAGAGATGATAAACACAAAGGAAAAGCGCCCTCCCTAGCATTGAGTGCATTTATATCTATTTATATTTAGAGTTACAAAATTAAGTTTATGAAGAACTGGTCTTGATGATATTGATATGCATGTATTGCTTCGTGCCATGCAGTTATATCCATTTATACGTGCATGAATAACTCTAAATAATTATCTCAACCAGTAAAACTCTAACCCACATCCATCACCAAACCAACCATGATATATAAACCAAATTTAAGCAAGATTTACAACATCATTAATTATTTAGAATGACTACAACATATCCAAATTCTAAATATATATATAGGGACAGTTATAAAACTAAATTGACTATTAAAAAAAGTCAGTACCTGATCCACTGTCGACCGACGATCGCACCATCGCAAAGGGTGGGGAAGCATTGTCTGGTGGGGTGTGAAACCGGATCATTTCCTCAAGTTGGCGAAAACGGGCGTCAAACCTTGCCTGACGTTCAGCCTCCTGTTCAGCTGCCTGTCGCGCTACCCGGGCATTGTTCTCAGCCATCTGCTCCGCCACTTGCTGGGCTACCCGCGCATTGTTCTCGGCCAACAACGCATCCATCTCTTCCTTGTGCTTCGCCCTCTCCGCGTCAAGCGCTCTATCAAGTGTGTCTTGTGATATCGTGGAGTACCTGACGTTTCCTGACCGTGCCTGTGACGGTGTATAGTATGAGTGTATGGTCCCCCGCACAGGCAGAATATTTGGTCCGGCCATCCGAACCCTACCGGCATACTCAGGCTTATTTCCCATTGCCTGGGCGAATGCGTCGTTTGGCGCCCACCTGACCGTTCCCTCTGTGATGCTAGACGATGCTGCAGGGTCGGTGGGTATAAGCTCATTCATCTTTTCCTGAATGTCACATTAATTATTGAGTCAGTGGGTCGCACAACTGTTAATCGCAAATAATTTATCAAATATACAAGCAAAACAACATATGAAAAGTGAATATCATACACATCTCTCCTTCACAATATCATTCGGATATCCACCGCCCTTCTTCGTGTGTGACTTGACATAATTGTGTGCACGAGTAGGTTGATGGCCCAAACGTTCGGCCTGCATTTAAAATAGGTAATTCATTTATTTTTAAATATATCAAATGATATAATGTTAGATATATATAGGATAAATTACACACGTACCTCCTCATGTGTCAACCTGGCATAGCTCA
This sequence comes from Corylus avellana, assembly GCF_901000735.1. NCBI lineage: Eukaryota > Viridiplantae > Streptophyta > Magnoliopsida > Fagales > Betulaceae > Corylus > Corylus avellana. The sequence goes on from NC_081541.1 coordinate 45,014,016, forward strand.
TTGATCCGGTGCAATGTGGTGAATCATTTAATGCTCGCAAGCTCTTCATTTTCGCCGCATACTCCTACACAGTTAACACTTTTAATATGTTAATACCAATACAATTACAATAAATGACAGTACACAACACTAAGAATTTAACTCATGACCTACCCTATTCTCCTGGGTACACCATCTCTCCAATAAGATATCCAGATCGACGGCATTGTACTCGCCTAGCGTCTGTCCCCCCAGTCTTGCCCGTATAGTGTCCGGCGTATCTTCCTCCGTAATGGCACATATTTTTTTGAGATCGTGCCTCCAAGTCCGCAGCTTGGAGCCCATATCCTTAAATGCTTCATTTTTTACTGCTTCCAAGTTGTACTCGGGTGGAACGAAAAAGTATGCCTGCACAAGTTCAACATTGATAAATTAAAAAATAAAATAAAATATGTGTATATGCATTTACTTACTAAACACACATATATATTTGCAACTTAGAGCGTATATATACATATATACATTACTAGTGTTTAACTTATTATTAAAAAACATACCATCAAGGCGTCCCAAATATCCTCCTTGGTACGGTCCGGTACCTTCGACCAATCGTCCGGTATTCGGACGAAATTTCCGCTCCTAACTATGTCTCCGGTCATCCGTCTGAACCGCACGGCACTAAATCCAACGGGCTGGCATGATGCATTGTACTCCAAAATGATCCGTTTGCCGGGGGGGACTCCCGGCCGCCTGTGCGAATCAAGAATGGTAAACACCTCAATAACGGTGTTTCCTTCAGAATCAGTACCTAACAAATTAAAAAATAGAAAGGTAAGTTATTTCGAATTCAATACTAGGTAACAAGTAAATTAAAACCAAAATATGCACGACATTAAAGCATATACACTTACTTATGATCCGGACCTGCCGAGGGCCTAACCGGGCGTCGGGAGCAGGGTTGGTGGGCTGCGGGTCATCCGTGGCCTGTGCCCCACCAACCATGTGTTCCTGGGCCTCTGTCTCAGTGTCCTCCAGACCTGCTTTGTATTTTTTAATAATGTTTAGAATTCTATGAAGTTGTAGTTGTAGTTAAATATAATTGATATTGCACCAATATAGTTAGAAACTTTCAATCTTTTGAATCTTTAAAAAAACAGTCGGGCGTACCTGCGCTATGCTGGGTGTAAAGCCGCTCGACATCGCCCTCATAACTCTGTCGTAACTCGCTGTACGGGTACGAATCAACCCGAAACCCGGTTTGGGCCATGCCTGCCCGAGTGTATGGAGCATGGACAGGGGTCTCCCCTTCCATCGTACCTGGAAGAACTGGTCGATATCCTTCCTGTATCCCAAGAAGCTGAGCAACGTCTTGTTGCTCGCTGTCATCAAGTTGGATTGCCGGAGACCCAGGCGACGTAGACTGCCGCACTGCGGACGAGCCCCTGCGTGCTTTCCTCTTCCCCCTTGTACTCATGGTACCCTGTAAAAAACACCACAAACCCAATTAATTTCTTAAACAATGTATGAAATATTTACTACATTAAGTATGCATGAATAATAGTGCTACATGAGATATATATCAGATTTTAGCAAATGCACAGCTTAATTAAGTGTGTTGATGTAATGTGCATGTAGTGAACAACTACCAATCAAAACATAAATATAAAATTAATTATACTACTATACATACGCTTCGGTTGGATCTAAGTCGTGTCTGACGTATTCGATATGATCTTGTAGATCGTGATCAACATTTCTGGGCAAAATAAGAGGCTCACACTCGTGGTAATTGGCACATGAATCTTGATGTCCTTCAACCTGACCAACGTCGTATATGTTTCTAGGCTTGGTCCTTACTGCGCAAGCCCAATCTGGGCACCTATCATCTTGTACGTAAAATACCTGGTCAACTTGTGAAGTTAGCACATACGGCTCATCAGAAACCAGTTCTCCCGTGTGGACAAGGTTTTTGAAGTTGACAAGTACTATACCATACTCATCCACCTTGTACCCCTTGTCCCTCGTGTTGTCTGCCCAATCACACCTAAACATAACGTACTTAGTCCTGTCGTAATACTCAACCTCAACTATTTCCGTTAACTTCCCGTAGTACGTGTCGCCATCAAGAGTCGGCACACACACCCCGCTGTTCTGAGTCCTCTTTCCTGCAACAGATGCAATAGTGCGAAACAACTTGCCGTTAACCACATATCTATTGTATCTGACTGCTGCCTCCCTCGGCCCTCTACAATGCATTACCAATTTGTCACCAAGTTCATGCCTGGATCGCTCGTCCAATCGATCGACCTGTGAATATATTACGTACAATGGAAACGCACGGTTACTAGCTTTAGTTGATTTTAAAAATTGCACGCAAATAACTCCGACAATTGTGATAAGGTAAACATCACATCATTCTTACGTAGTCACGGTACCACTCGCAGAACAAGTCATAATGTTGGGTCTCCAACTGAGCCTCTGTTGTTCGTCCCTTATTGCATGATCGCCTAAGCGTATCTATGTGCATCCTACAATTCGAAATTATGTTAATTATAATTCAATACGAGCAATATTGTCACAAGTTCATTGAGCATGCAATGTACCAACAAAAGATCTCTACTTACATCCGCAATTGATGAAACTCGTCCAAGTTGAACATAATATACCGGTGTATCTGTGTCATTGTGATTCGGTCGAGTCGGACTCGTGTTCCATTTCCCTTTGAACCATCCAGATTTCTTTGTATCCTATTGTGAAAGGTTGGTGTATTCTCTCAATATCTCGAACAAAACGTCACCAACTCAGTTGCTATGTAGCCCTCCGCAATGCAGCCCTCGGGAGCCGCTTTGTTGCGCACATTAGATTTGAATACTCCAAGGCTCCTAAATATGAACCAATACATATTTTCAGTTTAGTTAGTACTTGTCATGTATTGGCACCTGAAACCAAAAAATAGAAAAATATCCGTAAACAAATTTTACCTCTCTGCCGGATACATCCATCTATACTGTACAGGTCCACCGAGTCGGCATTCACGGATAAGATGCACGACCACATGAACCATGCTCGTAAAGAAGCTGGGGGGGAAAACTTGTTCCATCTTGCACAACGTGATACAGATGTCACACTGTAGTCGGTCAATATCCTGTTCGGTCAATGTTGTTGAACATAGGCACCTGAAGAATGTGGACATCTCAACAAGAGGTCTAACCACATTGCTTGGAAGTGAACCACGCAATGCAATAGGTAGAAGCTGCTGCATCAGTACATGACTGTCATGACTCTTTAACCCCGATATCGTACGGTCCTTAAGTCGTATACAACGAGAAATGTTCGAGGCATATCCGTCGGGCACCCTTACATTTCGTAGCACTTTCAAAAAATGTGTTTTATCATCCTTGGACATCGTGTGGGTAGCTTGTTGATAATAGGTCTTACCATCCTGCGGGTCCACAAATGTATGAAGTGTACGTCTCAAGCCCATTTCTTGCAAATCTAAGCGGGCGGCGAGGTTGTCCTTCGTTTTCCCTGGAATGTCCAGTATTGTACCAAGTATGTTGTCCATGACGTTTTTCTCTATGTGCATAACATCAAGATTATGCCGCAATAAATTATCTTTCCAATACGGCAACCTAAAGAAAATACTTTTCTTCTTCCACACTACATGGCCAGTATTCGTCTTCTGCTTTTTTCTTTCTTTTTTCTCAGCCTCCCTTGCCTGACCGGCGTTCTCATCCCCAAACACCATCCCTTCTAATTGGCTTATGACTTCATCTCCACTTGGCACATCAGGGGCACATTCTAGTTCTACTTTGCCGTCAAATGTGCTTTTGTTTCGTCTCCATGGATGATCCATGGGCAAGTATCGCCTGTGCCCCATATAACACCATTTATGGCCATGTTTTAACCATTTTGACCATGTCGAGTTCATACAACACGGACATGCCTTCTCACCCTTGGTAGACCATCCAGACAAATCTGCATATGCTGGGAAATCATTAATTGTCCACATCAACTGCGCTCGCATAACAAAATTATTTTTCTTTGAGACGTCATATGTGCGAACCCCTACATTCCATAGTTCTTGTAACTCTTCAATTAAGGGTTGAAGGTAGACATCTATATCCATTCCAGGTGAACTTGGGCCCGGGATAATCAATGATAGTATAAAAGATGTGTGTTTCATGCACATCCAAGGAGGCAAGTTGTAGGGTACAACCATTACAGGCCAAGTGCTGTGAGATGTAGTCATATTCCCAAATGGATTAAATCCATCAGAGGTTAGTCCGAGCCTTACATTCCTGCTGTCCGCTGAAAACTCCTGATGTAAATTGTCAAATGACTTTCATGCTAAGCCGTCGGCTGGATGCCTCAATACGCCATCCTTAGTGCGGCCTTCTGCATGCCACCTCATAAAGCGTGCTGTATGTTCTGACATAAACAACCTCTGTAGTCGTGGTATGAGTGGAAACCATCGCAACACCTTCACCGGACGTTTCTTGCCCGATGATATGGGTTAACCGTCCTCATCTAAATTGATTGCTTCCATCCATTTAGATTTTCCACATACGGTACATGAATCCAACTCTTTATTGCCCTTCCAGAATAGCATACAGTCATTACGGCACGCTGGAATCTTCTCATACCCTAGTCCCATGTCTCGTAAAAACTTTTTCGCCTCATATGTATTAACTGGCAGAGTTTCACTAGTCTCGGGTAGCAACTGATTGATGAACTCTAGGAAAGCCGAGAAAATCGAGTTACTAAGTCCACCAACGCACTTCAAGTTGTACAGGTGAACAGTGGCACTTAATTTGCTATGTTTTGTCCCAGTATGAAGTGGCTTCTCCGCCTTTTTTAGAAGGGCATAGTACTTTAGTGCATCGCCTTCAGCGGCTTCTTCGGTCACAATTTCCTCACCCCCTTGCACTACGGCCTGAGGCTCACAATTGTCTTCCCTAACTACTTCGTGCATGCCGAATAAATCACGCAACATTCCGTGCATGTCTCCACCCTGATTTGCACATGCACCCGCATCTGAGGCCGGGCGATTGGAATTAGACCCGGTATCAGGACCCTGTACATGCTTCTCACCGTGATAGAACCAAAGTGTGTATTCCGGCATCATTCCTTTTCCCCCTGTCAAGTGGTCGAATACGAAACCCGGCGGGTGGCGCCGGTTATTTCGACAAACCTTACAAGGGCAATAGATGAATCCATCAAGGGTTCTACAGTTACTAACTGCAAACTCCACAAACATTCTACACCCGTCTCTGTATTCCCTCGTACCCCTAGACTTTGTCATCCAACTCTTGTCCATTTTTATCTACGTACATGAGTTAGGAATAAATACATAAGACTTACAAATTGTATACATACTTTCAAGCACATGCATGTATATAAACATAAACCGATACCTAAATATTTGAACCACATTAGAAATATAAACCTATACATTCTCATATAGGGTTAAATTGTTTATGTCCAAAAATATATACATATTCATGCGTATCTACATTCAACCGTACTGAAGGGTGTATTTATAACCCTTATCTATTATAATTAATCTACAAAAACCAAATAAAAAAAAAATACTTGATCCAAAATTTAAGCATTTTCTTTGGTGGGGAACCTAAACAAATTAATTATAGCTAGCTTATAACTTATAAGGTTGTTCTAGTACATCTACCGAGCTAGGTTCGTTACGAGGACCCTAAATACAATAAATATAGCTTAAATGTCGTTAGCCTTTGGCATGAATTACTAGATTAATTTCTTTCATATTAATCACAATTGTAACAAAATTCCAACTAGTTTTTAGGTAATATTAATTTTGATGCGTTATATTTCAACTTGAAGAAGCTTATAAGTTCCTCAAATTAACCAAAACTTTGGACCGTTTTGTATGGTTTTTTTTGTTTGAAAAATAATATATGTGGGATAGAATGAAGTAAGAATCGAATTGAATATATTTTGCAAGTGTTTACGTTATGTGTTTAATTATGATTAGACTTGTTAAAAACACTCAAAACAAAAGTGTGATAAAAAAATAGTGTAACAAACAAAGTCATGACTTTTTACTTATTCATTTGAAGTCTCTCTAAGTTTGACAAGATTTGCACGTTTGCCAATGGATTTTCCCATTAAATCCATGTAATTCGAAGTGAACCCTCGTGTGTGAATTTATAACTTACACATTAATCCATAACGTTAGGTTAAAAGAATATTAAAAAGTGTATCATATAATGATGAATCTTTACTTATGTTTAAAAAGTGTATCATTATATGTTTATTTTTTTAGGAATATCTATTAATTAATTACTTATTTAAGCAATTAAATTTATCTGAAGAATTCATTGCATATAATTTGGTGGGCAGGGGAGAAACTGTTCTCAATTGGGAGGGTTTCACTTTCATATTATTAAACAAATACAAATAAAGCATCGAAATTTAAGAAATCAAAAGATTCTTTATACTGGTCGTAATCTAATATTTTTGCTAATATTTTTGTTAGCTTTCAATCCGCCGTGAACCACGCCTTAGTAGATGTTATTAGTTTGAATTTTTTTTTTCTTTTTTTTTTGTGTGAGTATGTCAAAAATAAATAAAAAAATTCTTTGCACAAAGAGACTTGTTATTCATTTATTTTTTTTAGAATAAAAAAATCTGTAGAAAATTTTAAAAAATATATAAATTAAATGAAGAATAGAAAAATAGCTATTCTCATGTGTGAAAATTTTGAATAAAAATCCAAAGAGGAAGTCAACTCGATGCATTCCTATATGAGTTGTCTCCAGCTCAGCCTTCGCAGTCAAAGTTGGAAGCTAGTTTCAAGTTGAAAGTTCAAACCAAGCAAGCAAGACAATGCCACGTGTTCCACAAGAAAGCTCTCTAGTTTCTAGTTTCTAGTTTCTAGTTTCTGGAATTAAAAGCAATCATGTAACTTGCTATTTACAATTTTGCATCTTCAGCCACCCACTCAAATCCATTATATTCTCAAAACTCGGAAAAATAAATATCTCGAACAAAATTAAAAAGTCATATTTATGGAGCTACTTAAAAAAGTCATTGGCCTTAATTATATGGCCAATGACATAATGATATGGGTAAACAAATTAAGATGAATCTTACATATAATTAAGGCCATATTATATAGCCGGGCAAACAAATTAAAAAGAATATTAATATGAATCTTGCATTAAGATGAATTAAGATGAATCTTGCATTCAACTAGTTTTTTAAGGCCATATTAAAAAGAATATTAATATGGCCTTAAAAGTGTATCATATAATTAGTTAAAAAGAATATTAAAAAGAACATATAATGATGAATCTTTATCATTTTGCATGCATCTATATTTTCAACGTACAATAAGTAATTAATTAATAGATATTCCTAAAAAAAAAAAAATTTAACATCAATTACAAGCTCACAAATACTCAATCCTATACATTATTGAAACATCATGCGAATATATGACAAAATGAAACATAAAATTCTGCAATATACAACATAATGTATATATTTTATATATTCTGCAATATATATATATATATATTACCTAAAAACTATATAAAATAAAACAATATAGAACAACACAATATATGCACATATATATATATTCTGCAATAATAAAACAATAGTATATATCAAATAAAACAACATAAAACAACACAATATATGCATATATATATATTAATCTGCAATAATAAAAAACAATAGTATATATAAAATAAAACAAAATATATATATATATATACCTGCAGGTGAGATGGAGGAGATTGGCGGAGCAGATTCGGCCGGAGAATCGCCGGAGACGGCAACGGCGCTGTGGAGGCGGTGGCCGGCGACGGGGAGTGAGCTAGCTAGAGAGAA